>NW_028277058.1:10506428-10824285 GCF_059951505.1 Python bivittatus | reverse complement strand
AGCAAAGGTCTCAGAAGGGACCCTTCCTAAGTTCTTGGGCTGTAAAAGTGAAGGCAGGAGAACTGTACTTTTAGACTTGCAAGATTCTGTTAATGTAGCTTTACAATAAAGCAGAGTTAGTTTATCTGATTGTGTTTCCTGTCTGGTCTACATGGTAAGGCTGACAGTTTTCCAAAAAATCTCTGAACTCAGAAGGAGATTCCAACATTGAATTGGTATGCTAAAGGATGCTAATGGATAGACAGCAACTGATTCAAAGAAGATTTTAAAAAATGGAAGTATAGAAATGTGTACAGTATAGTACAATAGAGATGTCAACATCAAAGATACCGTTGAAGATATTCCCTACTTACAAGAACGTTTAGTACTAGAAGATAAAGTTAGATCAGTACTCTGGTCATTACCAAGTCAGAAGGTTATGGGAATTGATGGAATATCTATAGAAAAATGGCAAGGAACAGAAGAAGAATCAGTAAAGGTTCTAACCAAGTTATGTCAGCAAATCTGGAGAATGACACAGTGGTCAATGGATTAGAAGAGGTCAATCTACATTCCAATAATAAAGAAAGGAGACTTAATAGAGTGTGCAAATTATCATACAATATCTTTAGTTTTGCATGCTAGCAAAATAATGCTTAGGGTCATCCAATGCATATTAGAGCCTTACATGGAAAAGCAAATGCCAGATATTCAAGTTGGCTTTAGAAAATGTCAAGGAACATAAAGCACTATTTCTGATGCATGCTAGATAACCGAGAAAGCCAAAGAATAACAAAAAGAAGCCAGTAAATGCTTCTTTTATTATAGAAAGACCTAAGTACCTTCCATCTTTTTTTTTTTTCAAGCTGTGGAAATGGAATCCCAGAACATCTCATTGTTCTCATGCAAAATCTATATATAGGTCAGGAAGCCACAGCACAGATCATGGTAAAACTGACTGGCTCCAGGTCAACAAAGGAGCGAGATAAGGCTGCATACACTCCCCTTACTTATTCAGTCTATATGTGGAATACATATGGAGGAAAGCTGATCTGGAAAAAAAATGAGTGTGGTTTTAAAACTGGAGGAAGAAACATCAATAACCTGCACTATGTTGATGATGCTATTCTGATAACTGAAAATGCAAATGATCTGCAAGCTCTAGTAATGAAAGTCAAGCAGCACAGTGAAAAGTGGGACTAAGATTAAATATAAAGAAAAACAAACTAATGACATCAGGTAGAACAACCAGTCTTAGAACTGAGAATGAAAATATTGAAGGGGTAGATAGCTTCTTGCCTTTTAGTATCAACAATCAACAGTAAAGGAAATATGCTACAGACTAGCACTTGGCAGAATAGCAATAAAGGCCTTGGAAAAGATAATCAGATGCCAGTTTATGTCTATGCATACATAGATCAAAATCATGCAGGCAACGGTATTCCCTGTGACATTCTAGGGAAGTGAAAATTAGACTTTGAAGAAGTAGGATACA
The DNA here is from genome assembly GCF_059951505.1 of Python bivittatus. Lineage (NCBI taxonomy): Eukaryota > Metazoa > Chordata > Lepidosauria > Squamata > Pythonidae > Python > Python bivittatus. The sequence goes on along the minus strand of NW_028277058.1, from coordinate 10,822,811 downwards.
AAGAGTATTGGCATTTTTTAACTTTGGTGTTGGAGAAGATTCCTGAGAATACCACAGTTGGTCAAGAAAACAAACACACATAGGTTTATTGAACAAATCAACTCAGAGTTCTCACTCAAGGCACAAAGGACCAGCCTCCAATTATCATACTTTGGACACATTATGCAAAGACCTAGCTCTCTCAAGTTTATAATTCTGGGAAAGGTGGAAGGAAAGAGAAGTAGCAAGGTGGATGGACTCAGTTACAGTGGTGACTGGTGTACCATTGGAAGGCAGATCTTCCAATGGTACGCCAATCTGTGCCAATCTGGGGACAGATAATCATGGAGAAAATCCATCTATACGATTGCTAAGAGTTGACACTTACTTGATGGCACCTAATCAAAATCATGGCTGTTACACCAGTTGGATCTATTTCCTGAAGGTCTCCCATCCAAGTACTAACAAGAGTAACACTGTAGTTTCTGAAATTAGCCAAGGCTTAGGTGAATTTCAATGTGCTAAATATACATGGAAATCCATACTTAGATGGATACCACCAGTTTCTTATAGCTGCAATTTTCTGTTGCAAGACATTTGGTATTAAAAACAGAAGCATGCATTAATCCTATAGCATTTTCAGTATATAAAGTGCTTTAAATATTATCTTCCCCTTAACCTGCCCAAGCCCACATAATCTGCTTGGAGTTCACACAGATATTTTAATATGCATATTTCATAGTGGAAACTGAACACTTCTTAATTGTTCAAGTAGTTTCTACACATGCCTACTCTGCAATATAGATAGTATTAGGTAGGACTGTGCATTTATATAAAAAAGCAAGAGACATCTGATGTTTCTACATCTTTATAAACATGATCATTTTGTTTTGCAGATAACAACCTTGTGGAAAAGGATCCCAGAGACTCCTTGCTTTATAAGGTCACCTGTTCTACCTTTGCTATTAGGGAATGTGAAAGACTTATATTATTAATTTAGGAGAATGGTTGGCACTGCTGTTTCCTCTCTTGGATTAAAAATATGAATCAGAAAGAAAATGAAATTTCCAGACCACTTCTCACTGAATAGTTTGAAATAAGGTGAAGATTACTATTATATCACTAAGGGTTTTTCTTTCACAATTTTATTGAAGTTAATGGAAAAGGAATTGCTTTTGATTCTTTTCCCCAAAGAAAATTAAATTTCAGATGAATTATCATGGCTGGAGTGCTCTGGTCTTGCACTTACTTTAATTACAAAGTGGATAATGTGCACATCAGAGTGCCCTCTAGCTTCCCATTCTCCAACCTTCAATTAAATCCCAACAGGATCCATAATGAGAATTTTCCATGGATTTTTTTTTAGATCAGGAACCATAGAAAACTAAGGAAGCTGCAGAGTTTATGTATTATGATTAATGAATCTAAATGTTTATTGCACAGAACCACGGTCTAGAGAAGGAACTGGGAGTTCTAGGGTGGCATGTTTGGGGAAGGAGAGCCAGCTTAGTGTAATGGTACTGTAAAGGTACTGGACTAGAAGTTGGGAGGTCATGAGTTCTAATTCTGACTTATGCATGAAAGTTGGCTAGGTGAGTCTAGATTAGTCATCTTCTCTCAGCCTAGGAAGAAGGCAATAGCAAACTACTTCTGAAAGTTCATGGACTTGTGAATCAAGGAATCAAGACTATCTCAAAGGCGCATGCATACACAAAGTCTTGTTCTAGAACACCTAATTAGGAGCAAGGTAGGATGTATAAAGCAGAATAAATTTTACTAACTACATATTGCAAGTTCCTTATGTTAACAAAATGAGTGGCAGTACTTCTTTAAGAATAATAAAATCTTTTTACAAGCAGCAGGCATGGCATATGGACTGAAATCTGCAGGAGGTCTGAATTATTCTAAGAAGGACCTGGCTCAGGAATGGTCTCACTGGAAGCAGGTCAAGCTTTATTTAGGCATGACTATGCCTAAAGGAGAATAAAGCAGAAAAGTTAAATAAAAGATAAAAAGTTATCTTACTGTAGATCAGGATAGAATCATATATTAGTCTAAAGCTCGTCAGTTACTCTACATTACCAGTCTGCCAAAAGTTTTGGAAGCCTATTTCCCCAAAGTACAATGAAACAGTAGAGATATAGATATTTTCAAGAAATAAGCAGGAGGGAAAAGGATTGGAGTGCTATGTCACTATGTTGAAAACTCTAGCAAGCACATAAAATTTTAGAGAACTAGAAGATTCAGGGACAATAGGAACTAATACCAGTTATAAGAACATTTTTTCTAAGAGATCAATCTCATCTAAAGCAAATGTCAGAAAGTAGCATGGAGAAGATTGTAGATAAAGTAGTAACAACTCAGCTACAGAGGGCCATAGAGGATGCAGATTATCTAGTCTAGATGCTTTTCAGACAGGGCTCAGACCTAGACATGGGATAGAAACACTATTGGTCACTCTGGTGAACTATATCAGAACCCTGAACGTGGAGTGTGACTCTCTGCACCCTGTTAGGCCTCTCAGTGGCCTTTGATACCATTGATCGCTGTATATGACAACCTATGGGGACTGGAAGAAGTTGGAAGAAGTTTGGTCAAGTTAATATTTAGCCCCAGGATTCCTTAGAGTCCATCTCCTCTAAGTTGATTTTGCCTATTCTATGCATGCATCCAGGTAAGGAATGCTTGAAGTTTTGTCCTCATGGGAATTCAGGAAACAAGATAGGCTTTGGAACACCTCAGACTTTGAGCTTGATCTGACACCATTCTACCTTTCTGCAAGTTGATGAAAATTGTTTGGTTTGAAGAGCATTTAAGATTTACTTGGATGGTTGTGTGGGTGACCATTTTTGATTTTTTAAAAATTATTCAAGCTGTTTTATATTTTAGGTAAACTGCCAAGAGTCATGATTGTCCTGGGTGGAATAAAAGTGCTGTGGTAAATAAAGAAGGTATTTGTAAAAGCAGCAGCACATCTTTGGTTTAAGGAAGAACTTGGTGTCAAAGACGGGCTATATACTGTTGGAAGAGACTATAATTCTAGCCTTGTTGCACAACATGCCTGATATTTGTAAAATAAAATCTATTTGCAACACACAACACACTCCAGCTGGGATAAGCACACAGTTGGAAGGATATATGTGATAACTGTTATCCGTCCTCGTGATAACTATCAAAACGAAGAGACCTTGTTGCCATGTTAATTTCCTACAAGGCCACAAGAAAGATTAGCATAAATGTATTTACTGTTAAAGGAAATTTTGGAAAATTGATGGCAAGCGATATGTAGGAGTCAGACAGTAGAGATCCAGAAAAGTAATAGTAAATATTTCTAGATATGGGATACCTGACACAGTCATCAGTGAGAACTGAACAGTTTATCTATCCACAAAGCAAAGGGAAAATACAGCCAGCATCAAAACAGCAAAGTGGTTGCTAAATAAATCTGTAATCTCAGAGTCTAATCCTTATTTATTTCTCTTGGCACTCTGAAAGATTCCATTACAGAATCTTCTGTATAACCACAAAAATCTATAGGTGTGGACTGAAACAAAAATAATAGCTGCCAAATCATATGGGATGATTACTCTGGCAGCCAATGAACTCTGTTATAATCCTAGACACCTACAATCTCAACAGCAGTAAGAAGAGCTACAGCATGATATGTGATAGGAACTATGAGGAAAAAAATAACACTGGAGTTACAAGGAATAGAAAAAAGCCAAGAGTATTACAACATAAAATAGGTCAATTAAACATGTTTGGATCCAGACAACTTTTATCGTTCATGTATTTAGTCCATGTTAGGTGTGACTTCATCAAGAGTATCTCCTAGCGATTTATGACCCTATATGAGAAGAGATTATAAAGTGTACTGGTTGTAAATATTATCAGAAATCGAGTTTCAGTTTCTACAAATCTATTTTCAACAAGAAGAATATATCATGATTAATAACGCAAGTGATCTACTTGCACAGATTCATGATTCGAAGGAAATAGGCAGTTCTAGAATAACATGTCTTCCTCTAAAACATTTAGCTTGGAGTAATCTAGGATGAGCAAGGACAGAATTAAATGCTTTATTACTATTAGCTAAAGACTACAAGTGTCTTAGGTTAAAGAAACAATGTGTAGTAGCAGAAAGCAATTCATCATTAAATAAGCCCAAAACTACCACCAAAAGAAATCAGAAAGAAATTCTCAAGCACCATGTGAGTAAGGTAGGAAAACAGGAGTCCTTTTTAAAAGAAAAGGATGTATTTCAACCCAGTATTATTACTGAAAAGCTAAATACAAAGAAAAGAGGTTTATTAATTTTATTAACTGTCAAAAATAAGTAAGGTAAAAAGACATGGGCATACACTTCTCTAAATTTTACAGCAATATGGCAACAAATATAAACAAAAAGTTCAGAAAACATTTATTATGATTTGATAACAATTCTAATCACAATACCTTGTACTGGTTGTGAAATAGAATATTTAAATAGCAAGATTTACCAATAAAACTAAAAAATGTAGCAACAAATTTTAATTTGTTTTTCTACATTTTTTTGTAGCTAAAAGGCGACAAAATGATCTTCATGCTAAAGTATATTGGATGACTTCAGAGCAAGGAGAATGGGATTGAGGACAGGAGTAACAACTAGAAATATAATACTTTATATTACATATTTTCCTTTAGTAAGGGGGAATTCATTCTGCAAATTAAATGTATAAATATAAGTTTAGCACTTTTGCAAAAAGGTACAAATATTTTTAACACAACCAAATCATTAATATGTATAGTTAGTTCTTTTATTGAAAAAAAATCTATTAATGTCTATTAATTAAAACAAATTAACATTAAGACTGCTATTTCACAGCACAAGGTCATCTATAACCTTAAAAAAGATCAATTACTCTTTTTGCCCCTTCTTCCAAGAAATGTATCATTGTTTCAAAAGAAATCACACTTCCGCACAGGAAACTCCAGGTGTATTTGATCTACAACTGGGTGGAAGTTAAAAATTAATTACTCTCCCAACATATTGATTACATGGCTATAAACATAAAAGCTAGAGCCCAGAACAATGTACACTGACCCTCTGTTGAAACAGCATGCTTGTTTTCAAAAGGAAACCAATTACGTGTTCAAAAACGGGTTACTTCAGAACTGAAGCTGAAATAAAATCAACAGTGCCATCTAGAGTTACCTCTAAATTCCTCCTTATATAAAGGGCATCTAACTATAGATCAACTCCACATTCCACACAGCTCTTCCACACAACTGATATTTAATGTGCAACTATATCTAATAGGAAAAGATTTAGACAATGGGCATACCTGACTGGAATTAGATTTTAAATCCAGTTACATTAAATAGCGCTTAAAAAGAAGTGTCAGTGAAATCTATAAACCTAGTGCAAAAATAAGAGAGAGATTCTAGACGTGTGCATCTGGCTCGTCCCCAGAGTAATATTTAGGATTCTTTTTGCAACAGCAGGTTCCAATCCTATGCTTGTTATGAACAACTAGTTTTTGTTTTTAATAGCATATGAGTTTCCCATGAATGTGGATAGACAAACGAACATTCTTATTAACCCACCAGGCATGTAAAAACTGCAACAATTATTACCAGTTTACATCAGAAGGCAAACAACTAAAGCTATACCAATTCTTCTGAATAATGAAAAAAAACAGGAGGAATAGGTCTAAAATGTAATAAATCTTGTCCTTCTTTTTCCCTGTTACTGCTTTCATATGAATCCCTATAACATTCCCCAAGGCATATCAGAAGCACTTAACAAATACACGATTTTAACAATACTCTAAACAATAAAAATTGATTAGAGATCAATTCAACTCAGAGCACATAATAATCCTTCATGACTTCCCACATGCATAAGTTTCCAAAAGAAATGCCAATAGAACTTCCTCCAAGCTCCAACCCAGGACTATTAAACTTGTCCAGTTCTACAAACTTCACTTCTTAAAGAAAATGGGATACTCTCACTCCCATTTATCTCTAAAGTATTACCCAATTTAGAGTTACTCCATAAACTGCAATATATCTCCTATACCTTGGTGAATGGAATTACATCCTCGCACTCAGACATATCTAGGACAGTTAGGTAGAGCACTGCATTAACCAATTAACTTGTTCTCTCCATGGGTTAGTCTTCTTGCCTTAGATCTCCCCTGGCAACACACAATTGCTTGATAGGTCACCTTGGTTGTGTAGCCTCTCAGAATACTTAAAATGCTCTTCCCTTTCATTCCCAAAGGAGTACTTTGTACACCTGGCAGAAGCAGCCATTCCTATTTTGGCATCTTGAAAGGCCTGTTGGTTTGTGGTCCAGGAATGAACAGAGAGATACCCTTGAGCCCATCAAGGTTCCTAGCATTTCTGTCTACCACTCTCTGGCAAGAAAAAAGTAGCACAAATGGCAATATCAAGACCTTTATTTAACAATTTGTATCCCTCAATAGGAGGAAAGCAGAGATTTGGTACCAACCAGTAATTTCAACAGGGGTATTAGACTGCTAATCCATAGAAAGCAGAGTAGCAGGTGTTGTATCTCTTGTGGCACAAACATCCTGCTCAGAACACTGTTAGTTATTTGCTATGGAGCTTGAAGGCATATAAGAATCTGCCTTTCTACTTCAAGGGAGAAACAATCAGAACCATTACAGGGTGGGCGACATTCCTATACTTCATAATCTAAGCCAAAAGAGCCTTGTGCCATGCTTCCTATTAACTAATTCATGGTCTCCTTGTAAAAAGCTTATATACTTGTGATAGTGTGCTATGATTTAAAGCACTGAGTGGCATGTTATCCTATGTCCCACAGTAGCCATTAACTCAGCTATATATAAAAAACCTAAAAGAAGTGCAGAGGCTACATGTAGCCCCCAAGGGTTTCATGGAAAATTTGCTTGCCACCAAATTGTGATTTTTGATAGAATAGAAAGAAGGAATCATTAAATTCATGGTTGGTGATATTAACAGTATTAATTATTTCATTACTGCCTAATGACAGCCCTGTTTAAACAAATAGCACACCCCTAAAGTAAACAGAAAAAAAGTTATTTGAGCCACGTCTATAGATGGGAATATGAATTGTACCCTTCACCACTGGCTATGCTAGTTTAAGCTTCTTAGAGTTGTTTCAGCACCATGTAGGAAGGAGCAGGGTCTGTGGCACTGCAGAATCCATACCTAATCCCCTTCCAGCATGGGCATGTCCTCTGTCAGTACTATCAAGAGGCAACTTAAGTGTGCCCTATTTATTTCGTCCATTTCTAAGATAAACTACCAACTTATTTCACACAGTAGTGACTTCTCTCTTGAATTCTATGAACCCAACTGGCCTTTTGCCAAGCCCTCATTTTCTGTATCTTAATCTTGATACATGTGATTACCAATTCAAAATTCATTTATTCATTTAAATCCATTGAAATAGGTTTACTTTTATTACATCCTCATCAATAGGTACACACTTTTACTTGACAACTCCCGTGAATTCACTAGACCTATTATGCTAAGTACCCGCAAGCACTCCTGATATGAGGAAATTGACGTTTCTGAAACAACTAAACACAATACTTCAAGAGAGGGTGGACTCTCCGTTGCTGGAAGTTGGTAAAGAGAATCCGGCTTCCGAGCCAGGTTGCTAGGCTGGTCGTGGACACCTCCCCGCATGTTGGCTTGGCACCACGTGTAAACGAGAGGCTTACCAGGTATCCTGCTAAATATTTACAAAACGAACAAATTACTGTGATTGTAATTTGAAAACTCCCCCTGACAAACAAACAAGGCATAAGGGTTGAAGGGAGAATCTCGTAATCCTAATGAACAAAACCCAGGAAAATGAAAAGCTCTGTAGATGTTGTACACGCCCACATCCACCCCGCAGTCCCGGAACACCGTCTGCGCATGCCCTTCCGCTCCAGCTCTCCTGCCACCGCGCGCGCATGGGCGCTCGTGCTCCCTCCCTCCCCCCGCCTTGCCTCGAGGCCGCGCCCCGAGTCCGGGCCCCGCCCTTCCTGCTTGAGTGAGGGGCGGAGACCGGTGGCTGGGCCTTGGCTGCTGCTGCTGCTGCTGCTCTTCCTCCTCCTGTTAACGATTCGCGGGTCTCCGGGGCTTCTTTTTTTTCCTCGTGGGCAGACCGGAGAGGAGCTAAGATGGCGGATCTGGAGGACCAGCTCTCCGATGAGGAGAAGGTAAGAAGGCCCTCGCCGCAGAAAGAGAGGAGTCGTGTGGGGAGAGGGGGGAAGGAGGAGGAGGAGGAGGAGGAAGCGGTGGCGGCTCCTTCCCCCCTCCTGGGGACGAGGAAGGAAGAAAAGGAAGCAAGCGGGGTGTGGAGCAGGGTCGAGCCCTCAGCCCGGCTCTGCCAGCCCAGGCAAGCGGGGAAGGAGGCTTGTTTCCTTCTGTCCGAGGCCTGCTTTGCTCGCCGCCCCCTCCGCTCCTTGTACGGTCCGATGGCTGAAAATAGGCTCCAGGCGCCGGGCTGGGGCTGAAGTAAAGCGGGCGCGGCGGATCCGGTGTCTCCACCTCGCCTTTCGCTGGGTCTGTCTTTCCTCTTAAAGCCGCGGGAAGCCCAGCTGACGGAAAGGGGTTCCTCCCTGTTAACCCCTCTCTCCGTTGGCCTCTGGGGCTGGTCCCGCCGCCTCCCTTGTCGCTGGAACGATGTAGGACAATTTATTGGTGGACAGCATAGGCTTCGATTGATTTAATGGTGGCCCGTAATCTATTCACGTGGCATGAAGTGATTTCCAAAGGGTGGCTCTGGTGGACTTTTTTCCCCGCCCCTGACTTCTCTGCCCTTGACTCAGATGGTCGTTTCGAGGTATTATTTTGCAGATCTGATTGTATGTTCTAATGTTTTACTGGGGGGGGGGGGGGGAGGAGCGCCCACACTGCTTCTATTTTGAGTTTTCCAGGTGTGGTTTTGTTAATTGTTTGGTTCCAAACTTATCTTCTGGTGCTAAGGGTAGTTCTGACTGACTGAGGGATAATTTCTTCCTATCTCATGTCTTCCTAGGAGCATTAATGTTTGCATGCCTTTCACCTTTAGTCTGCTCAGAGCCATGGTAGAAATGCCTCACTCAATTCATTTACTGTGTGAATGTGGTTCAGTTCACACAGTAAAGAATGTGGCCTACCTGGGTTTGCTTTTGTTGTGTGAATCTATCTATTATGATTTACAATGATGGCTTATGGTGTAGCATGAGGTGAAAACCTGGTTAGTAATAAACCCATGTTTGTTGCTAAGCATGTTTTTGTACATCTTCCTGGTATACTTGTATCCTTACAACATGCAGCTGTCACATTCCCACATTACTTCTTACATATATGTGTAAGCTATTTTACAGATAGATCTTAAAATGTATGAGGTTCCCTTACACTGTTTTATTCAATAAATATTGAATAAATATAAATCAACTAATTTATTGATGTATTCTTTTATGTTTGTTCTTCAGTTTGATACAGTGACATGAAAAGGAGTTTGAGATCTTTATTAATTTATTCCCCTTCAGTTAAACCAGGCTGAAGACCATCTTGCAAAATTTTGATTTGATCCTCCCATTATGCCAAGTGATCACATCCTTAACCATGGTCTATTAACTCCACAGTTGCCAAACTTAAAGCATGTGGCTTAGATTCATGCATCTGGTAGACCATGTGGGAGAGTTAATTGATGTGTTGTGTTACTTGTGGTTTGTTCAGTAAAACATAGTTTAACAAACCAAAGCTTAGTTATATGTGAACCCAACAGTGATCTAGGGGTTCTGTTTGCAGAAGGATAGCTGTGCTAAGTGATTGCTGTAGGAACCACAAAGAGCATTGAATTTACATTAATTACAGTTTAAAATGTAAGAGGTTTCAGGGTTAAACATTTCTCATATTGAACCCTCAGATTTGTGCTGCAAAAGTCTGGATGACCACTAGATAACAGCAAAGAGTTAAATTGTGTGCTCCATATAGTGGTCATTAAGGTTTTTGTAGCCCAGATCTTGTAATGTAAACACAAATTAATAGTAATTTTCACAAGTGATCTAAAAGCTAGGGCAGAGTGTAGGTGTTTGTATTTAAAAAAGGCTATTTGTTTTGCATAGTTGACAGTGGCAATCCTGATGTGCTAGCATTTTATATTAGAAACAAAAAGAGTTTAAATGAATCATTCTGATTCCTGTGAGTAATTGCACATTGTTTGTTGGGTCCAAATTCTCTTTTGAATTGTGAATCAAAGAATGAAGGCCAGTCCTTTTCCTCACTAGACACAGAATTTTCTGTGGCAGTTCTTTGCCACCATGGATTTCACAATATGTTTCATTGAACTTATTTGGATTTATTGGCATGACTCTTAAGTAGATGCATAGCTGATTCAAAAATGATATTTAAAGCATGCTTATCAATTTCTCATTAAACTAGATATGTCAAATGAGATGCCATAAGATTCAGTCCTGTCTTGTGCACTCTTCAGTTATTTGGATGTGGTGGTAAAGGGAATGTTTATATATTTATAAACATTGCCTTAAAAGTATGTTTATTTAGGTTTAAATTCTTGATGATAACACAATGATAGATATTACACAGATATCCTCTGAAAACCATGCTCTTGATGTAATTCCCAAAAGGTCTCCATTTTTCTCTAGAGTACAAAAACCACCACTTTGGATTAAGGCAGAGTAATCAAATGTGGTAATATTCTTTCCAGTGCAAAGTTGTTGCTTGGATCTTATTACTTATTAATTTAAAGCCCAAGACCAAACCAGCAAAAATTGAAACATATACAGCAGTTAAGAAAAAAAATCATATAATAAATTACATAAAAGCCAAAGACAATCAAGGATGTGAGGAAGGCATCAGCCAATTTTTATGGGCTAAAGTTGCAGATAAAAAAATTGCTACTGCCCTTGATACATTTAGGAATTGATCACTTAAGGAGTAATTTCCTCATCATGAGGAAACTTAAACTTTATAATAACTGGGGTTATGAGTTTTAAATGCCATTGTGTATAAAGTGGACATTTTAATTGAACATGGGATATGGATTCAGTTTTCATATCAAAACATGTACACATTCAATTTTCATATGGAAGGTTGAAATATCTTTCAGATGTCACCCTGATGGATAGTGCATCAATTTGGGCCAGAGAATAAAGCCTCCTCTTTGGAGCATGCATGATTAGGGAGAGTCCAGGAGGACAATTTTTGTATGAACAGAGTTTATACAAGGAATTTATCGTTTCCCCATGTTTTCCCCCATAGTTGGTAATTTCATTGGAAAGAAGAGAATGGGCAGCTTTCCTCCAGTACTCTTAGTTCAGGAACCAAGTTATTATATCTGCAGACAAGTGTATGCTTCTTTAAAGAGGAAATGCAAATATATGAAGAAATAATTTAGGTAGGTTTCATGAGGGAAAATATTGTGCAACTTTCAATTTTGAATCAGGAACCCTACTTCCTTAAAATACACTATATTTTGTAGCATAAGATATAACATTTCTGAATACAAATTTGCAGAGAATTGTAAATAAATCAGCAGGAAACTAGAGTTAGACATTTGGATGACAAGGAAAATAGAGCTCTAAAGGAAGGTAAGGAGGTTGCACAGAATCTGGAATTGTGTCTGTCTTAACTGTTTTCATTATAGAAGGGAATCTAAGGAACTGAGGCAGCAGCAATGGTGATATGGTAAGAAATTGTGTAACTGAATATCAGTTGCAAAGTGCTGAAAAACAGAAGTAGTTTCCCACTATTTCCCATCTAAAAGCAGGCATTTAGACCTTCATTTAGGCTTAATATACCCTCCTCCCAAAACCTGGGCGGGGGGCAGGGGGAAACCTGTACAAATGATCCTTACTCCAGCTTCAGAAACATGACCAATCTCTGTCCTGGGGCTCCCACAAATACTTTTCATTATAGATCTTGCTGATAAACAGGAAGTACAGACTCCAGATGTTACCCCCTGGAATATTTAACCCAAATGTAAAACCTCTGAGTTTCTTACAGATATGTAACATATCCTTAAAATAACTCTGGGATATACTTAGATATATCAATACTTAACTGCTAAATGTTCTCAGAAGTTTTTCATGAGAGATTTTGTTAAAGGCTATGTCTATAACAAGGATCTTCAATTCTTAGTGTTGGTTGATATTTTGAGAATGTATTGCTGAATTCTCACAGTGGCTGGAAGGCTTATTTACTTATTTACGTACATACATACATACATACAATTTATATAGCCGCCCATCTCACCAGCCAGTGACTCTGGGCAGCGTACAACAAAGCTAAAAACAATAAATATTCTACATTAAAAGATATAAAAACCACTAAAACAGAAAAAAATAACAAAGGGATATTAAAAATACTGGACCCACCTCACTAGCTCACCCGTCTCTTGGGGCCCCCAAGCCTGTTGGCATAACCAGGTCTTGAGGGACCTTTGGAAGCTCAACAGTGACAAGGCCAACCTTAGTGGGGAGAAGATTCCACAGCGTGGGCACTGCAGCAGAAAAGACCCACTGCCTAGGGCCCGTGAGATATAGCTCCCTAGGTGACAGAACCCATAACATGCCCTCTCTGCTGGAATTGGTAAAATGGGCAGATGAAATCAGGGAGAGGTGGTCCCTCAAATAACCCAGTCCCATGCCATGAAGAGCTTTAAAGGTCAACACCAACACCTTGAATTGGACCCGGAAACAAACTGGTAATATACATTACTATACACACATAGTCACATAATATACCTTATTCATTCAGAAAGTGACTATAATGGAGATATAACCAGTTTCAAAACACTGATTTACCAAAATGATACCTACCAACCAACTAATCCTACCTTCTTCTTTTGGATGGTCCCACCTACTTCACTTACCTTCATTATTTTGCTTTGCAGGAAGGCACACTTTCAAATTAAGCATTAGGTTACAGTGTTCTTAACATTTAAAAAAAAATTGGGATCATTTTCATTCTACAAAGAAGCACAAACAGATGTCACTCTGTAGACAGGTGAATAACGTGAACTAATTATGTGGCTCCAACAGGTATGTGGCAGTGAGGTGCTGCTATCCTGGTTTTTCATCTCATTTCTATGTGAGGGAGGAAGAGTCCACCCACTTCCCTGCAACAATCTTTAAGCTTAAAAAAATTAGAAAAGAGACAAAACTAAAAATGCAAATTAAGGAAGAGAAATAAACTGTACTATATAGTTATCAAATCACTAATTATTGTAAATTATCACAAAATCTGTGCCGTAGTTAAACATATGCATTGCAAGACTTTACATGTGTCTGTCTTAATGTATGTTTTAAATGTATGTATGTTTTAAATGTCAGGAGAGATCTTTAATCTTTCTTCTTCCCACTTTTTGTTTTAAATAAATATTTCAGTTTCCCTTTCTGTTTTATTGCACTTTACTCTGCCTTTCCATCCAAAAAACCCAATATGGGTTTCCTATATGACATTCCTATATGACTGGCTGACTTCTTTTTTCAAGAATGGTGTGAGATTCATGGTTAAATAGAAATTGCTCTCTCAAGTAAAACTCAAGCTCATTGTCATCCACATTGGTTCTCAAGTTTAGATGTAATAAATATATAGCCCATATATATGAATACAGGCCATGCTGTCTACACAATAGTTTTTTTTAAAAAAGAGTAACAGGCAGAAAGGGACTATTGGTTCCTTCTGTTGTGTCCCCTTTCCCCCTTTCAAGCAGTTTTTCTCCTGACAAGTGATCTGTGAAAGAGGAGGGCTAGGAACAAAGTAACATGAGACTTAGATACACAAAGTACACAGAAGACTGCATAATATGCTCACAGGTTTTCTGCATAATATTTTTATTTACATCTAATTATAAAATGTAAATTGACCTATTACCATAGTGTCTAGTTAGGACTCTTAATTTTATTGGGTAAGCTGTGTCATTCTTGACAGGGCCTGCCACTATTTTTTTTCAGTTGTGTTATTTAATATGATTCAGTTTTATTTATTTAGTGATCAAATTTGTCTATTTCTTCATGAAAAAATTCTGATTGAGTTTAGGTTAATCAAATATTAGCTAGGATACCAGGGTAAGTTTTTTGTAAATACAAATCTAAGTATCTCTGAGCATTCTTATTGCCTTATAAAGGCATGTACATGCTATATGGGTTTGCTTTTAACTACATTGATTTCCGTTGTGGTCATAAACAGGAGGTTAAGAGGAGCATCTCATTTCTTATCCCCTTGTGTATGTGTTAAGCAAAAAAGCTCAAATCTTCGTGTTTAAACAGTCATATGTGTATTTCTCTTGCCCTTTGTACACATTTTGTAGCATTAAAGAATTTAAAAGTTGTTCTAAAAGTGATGTTTAATGCATATTTGCAGGTTATTGAAATTTTGCAAAGTTAACCCATATTATTGTATTGATATTTTGTGCTCATTTATTTGACAAAGCATTTCATTACAAAGAGAGAACTGATTACAATAGTGTAATCGTGAAGGAGCTTATTATGAGTCACACCAGGTTAGAAGAAGAAAATGTAAACCCCCCATCTTTGGTTGCAGTCCTAATGAAAATCCTACCTTTGAAGTTGCTGTTAGCATTGGAGAAAAATACTGTTCTGGGGTATTACATGCAGTTCAGTCCTAACAGATTATTATTTTCTGCACCTCCTGAGTATTATGTCTGTATTGTGTTATTCTTGCTGGAGATCTTTTGTTTTTAAGTTAACAACTAGACTTCTGTAACAACTATGTGGTAGAATTAAGGTATAACTTATATTTCTTCCTTAAAAATGAATCCATTTCTTTTAATATAGTCTTCAGTGTTTCTTAAAGTATAACTTGTTTCCATTATAAATTATGTTAAAACTATTTAAAAATATACCATTTGTTTTCATTTCAGGTGCGCATAGCAGCAAAATTCATCATCCATGCTCCACCAGGAGAATTCAATGAGGTCTTTAACGGTGAGTATGCTGATTTTCATTTCAGGTACCCTATATGCAGTGATGTGCAACATATCTTTTTCAAATAGGAAACACCCCATTTCAGATATCAGTCATTTCAAATTTGAAGCACCTTGTTTGGAGTCCAGAGCTGTGGTTCCAACACTTCCTGGATGCTTGAAGTGCCTGTTTTGAAATCACGATTTAGTAAACCTTAGTTTTAGTAATAAAATTAATAATTTTATATAGAGACCTTAGTGTTTTAATATTATAGCATTTTGTAAGTAATGCTCGTTTTCAATGATCTTTTATATCTCATAGATTTCCGTATTATTACTGAAGCAGTATAATTCTTACTGATGTTATCTTATGCTGGTCTGAGACTAAAGATTTGATTTGGTCAAGCTTGAAGCAGGACTTTGAATATAAAATTAAAATGTACAAGATTTGTATACATCTACTTTTGAGTTACTTTTCAAAAGTTATGTTTAACTGAAAGTGATGCATGTGTGATTGACAATTCTTTAAAATTCCTATATTACTGTTAGCTCCAAAAATAAGATATGCTGACCATGGGCTTAAAGTTTCAAGATATGGCAGAAATATTATATTTACAGAATAATTATCATTATGTTCTCCCCCATGTCCATCTTCTTTGTTGAAGTGGGGGACTAAGCTATGGAATTTATAATTGGTTCAACCCTTAATCGAGAGACCTGCATGCCTCCCTTTTATTAAGAGTATGAGTGGATTTGAGAAAATGACATAGAATGAGAAATGGTTTTTTAAAAAAATGACTTAAACAATTGGCCATGATAGTTGCTGAAGAAGTGATAGCAAATAGAGTAGACTTAGCATAGTTACTAGAGACACCAATTGATCTTAAAATTGAAACAGGAAGTAAGGGTATAAAGCATTTTAAAATAGTATCAGTCTTGAGGAAGGCAACCTCATGGTGATTTTCATGTGCTCCCTTCCCTCAAATCCTGCAGGTTTACCTGCCTGTGGGTTTTTACTCATTATTTTGTCCCCAGTTTTTTCCTCCCCTTAAACTTATTAATGAAAGAACCATATAGCTCTTATTGGTGATAGTCAACTGCTATCTTTGATCTTTGATCTTCTGGTGCATTCAGAGATAGTGATCATTTGCTATAGATGAAAGAAAAGCAGCTTTTGTACAAAAATAGCACCATCTTGTGTGAAGACCCATTGGAGTGTGAGCTGGTGGCAGGTGGCAATTAGGAAGCACTTTAAGCTGGTTAGGAGGTAACTAAAGAGCCTTGGAGTGCCAGAGCACTTTTTTCAGCCTCATTACTACAAACCCATGTTTCTTTTCCATAATAAATGCTAGAAGTATGCAAAATGTTTCAAGATTGAAGTGTTCCAACCTTGGAACAAACTTTGAAACATTTTAGTCCTTTAGTCCTTTGCTGCATATTAGTGACCATAAATATAATGCCCTTGTAGCCCTATTCTGTAGTACATTCTGTTTCTTTATATGCTACTGTAATCAGTACACACACTTGACAGTTTACAATAAAAATTGAAATCTATATGTATGCATATTGAGATATAAGGCAAAATTTGGATTGAACTTCTGAATTTCAGCTGTTAAATAAATGCTTGTTATATTTTTCAATAAGATTGTTTGATCAGGTTTTTAAATAGTGATTATTATATTATACAAACTTGCTCATTCTTTGGCCATAATTGCAAAGTTATGTCCAGTTGGATCTAGGAAAAAAATCCAGAAATTTATATGATGCTAATTCCTAGGAAACTTAAAGAAGTATATTTCATCTATATGCATAGCTGGTATCAAACATCTAGCATTTTTAAACTTTAGTTTGGTTGGCATGCATTTGAGATAGATACTTTTTTCTGTTGGGAAAACATATATTTTTTTGGCTGGGTTTATGCCAAGTATATTCACCATATACTAATGCTCAGTATTTTTCAGATGTTCGATTGCTACTTAATAATGATAATCTTCTCAGGGAAGGAGCAGCGCAGTAAGTACTAACCTCTTTATATAACACCTATCTTTCATTGTATTAAGAATGGATGAATATATTGAAAATTTCTATTGAGACATGTAGGTAGAATGATATTTCTCATTGCCTTTTCAAAATGTTACTTGCTGATTAAGATAAACCTGATAATCTTTCAGAAACGGCCTTTTTATAATTTGAATTAAGCCTTTTTTAACTGTAGTTTGTTGAATAGTCCAGCCAGGTCTTTTATATGAGCAAAGTAAATGGGGCTGTTCTTCCTTTTAACCTTTGTCATTCAGTTTAGACTGATTTGGTGAGATACAAAAAGAAATAAGTTAGGAAAATACAAACAAACCATGCATTCCTCTGTGCATATCACTCTAACCCCCTGTGAAAACTGTATACAATTCATTATATACTGCTGAAAACAAAGTATAGTTCATTCACTTATCCCATTCACGCAACATGT
Source organism: Python bivittatus (assembly GCF_059951505.1). Lineage (NCBI taxonomy): Eukaryota > Metazoa > Chordata > Lepidosauria > Squamata > Pythonidae > Python > Python bivittatus. Next base: position 10,805,445 of record NW_028277058.1, on the reverse strand, counting down.
CAAGCCAAAAACAAACAAGCAATATCATGACTTATCCAGTGGATATACAGTGGTACCTCGGGATACGAACTTAATGCGTTCTGTGACTCTGGGCGTATCCCGAGTTGGTCGTAACCCGACGCAAATTTCCCCATAGGGTTCAATGTAAATCCGGTTAATCCGTTCCGCCCTCCGAATTTGGTCGCACCCTGAAGCAAATTTTCCCATAAGGTTCAATGTCATTACCGTTAATCTGTTCTGGCATCCGTGGACCACGCCTCAGGGGCGGGAGAACGGCCGGGTGCGGCGCAGCGGGAGAACGGCCGCAGACCACGTGTCGGGCAGAAAAATGGCCGTGGACCACGTATCGGGGCGGAAAAATGACCGTACCCTGAGGCGGAGTTCGCACATCGAGGTAAATTTTTGCGGCCGGAGCTGGTCGTAACCCGAAAAGTTCGTTAGTAGAGGCGTTCGTATCCCAAGGTACCACTGTAATGCTTAGAGATGGATACCTGCACTTGGTGCAGAAATACATATTTGTTTCAGTACTTGGAATAATATGTAGCAAAGTTTTATTATCTGATGTCTCTTGTCTTTCTAGTGCATTTGCACAGTATAACTTGGACCAGTTTACTCCAGTTAAAATAGAAGGCTATGACGAACAGGTATGTTTAAAAATATTTAAGTTTGAAAGTAGCAGTATGTTTTAATTAAGCAGTTTTTAATAATAAATGTAAATTATAGATCACGTTTTTGGTTAATTACGGAGTATTCAGAGGTGTCTAAAGAATCTGGTCTGCAGCTGATTGTCTGAATAAATCAGTAGTTTTGGTGCTACAGCATTAACTGCATTGTGTTTGTTTTATAGCCATTCTAATCTGATTTTATTAATTAATCACCATTATTGAGAACCCTTTTTTCTCCACACATTGCAACAGAGACATTCATAGGTATAGAACTGCAAAAGATTGTATCAGGTAAATGGAGAGAAACTGGAAGGGAAAAAAAGGCATCAGGATGGTTTTAGCTAATCACATTATTGATTTAATCATCCATTCCTTTTGGTGGAGGAGTTCTATGAAAATAAAATAAATACTAATTTGATATTATGAATTTTGTATTTCAAGCTTCATATTCTCCTATATATGTGATGGATATTGTACTTAAAAAGTGTTGATGTAGACTATAATATCAGATATGGATAAATAGTACTATGATTAAAAGTAGAGATATTATTTTAGAAATGCCCTTTTTGACAACTTTCTTTGCAGGTTTTAATAACAGAGCATGGTGATTTGGGCAATGGAAAATTTTTGGATCCAAAAAACAAGATTGCTTTTAAATTTGATCATTTACGAAAGGAGGCTACAGATCCAAAGCCTCACGATGTTGAAAATGCAATTGAGTCATGGCGAAACTCCATAGAAACAGCAATGAGAGCATATGTGAAGGAACACTATCCAAATGGTGTCTGCACAGTAAGTATCACAGTCTGGAAAATGCTTGGATTAAAACTATTCTTTAGGTTGTATAATTGAAGTCTTTATTTCTGCTTTAATTCATGTGGGATTATGGATACGGGACTAATATTCACCCACAGTTATAATCTAGTCATCTTTTTATCAAGAAATGTCTGAAGGTAGGAATTTTGATAACCAACCAAGACAATACTAAAAGGAAAAAAACCACTCACAGGACATTCTTTTTCAACATAGTGCTCATTTACAGCAGACACTGGGATGCCCTATTAGTGTAATTATGGGTGTATATGAAATGGAAAATACGTTTTCACACACTGTGGCTCTTAAGTTGCCCAAACCATTACAGGATGTGTTGTGGTGCCCAAAACCAAACCAAAAACTGGATCATTTTTATTGTTCTGAGTTTTAGCTGAGACAGAGTTCAGAAGAATTTTACAGTGTAAGCACAGAAAGGTTGGTGTACCTTGCCCTACTTTTGTGTCTTCTTCTGTATGGCCTGTGCGCCAACCTGCCCACTGATTTCCTTACCTCCCCTTAGGTACTGTTACATACCAGCCACCCTATTCATCCCTCTTCCCTAATCTTTCCAGTATCTTCCCTCTTGTCTCCCCTTAGCTGCCATGTGTTACCATCTTTTATCCACTGTCTCCCACCCTGGAACACCTCTGCCCAGAACATGTGTTTTGGTCCCTACATGGACTACATGAACTTGGCTGTTTGTGCAGAGAATGTTTTATGCATCTCTAATATAATTGGTGAAAAATACACAAAGAATTCAACTGGATAAGGCTAAGATCTTTTCTATTTTGATAAGTATTTTGTTTCTCCAATGTTGATGCCTGTTGTAAGGCCACATACAGAATATCTCATAAGTACTTTCCTACTTTGGTCTACTAATAACTAGTATTTAATGGTACATTGTGTTCACTAATAGAGATAATCTATAATCATGATAAGTAGCCAGTGGCTGCATTTAGCCATAATGGTAACCAAGAGTTTTACCCATATGTAAGTAGTTCATCATAATGCCAAATCATAATGAGTAACATCTAGTGTTATATTACTGCACTGTGTAATAGGTGAATCCAGCCATTGATGACTTTACTGTAAGTGAATTTGTATGATTCTGTTTAAGTTACAATCAGGCACGCAGTTCATGTGAAAAGTACTTCCTTTTGTCTTTCACTATAGAATACAAACTGAATCATTCCCATTTTCTCAGAAGCAATGTTTAGGTGCAAATTCAGTGAAAATGTGTAGGCCTCTATTCCCAACTTTGTCATTCTATATATTATGATTTATCAGACAAAATTATTGTGATTGTGGCTATTCAGTATTTGGACAGGTCCATAAATGTACTGTAAATTAGCAATATGTTTTTAATGCAAAACAAATGTCATTGTCTGAAGTTTTGTATATGATTAAAGAATGGAGAAAGTAAATACCTAAGGTTTGAAAGTTAACATTTTTCCCTACTTGTGATTAAGGTATATGGAAAAACTATTGATGGACATCAAACAATTATTGTATGCATTGAAAGTCATCAGTTTCAAGCAAAAAACTTTTGGTAAGTATAAACTGAATTATTTGGAAATAAGTTCCAAAGAAAGTTTTATTGACATTTTGATTTCAGCATGTTTAATATTTAGAACATAATTCATCTTGGGTAATATCAATTGTTATATATGTTGTGTTTCAGTTATGGCACAATACTTTCCCTTCCACTAACTCCCCCATAGGTACCTTGCGAAACTTGCTGTAAAGGTCTTCAGTCCTCCAGAGCAAATTTTGGGGGAATGGCAAAAGCCTCAGAGGGAGATGGATATCATTAAATTGCTCCAAGATAATTTATCTGGCAGATTTTGAATACAACTCTATTCATATTTCACAAAACACTTTTTAATGTGAAAAAAGTTATACCTAATATACGTGTGTGTGTAGAAATCTTGTCACAAATATATGCAAATTGTTTATAGACAAAGTTTTTACTACTTTTAGTTCAAACACAATTTAAAGATGTTGAAGATTAGAAAAATCCTTTGGATAGCTAAAGCAGGATTCCTTGAAATGCATCCTCTTTTATAAAGCACTTTGTTGTTTTAAGATTTAAGACATAGTTCTCAGTCTCTTCATTTTTTTGCTTTTATGGATTTGTTTTCTTTAAGGAATGGTCGTTGGCGATCAGAATGGAAATTTACAATAACACCTTCAACCACCCAGGTAGCTGGTATCTTAAAAATTCAGGTATGGCTTCCCTAATCTTCCAAAATAAACTCAAAAGCCTAGTAATATCCCATACAATTTTCAAGGATTATTTATTTATGTAGATTTTTAAAGGAGGTTATCCTACATTTTTTATTGGGATTGCATATCCATATATAATATATTATGCTTAAATTATATTCTCCATAAAAGTGTATAAAATTCAATAAAATAGTGTTAAATGTTTTCTCTAAAAAGCCAATGTAAAAAAAAAAAATAGTATTTCTGTGACAGTCTGGTCCTAGTGTTATTTTAGCCAGCCAGTTTATCTTAATTCACAGGAACATGGTAATTTTTAAAATGTTTGGGTCTTAAGATAATTAAACCTTTCTTGATTATCTCTTTTGAAATCTAACTAACCTCTTCTATTTATTTTATCTTTCTGTCGATAGTTTATTGATTATTTTTACGACCATATCAAATAAAATAAAGGCAAAGTACAAGGTTTATTTCCAGGATAAAATAGGTAAAAGAAAACACAATAATAAAATATGTGCTCAATACAAAGAATCAACATTCAAATAAATACATCGCCTTGATATGATACCCCAATCTGTTCAGTATAATGGAATCTTAGCTGAACTGTCTGTCTGGCCAATTGTCAAAGCACTGGCCATGTACAACACAAGTGATTCCTTTAGTTCTTTTAGATCCAGAGACAACACACTAGCAGGTGAGGCGATTTTAAGCCTTATAGTTAACTCCAACATATCTAAACAGAAATAACAAAAGCATAATTTAAAAGCATAACATGCCATGATAAAACTCTTCCCCTACTGTCAGGAGCTACCATAAGGCAACAGTGGAGAGACCCCAAGATGGCTTAGATAACACAGCTCCTGGTACCTAGGTCTGTGTCCACACTCCAAGGGCAACGCCAGGGCTTTTTATCAAAGTCTGGCACTTCAATCACATGACTCTGTTTCCATGGAATTGGGCTGTGAGAGTGACCTTAACCAGATAGTTCTCAGGATCTAAGGTAGTGCTTAACCTAAACAATCCTGAGGGTTTCCTTCCCCCCTACTTCTAAGTAAAAGTGAAAAACAAGCCAGCTAAGCGTTATTATGACTCAGAGTGAACTTTCTTAACATGTCAAAACATGGCACCTAAACTCCTTGAAATAACAATGGTCTTATGTGCTGCCACTACACTACCTTGCCTAGAAACTTAGTAGTTCTACTAATAATGTGTATGTTAGAGCCCAGGAAGAAATAGAACAATCTGCAGTTCAGGACCCAGTTCTTTCAAGTAGGGATTTTAAATGTCTAAGTCTAAAAGGAGCATACAGTTGATAGTCAAACAAAATAAGAGCAATATCTTCCATGGCTGGGACACCACATGTCCACTCGTGATGTGACAAGTGATGGAACTGCCCATATTTGGCCATGGAATCCAACAATTCAAATCTTGCTCTAGGATACCCTTTTAGGAATTGCATCAAACTCATTGACAGGTATTTTTTGGTTTGGAAAGTGGTTTTGTTCTTAGCCAACCAATTTAAAAATCTAGTTTTTGCAATAACTCCATGTCTGTTTGAGCACTGATATCTAGGACTCTTTAAAAATCTCCTTTGCCTGGGAGGCAGTTGAGAATAAATATTGGGTGGAAAACCCATGCTATAAAATAACTCTAGTAAGTTAGCTTACCCAGGAGGTGGGCTGAGCCATACTTATTTGTTCAGCTAAAGATATTTTGGGTACCTAACCTCTTTTCATAATCCCCACCTATCAAAACAAACTAAAGATAAACTGAGCTAGTGCCATATAGTGATTAATGTATTGAACCTACTGCAGAGAGACATTAGTTCAAGTCTTCCCTCAGGCACAGAAGATCACTGTGCAACTTTGGGCCACTTTCTCTCAGCCCAATTTACCTCACAGGGTTAATTTATGGGGAAAAATGGGAGAAGGGAGCAGTTTGTACACCACTTTGACATCTTAAAGGAAAGACAAGATATACTTTTAATTAATAAAAATAAGATCTGGAACAATATAAGTAAATTTAAATTTGCAATGAGTTGTATGCAGATATGCTCTATTAAGTATAAAAAGTATTGGAATCTTTGACATCTGAATCATATCTCAATCTGCTAAGGACTATTGCTTATTTTGGAAGGCGTATAATATCGCTAATATACACTGCCAATATCTTGTTTATAGTGATTTTGTATTATGAACGTTTTGTACATAGGTTCATTATTATGAAGATGGAAATGTTCAGCTAGTGAGTCATAAAGACATACAGGATTCTCTAACAGTGACTGTAAGTATCTTTTCTTGTGCGTTGTTATAGGAACATTGCATATTTTCATATTTTGTATTGTAAAAGAAGTTGCAGTTATTTTCTCTATGTCAGCTAAAGGTTAATATGCACTTTCATCATTAGCACTCTTCAGACAATACGTTTGCTAATAAAACTGAACATATAAGCAGCAGTAAGCAACTTCTCCCCTCTTCAGGTAGTCTTCCTGAAGTTACTGAAGAACCAGTCTCCACGCATGGACATAGTGTGTGTTTGTGGGCAAGATGGGGCACATGATAAAACATGTCATAATGTCACTCCCTTACTTGTGTCTGATGCTGACATACAAATATGAAAGTATGAAAATTACGTTGTCACATATGCATGTAACATTTTTGTCATTGTGACTTACAAAATACACTTATGTCCCCAGTACAGCACAGTTGTCTTCAGAGGGAATAGTCACATATAGGTAGAAAAAGCATTTAGATCTCTTTACATAATTGACTTTATTAATAGAAATTGACAGAGGTAATACTTAGATCTAGAAAGCTGAACATGTTTGTATTTTCTGAATCTTTTTATCAAACTTTAGTACAGACTATTAGTGCTTAAAGCATTATTTGTAAGTATAATTCATAGTAATGAAATGTTTGAAGCTTTTTTTAATATCAGAGATTCCAAATTCATATTCTACATCATTCTGAAAGCCTATTTTATTCAATGAGGTTTTTTTAAATAAACAGCTGCTGTTCCAGAAATAAAAATAGAAACTAGATCTGTGGCTTTCTGGCTCTTAGTTGTTGAAAGTGTGAAGCAACAAACATTTTAGACAAGAATTTATTTTGAAGAGATTAAACAGAAGAAGAAATGAAAGTTTTCATGTTAACTTCATTTTTAGGCAAGACTAAGCAATAAAAATTACTTCCGTCATTTGACTGAACTGAGTCCTCCATTTGCTCTAGACAGAGAGCTATGAGAAAAGGGGGAAGTTAGTGAAATCTATACTTTCTGGAACATTAAAGTTATGACTCATAGCTGCCTTGTATTTTTTATCAGTCTTTTTTTTCTGTGTGTGCCTTCAAGTCAATGTTGACTCCTGGCAACTGCCTGGAGAAATCCCTGCAGTTTTCTTTGCAAGATTTTGGAAGTGCTTTGCCATTGACTGCTTCCTAGGGCTGAGAGGGAATGACTGCTGGCTTTGTACCTAAGGTGGAACTAGAACTCATGGTCTCCCAGTTTCTAGCCTGTACCTTAACCACTAGACTGTAATCCTTATTTATTTATTTTATCAAACATATATACTACCATAACCCTGTAGACTCTGGACAATATAGACATAAAATAAAAGTAAAGATGAGTCAATAAAACATCCACCATAATAAATAATTTAATCATAAACCTGGCAGCCTCTTCCCTATTCCCCAAAAGCTTTCCCAAAACAATTAGATATTGTCTAGTTTTTGGTTCATCAAGGCCTTGAGGGCATAATTTTCCCTGGAGCAGGGACCATCATCCCAAACCATTGCTTCTTCTCCCTTTGTCTCTCAAAAGCAGTGGACTTTCAGGAGCTTTTCTTGTTAGGAGGATACTGAGTGGGTCCGTTCGTCTTAAAAGAAGCTGAAGTTATTTGGGGGCGCAGCCATATACAGCTTATGTGGTTACCAGCACTCAAAATTGCACTTGGAAACCTATTGGAAGCCAATTCAGGATCAGTAGCACAATTGTTACATGCCTGTTGTGGCTTGCCAGCAGCCAAGCAACTGCATTTTATACCAGCTAGTTTGTTTAAAAGTACTCCATATAAAGCACATTGCAGTACAGATAGTCCTCATTCAGTGACCACTTGTTCAGTGACCATTCAAAGTTACAACAGCGCTGAACAAGGGAACTTACGACTGTTACTCGTAGTTGCGGCTGTCATAGTGTCCCTGTGGTCACGTGACCACGATTCAGGTACCTGGCAGCTGGCTTGTGATTGCAGCAGTTCCAGCACCAAAGTCAACAGGGAAGCTGGCAGGAGGTTGCAAATGGCAATCACATGACCATGGGATGCTGCAACCATGCGGGATTCACCTAATGATGGCCTCTGGAACTGCCACAACTGCTGTCATGAGTTGGCGCGGTCACATGATGTCACGCTTTACGACTGCATTGGTTAGCGACAGGGCTGCTGATCCCAATTGCCATTGTTAAGTGAGGCCTATCTGTTGTGATAAAACTTGTTACTCTGAATGGTTAATGGTATTATTTTGTGGCTATTCTTTTCTACATTTCTTACATCATCCTGTAGATACAAAGTGCAAAATCACACTCTTGCTTGAAATACAGTGGAAGTAAGGTCTAAATATCTGATTTGCTTCAAATTGTATTTTCTTTTGTGGCAAGCTAAACATAAGTGAGTAATATAAGGGTAAGTAAGGTTAGTGTGCATATTAGGAAATAATATATACTCAGGTAGATGTGAATATGTATCATACAACCTAGATCTTTAATGAAACAATATTCAACAAGAGAAGTGACAAACTCCTGATAAAAGTTTTCATGTTAAAATACATTGGGACCTCACTTGTCTTAGAGCTGCTGTTCATCCCTCTTTGGTGAAGTTCTCTGTTATAAATTATAGATACTTCCTGATGGGAAGATTTGCAGGACCTATTGCAGGACCCATAAGATGGGTATAAGTTATAGAAGAACAAATGAGTTGCAGGTTTTCCATGTCATATTGAAGTGATCAGTTGCCAGGAAAAATCTAATCTTAGTTGCCATTATACCAGATTCACATAGAAATACTTATTTTAAAGATATTTTAAAGGTATTTTAAAGATAGCACCAATGCAGTATTGATAAAATGTCACATTTTAAACAGCTACCTTCCGCCTGCAATTTGTGTATTATATCTGAAATGACATTTGATCTTATACTTATAGTTATCTATTTATGATAAATTTAATATAATAACAATTGTCTCTTATAGAATGAAGCCCAAACAGCAAAGGAATTTGTAAAGATTGTAGAGGCTGCAGAAAATGAATACCAGGTATCTTATAAGACTACAACATGTTACTTCAACTATTGTTCTGAATCTTACTGGGCAACTTTTTTGTTATTCCTTCTATATTATGTGTTCAAAATAAGGGGAAAATGACTCTTAAATTCAAAATGATCGCAATACACAGAGAGGGTAAAATTTACCAAGCATATATTTAGTGACACAAAAGTATAAAAATCATATGTGCAACCATTTTCTCAGCATTTGAGTGCAGATTTTCAGGATGTGATCACAGACACATAACATTTGGCAGGCCATTCACTTAAAGTAATTTAATTTAATTTAATTTTTGTTGTTTTTTTTAGTATTTATGTATAGGGTTGTTTTTATAGTCTGATTTTAATTGATTAATTAATTTTAACTATTTATATGGTATCATTTTTTAATGGCTCTTGGGTCTTTGGTTTTAATTGTGAGCCGCCCAGAGTCACCTGTTGGGTCACCTGCGGCATACAAGTTTAATAAAATAAATAAATAAAGTAATCATGGTTATTGGGGAACCCTGTTTCAGCAGAATCGTTACAATACATGGCAGATAAACCTATTCAGTCCAAACATCAATCTTCTGTAGTTTGCTTAACTCTCCTTTCCCTGACTGTTACGTGATATTAATTTAGTCTTGAGTTCTTAATCTTAACAGATGCTGGGAAAAGGATGTTTCATCTTGTGAAAGCACCGTTGATATTTAACCTTACAAGTTATAATATATTTATAATTATATTTATAAATTTATATTTCTAAGTTATAAACCCTAATGTTTTTCCAGTGAGGTAGAATACAGAGGTACTGTGTTTACTTCTATTTATTGTTGTTAAACTATGTTAAGGTTTGATTATATCATGTTTCTGTTTAATCTTACAATATCAAGTATGTTTTTCTAATAAAAGACATGAGAAAAGTTTTAGAAGATGATACAGTATACTGTTGGAAATGTGTTGCTTTATATTAACAAGTTGTTCATTCTTTAATAAATATTTTCTTCCTTTTTTGCTATAGACCGCTATCAGTGAAAATTATCAAACAATGTCGGACACTACTTTCAAGGCCTTGCGTCGACAACTGCCAGTTACTCGTACAAAGATTGACTGGAACAAGATACTGAGCTATAAGATTGGCAAGGAAATGCAGAATGCTTAAAATGAAGGTGGCAAATATGAATAATTTTGTCCTTCTGTACAAAGTAAAGTTATTGAAAAGGTATTCAGAATTGTGAAGTCACCAAATCACCATGGCCATTTGCCACTGAAAATAACTGTAAGTAGTTTGGTTAGAACATAAGGCTTAGCTAACTTACTGTTTTTATTTGTCCATTTGTTTCTCCTGCAGAAAGTTATTAAAAAATCAGTGTAGCTGAAATGTTGAGAACTTCTGATATATTAGATTTTTATAATGACATGCCTATAGTTTTCAGTTAAATTAAACAATTTGAAAAAAAATATTTTTGCATAAGATTATCCCATGTTGCTTGCTTTCATGCAAAAGGACAGCTTGTCAAACACAATTCCTTTGAAAATATTGTTTCTGGACATCATGGATTTTAGCCATGTGTATTGCAGAAATATTCTGCCCCTCCACTGTTTGAAAGCTGGAGAAAAGCATTTCTATATCCAATCCTATTCAGTTATTTAAATAGCTTGGTGTTAATTTTTTTTTTTTTAAGTCAAGGTCTAATGCTGTTTTTAAGACGTTGAAATTAAACTTTAGTGCTTATTTTCAAAATGCATTTAATGTTCTGTTTCTGACAGCAACTCACATGAGTTTGGATTCTATCAGTCATCAAGTTATTTTTACCATACAGCCATAATTGTATTATAGCAAGGCATATTGTAATATATATGTAATCCTATACTCATTATGTGTCTGTCAGTTTTTTTTCTTCAATTGAAATGTACTAAAATTCAGTGTGAATTAAACATGCAAATTTTCTATTTAGTTATGATTCATTATCATTTCAAAAATATATATTGTAACACATTTAAGAATGAATCAACTTATTAAACATAAAAAGAAGCAGGAGCAGGAAATAAAAATAATCAGTCATAAACCTCCAAACCAGGTACAATGAAGTTAGGTATTGGTTAGACCCTTCTGCAGCCTGGACCCTCTTTCATGAAAGAAGGATGCAGCCAGCACACAAAAGGAAGTCCTTGCTGCAGCAGTGTGAAAAAAAGGCCCAGCCAGTACAGCAATAGTGTGTAGTATGGTGGGGGCAGTGGCAGCAGGCAGGGCCAGGCAGTGGGGGCAGCTGGCAGCGGGTAGGCGAGCAGTCAAAAGGACAGAGATGGGGGGAGATAGGTGTATGGGGGTGTTGAAGTGGAGGCAGTCCCTTACCTTCTTCCAAGAATGGCTTGGATCCAGGTGGGTCCTCACCTAAAGTGTGAGATTCACTCAGTGATAGCAACTGGGATTGCTGGAACTGCCGTTGCTAAGCAAAGCAGTTGTGATGTTTCACTTAATGACTGTGTTGCTTAGCAGTGGAGTTGGCAGTCCCAGTTAGAGTCATTAAGTGAAGACTCTCTGTAAACTGCTTCAAGTTCTTAATTGTTGCTGGAGGAGAAAATTAAAGTTTCCATTTCATATTTACAGCTATAGGAGTAAATTAGTGAAGTAAAGGAAAGGATGAGGAAATGTTAACATATCACAATATAATGGTAAGATAATGCAAGTTATTTGCTTCACTTACCATTATAATAATGGTTATTTCTGTTTTGCTATTTGAACTATAAGAAGATTATCAGAAAAATCAAATGTTTCTCCAGAGGCTGCTACATCTGCCACATCTATATTTTTTCAGAATACCAGTTCCTTTTTTACAGCTCATCTTTATATTGCATATAAGTCTATTTGGACCTCTTAAGAAGCAAAAGTATGATACTGCAGTAATAACATTATTGCACCCTCTTCATGCTCTATTTTTCCAGGCACATTCCTTTATGAGAAGGTTACAAAATACAGCTTTCTTTCCATACCACATTAGGTACAAGTGGAAAAAATAGCAAGGAATTAGATTTAAAATTATGATTCCTATTAAGCTGTGCTTTCTAAAAATCACAATGTCCCTCAAAAGCTGATATATTTTATAGTTTTGCAGATGTGGTAAAATAAAAAGTTCAGAATAAAAGTTTTTAAAAACTTGGTAAAGAGTGGCTCTTACATTAGGCTCAAGAAGTCTACCTTTGTTAATAAAATATTGAGCATACATGGAAGACTTAATTAGATCTTCTTACATTCTTTGATGATACCATATCCACTCACACCAGTATATCTAGTAGATACCAAATTTCAATTGGAAAACTACAGATACTGTGAGAGAAATCATAGTCCTTCGGTGTGAATGTCAGTTATATAAGCGGAGGAAGCTGGTACTTCCATTAGGAAAATCATTAATTTCTGCATTAAATAGCTCTGTGAAATCTATGAAGCAAGCTAAAAGCAGGAAGTTGTATATGGAAGATTTTTAAGTGGTGCATGGTATTTTTTTTGTACAATTCTATTTTACAGAACAATATTTCACAATTATCATTAGAACTGTAATAAATAATGAAATTTCCTAATAGAAGAGATATAAATTATCCTATTGTATTATCCTTAAAAAATATTTTGTTAACATTTAAAATATTCAAGTTTCAAAAAGTAGAATATTGTTTGATGTATCTATCCTAAGCATAGAAAAAAAATCCAAACAACTTGCACAGAACTTCTGTCCAATAAATTTATAGTTTATTTGCCAGGTGAGCATAGAATGTTTCTTGCTTTTTCTGTTGTCTGTCACAGGTGTTACTGAAAGATTGACGGGGTGCTACATCATGGATATTATGCCATTCTCTTTCTTATTCTTAAAAAGATCCTGAATGGGATTTAATGCTTCTGAAAACATATTAATGTTTTAGCTACATTAGTTACCATAGCCACCGCAATCCTGATGAGGCTTCTTTATTTGTAATAATTGAATGATAAAATAAAGATGGTAATGCTTTTGCCATATATTTCATGCCTTAATCAAGAGTTTTGCTAGACTACTACATAGAATGTGGTGGTCATCAGGCTGTTAATTGAGTCTATTTGAGTGTATTACACCAGTTCTGCAATTACACTGATCTCAATTAATTTTGGAGCTCCAAAACTAAATGTTTATATGGTCTTGACCCATATACAACTATCTGTTGATATAAGCCTACCCATTTCATAACATGGTGTCTGGTGCATAGAGCTGTCCAGAGACATACACTGTACTTCCTCCCATCTTTTAGGTAGCTGCTGTAGGCAGTGTTTTCCTGCTTGCTTTAGGATTACTACTCACATTAGGAAGGAATGTCTACAGTGCATTCGGAAAGTATTCAGACCCCCTTCACTTTTTTCAATTTTGTTATGTTGCAGCCTGATATTACAATTGTTCAAATTCATTTTTTTTCTCATTAATCTACACTCAGTACCTTATAATGACAAAGTGAAAACAGAATTTTAGAAATGTCTGTAAATTTATTAAAATTTATTAAAAACTGAAATATCACACGTACTTAAGTATTCAGACCCTTTACTCAGTACTTTGTTGAAGCATCTTTGGTAGCAATTACAGCCTTGAGTCTTTTTCGGTATGATGCGACAAGCTTTGCACGCCTGGATTGGGGGATTTTCTGCCATTCTTCTTTGCAAATCCTCTCAAGCTCAATCAGGTTGGATGGGGACCATCAGTGGACAGCCATTGTCAGGTCTCTCCAGAGATGTTCAATAGGGTTCAAGTCAGGGCTCTAGCTGGGCCACTCTAGGACATTCACAGAGTTGTTCCTAAGCCATTCCTGTGTTGTCTTGGCTGTGTGCTTAGGATTGTTGTCATGTTGGAAGGTGAACCTTCAGCCCAGTCTGAGGTCCTGAGTGCTGTAGAACAGGTTTTCATTGAGGATATCTCTGTCCTTTGCTCCATTCAGCTTTCCCTCAACCCTGACCAGTCTCCTAGTCCCTGCTGCTGAAAAACACCCCCACAGCATGATGCTGCCACCACCATGCTTCACTGTTGGGATGGTAGGTGATGAGCGGTGCCTGGTTTCCTCCAGACATAACATTTAGAATTGAGGCCAAACAGTTCAATCTTGGTTTCATCAGACCAGAGAATCTTGTTCCTCACAGTCTGAGAGTCCTTCAGGTGCTTTTTTGCAAACTCCAAGCAGGCTTTCATGTGTTTTGCACTGAGGAGAGGCTTCCATCTAGCCACTCTGCCAGAAAGCCCAGATCAGTGGAGGGCTGCAGTGATGGTTGTCCATCTAGAACTTTGTCCCATCTCCACACAGGATCTCTGGAGCTCAGTCAGAGTGACCATTGAGTTCTTGGTCACCTCTCTTACTAAGGCTCTTCTCCCCCAATTGTGCAGTTTGGCCGGGCGACCAGCTCTTGAAAGAGTCCTGGTTGTGCCAAACTTCTTCCATTTGAGAATTATGGAGGCCACTGTGCTCTTGGGAACCTTGAGTAGAGCAGAAATTTTTTGGTAGCCTTCCCCAGATCTGTGCCTTGCAATAATTCTGTCTCTGAGCTCTGCAGGCAGTTCCTTTGACCTCATGGCTTTTGCTCTGATACAGTGTACATTGTCAGCTGTGAGGCCTTCTATAGAGAGCTGTGTGCCTTTCCAAATCATGTCCAATCAATTTAATTTACAACAGGTGGACTCCAATCAAGGTGTAGAAACAGCTCAGCAATGATCAAGAGGCACCTGAGCTAAATTTCAAGTGTTGTTGCAAAGGGTCTGAATACTTATGCCAATGTGATATTTCAGTTTTTCCTTTTTAATAAATTTATAGACATTTCTAAAATTCTGTTTTCACTTTGTCATGATGGGGTACTGAGTGTAGATTAATGAGAAAAAAAATGAATTTGAACAATTGTATCAGGCTGCAACATAACAAAATTGAAAAAAGTAAAGGGGGTCTGAATACTTTCCGAATGCACTATAACTGACCTTGGTTGACCTCAGAAAGCTAAGTAGTACTTGTTTAGTACTTGGATAGGAGACCCTGAGGAAATCCCAGGGCTAGACTGGGAAGATAAAAAAGTACCCAGAAGGCAATGTCAAACCATTTCTGTCCGGTTGCTAAAAAAAACCCTGCACGTACATGTAATTACCAGGAGTTACTCAATTTGAGACACTTATTAGCTGGTATAAACTTAAAAGATTGCTATCAAGTGCTTGTTGCCATATTATTTTATATTGATATGTTACTATTTTTTATTTGATTTCATCCCATTGGCAGCATCTACTCAACTTCTGCTATTACTTGCATACTAAAACAGGAGTGGGGGGGAATCTTTTTTTTCTCCAGGTGCTGCTACAAAGGGGAAAAATGGTTGATGTCTCAAGAGTTTTGGGGAATATCACTTCTAGAGATCTCATAATTTCTCATGAAAATTCTGATATGTCACAAGATACTGTTATTCCTGCCTGACATGAGATTTTGATATTATCATTTAAAATCTCACATTTCAGGCAGGAATAGCAACAGCACTGTACTCTAGGGATTAATTTTACAAGGCTTATGCATTGATTTAAAAAAATAATTTGGTGGATCTGCAGATGGAATCAAGATCCCAGAGCCCCAAAATGCCATACCAACAACCCCTTCTTTGAAGTTGCAGGAAAAGGCTGTTTATGAAAGATACTAAAACCAGCAGAAAGAGAAGAGAGAGACAAGGAAACTGAGAGCCCAGACAAGTTGCCAAATTCCCTCCCTCTTTCTTTAAACTCATAGTACCCTGAATGAAGAAACTAAATCCTTGGAATAATTCTACTGTACCTATTGGAATCCCAAAATGCTTTATTAGATGAGAGCCATCTGCATTATGTATGAACTTGATGGGAAGTCCCAAGTCTTGTATAATAAATACATGATTTTCTGAATATTACAGAAACACGCCTCTTCCATATGCGCTCTCTTTCTCTCTCTCATCTGTCTGGTATGTGCCAATAAAGAAATTACATGTCTGTAGATTTCAAAATTCTACTTTCTTAATCCAAAGGGTAATTGTAGTTTTAAAAATAAAATCAGTGTCTGATTTAAAAATTAAAATACGAAAATAGGGGCATCTGCAAGTGCTGCCTGGCCTCTTCTGTTAATTTTCATAGCGCAGAAGCTATATCATCATCATGTGTGACAGAAGATAAAAATATTTGGCTTTGTAGTAATTCATGTGAAAAGGATTTTGAACTTGTAGTTGATCCCAGGCTGAATATGACTCAGCAGTGATGGGGCTGCCAAAAAGGCAAATGTAATTTTAGTTTGCGTCAGCAGAAATAGTTTCCAACTTATATAAAGCAGCAGTTCCACTATATTCATCACATCCCACCTCAACTACTGCATCCAGTTCTGGGCATCACATTTTAAGGATGCAAGTGGAAAGAAGAGCAAGGATGAACAGGTTTCTGGAAAATTAATCTTGAGAAATTAAGGAAACTATCTATTTAGACTTGAGAAAAGATGACAGAGGAGATATGACAGCAATCATTTATTGGAGAGGATGTCACTTAGAAGAACGCAAGAGCTATTCCATGTTATGTCGGAATGTGGAACGGAATAATGGTTTTAAGGTAGATTTTGACTAAAAATTTGGAAAAGGTATCTAATGATAATAGTTAAACAGTGGAATCAATTACTGAGAGAGTTGATGGGATCCTTTTCAGTAGGTGTGTTCAAGCAAAGGCAGGACACAGCCATCTATCAGGTATGCTTTATTCAGTTTGTATGCCACCCAATTCCCAATTCTGGATGTTCACCAAAAAATATTAAAACTATAAACTTTAATTTGGATCCTGCACTGAACACTGGACGTAGTGGTGTAAATGGCTCCATCCAACTGTTAGGTTTCTGGAAAGAGGGCAAGCTCCTTAACTTTGTGGAGAGATGGTTCCTCCCTCAGCTTCTATAGGAAAAAAGCCATACAGAGTTGCAGGAGGTGACAGGGAGCATCCCCCCAATTTGCTGAAAAGATAAACTCCACTGAGATCTTCCTTTCCCAGGAATTTG
Source organism: Python bivittatus (assembly GCF_059951505.1). NCBI lineage: Eukaryota > Metazoa > Chordata > Lepidosauria > Squamata > Pythonidae > Python > Python bivittatus. The sequence goes on along the minus strand of NW_028277058.1, from coordinate 10,788,424 downwards.
TTTCCCACTGGGAACAATAACAGTATGTACTACTTACATAGTACTATTTCATTTTAAGAGCAATGCTAGTCTATGGTGACAAATAAATCAGGAGCCTTTTAATAAGAATTTGTTAGTCAAAAAGGATGCAACCAGACTCCAAACTTTAAGAAATACAGTGGTACCTCGGGATACGAACTTAATCCGTTCCGTGACTCTGGGCGTATCCCGAGTTGGTCGTAACCCGAAGGAAATTTCCCCATAGGGTTCAATGTAAATCCGGTTAATCCGTTCCGCCCTCTGAATTTGGTCGCACCCCGAGGCAAATTTCCCCATAGGGTTCAATGTAAATCCGGTTAATCCGTTCCGCCCTCCGCCCGAATTTGGTCGCAACCCGAGGCAATTTCCCATAAGGTTCAATGTAATTACCGTTAATCCGTTCTGGCGTCCATGGACCACACAGAAAGCGGCCGGGCGCGGCGTGGTGCGGCGCGAAAATGGCCGGGTGCAGCGTGGCGCGGCGTGAAAACGGCCCGGCGCGGCGCGAAAACGGCGCGGCGCGAAAACGGCCCGGCGCGGCGCGGCGCGAAAACAGCCCGGCACGGCGCGAAAACGGCCGCGGACCACGCGGCAGGGCCGGAAAAACAGCCGCGGACCACGTGGCACGGGCGGAAAAATGGCCGTGGACCATGTGGCACGGGCAGAAAATGGCCGCGGACCACGTGGCACGGGCGGAAAATGGCTCGTACCCCGAGGCGGAGTTCGCAAACCGAGGTAAAATTTTGGGGCCAGGGCTGGTCGTAACCCGAAAAATTCGCAAGCAGAGGCGTTCGTATCCCGAGGTATCACTGTATTCCCCCCATACCCTCCCCTTAAATGAATACATACAAATTAGGACCGTGGTCTCTGCATCTCCTACTGCATATTATTTGAAGCTCTTCCTGGAGGAGACAGATGAGTAACCTGATCATAAAGGGGCAAGTGTGATGTAGTTAGGAAACTTCAGACCTTGGCTCAGATTCTCATCCCACTTTTAAACATAGTAAGTTTTCATCGTCTCCTTATCTTTCCACTCAATCCACCTTGTTGGAAGCTTGCAATACAGTAATAGAAATCAGCTGCACAATTTGTGCTATATGACTTCCTTGAAGGGTAAGATAAAAATAGCTGAGATGGGGTAATTTAAAACAATGTAGGGAATCCAATACACAATGTGCTTTATCGCAGAATACGCCAAATCAAATACAAATAGCAACGTACACTATAGACCAGCAGTTCTTAAAGTCTGATCTGGGGACCACTGGGAGTCGACCCTTTCAGGGGGTCTGTGAAGTCAAATATTTTAAAACTTCGGAGTTTTAATTTCTAATACAGTAAGCATCGATAGATATAACCCACATAAAACCGAAGTTCTTTGGGGTCCTCAAATCATTTTTGGGAATGTAAAGAGCCCAAAATGTTTGAGAACCACTGCTATAGCCAATTACGTGGGGAATTGGTATCATCTTACCTTTAAAAAAGTCGTTTCCCAAACAAATCAAAATGGAGCTGACCCTGGGGTAGGTGGAGGAGATGCCAGATTCTACACACATACTTAAACTTAACCCTTTCCTTACGAAGTGGGGAGGGTTGGGGAGAGACAGGGCTGTCCTCGAAAGCTGAAAGAAAAAAAACAGCTAAACTGAAGTAAGTGTGAAGGCTGCTTCTTGCGAACGGCGTCCTTCACGTCGGCTTCCTCCCTCTTTCTGCAGTCGGTTTGTAAGTTTAGGCGCTACGGGGGCAGTTTCCATTCGGAGCCGCGTTGACTTTCGCCTCCGGGGGTAGCATTTGCGGGCCCGGGCAAAGCAAGAGGCAGAAGCGGGGCGTTCGGGGGCGAGGGAGGGTCGGCGGGAAGAAGCTCCTCTTGCGGCCGAGTCCTAAATAGATGCCTGCATGGAAACCCTGAGAGGGGGCGGAGGTAGAAGGGGACACGTTACTTTGGGAGACATGAATCATCGCAGAAGTGCACAGCGCGAAGTCGTGGCAGCAGCGGCGGGCGAGCCTGGAGAGCGTGTGCGGGTTCGCTCGGCCCCGCTCCCGCCGCCCCCAGCTCGCGCTCTCTCCAAAACATGGCCGAAACCGGGGGCGGTTTTCTGGAGCAGCTCAAGTTCTGCATCATCTGGTCGTGGACGTACTTGTGGACCCTCTGGTTCTGCGCCATGCTTTTCCTCGTCTACATCTGGAGGGTGCCTCTAAAGATCAACGACAACCTGACTACAGGTAACCCGCGCGCCTCTTCCCTCCTCGCCCGACCTGACGCCGAGACCGCCGGCTGCGCGCCGGCGGCCGGTCGGCGCTCCGGAGGGAGAAGGCGGCGAGTTAGAAAGAAACTTTCTTCCGAGCCCACCCAGATCCGTGCTGCAGGTTGAAACGCCTCATCGCTCTTGGTAGGAGGGGAGAGTAATGTTTTCCTCCTGCTCCTGTTGTAGCTCCTAGGTAGTAAGGTTATTGGAGAGGACTCGGGCTGGCGCGCTGCTCGGGTTTTGTCCCCCTTCCCGTTTTTTCCCACCCTCTGCCGTTCAGCCCCATGAGCCTCCGTGGAAGACATGTTTAAATTGGGTATCGTGGCTTTGTGCCCAATTCTTTCTCCTCCCCAGTTTCCCTGCGGTAAGGTTTCAGGGCTTAGAAGCATGCAGACGTGCCCTGCCTCCGCCCCCCGGGCAGCCCTGCAGTCGGAAGGGGAATAAGGGGTGGAAGCGTTTGGGCAAACTGGTTGCACGCTGCGGGCTTGCTCTTTCCCAAACTAAAACTGTTACGGAAAAAAATATTGGAGGGGTGTTCCTGCACCCGGATGTGGCAAAAACAGCACATTAAAAACCAGCCAAAATAAAAGAGCCTTTCCAGATCTTGTGTCTGTGGATGTATTGGCCTGCAACTTCTACAGTTTGCGGTCAACATGTTGAGTAGGACAGGAGGAGCCGTGATCCTGTCCATATGTGTGGTGAACAAACAATCGTGGAGGTCTCAATTAGCTATCATCATAATCACTAAGAGTTGACAGGTCCGTGCTCCATGAAGGTAGTGAGTGTACAGGGCTAACTAAAGCATTTTGCAGGCTGCAGGGAAAGACTGTTATCCCACTGCGTGTCTGCATAAAGAAGTAATCAGGATAGTAATTGGTTGGGACAGTACACTGCGTGTCAACAGCAGCAGGAGCTTATGAGCCGCCACAAGTAGCAGGCTGTTCTTTCCAAGCTCTTGACAGGACGTGCTCCTTGCTCCATTTGATCTCCAGCAGCCGTGGCACCAGCATGTTATGCAAGTATGATAGTGGCACTGTGGTATCTGTTCACTGGGTGAGCTGCCCATCTGCTGATCTACTTGGTCAAGGATCTTTTGCAAGTTTTGTTCGTGAGATAATCTTTCATTTCGGGTAGAACTATAAGTTGCCTGAACTAGGAGGTAACTGATCAACCCTGAATATCCATGAGGAAGAATCGTGCAAACACAAGATTTGTTTTTGAACCTCTAAAATACGAATATAAGCTTTTCATCCAAATTAGAATATTTTCTTTGGGTAATAACTGGCTTGCTTCCTCTGAAAGATAGGATCAAAACCATACTAAGCCATAATATAGTATGTTTAGTTTTGCCTCTGCATATTGTGTGAATATAGCCAATTCTGATTTAAGAAACTTGGGCTTAAAAATAGAGACTTTATGTTACATGAATCCAGTAGTTGTGGCTGAAATTTTGATTTTGCCTTAATGTGTATTAATTTGCACTTATCCTAAAGGTATTCATTTACTCAGTGATTAAGGTTTTTTTTTCAGAGCTTTTAATAGTTTGTTTGGAAATTCAGTATGGCCCTGCTGATTTGCCTAGGTCACTGTTCTCCCCAATTTCTACATGTAAATTGCACTAGTTTTACACAGATTCACTATTGAAGCTCTCTCCATTGGGAAATACTAGTGATTTCTTCCATCTGATTTTTTTAAAATAACCAACCCATGTGTATTATATTGTTTTCTTGTATGGCCCTTTTATTTAATGAGGCTTTATTAAAGGATTTAGTCAAAAGCTTTATTAGATTTCAGTTATTTTATATACTTATTGGATTGCTCCTATCTGTAATTCACAAAGCTCCCATATGTTAGCTGAGAGTTTTAAAAGGGTTAAGGCAGAAATACTGTCTGTAGAAGCCATTCTTCTGTGTGCTTAACCATTCTAGGTATTATAATTACTTTTACCATTTCAACAAGTGTTTTCTAAACAGATGGTAAAGGTTGCCTTTCAGCTGGCAACAGAACTTTCTTTTACATCTATTACATGTTTTTCACAGGTGACAAGATTGTTTCCACTGGCTAGAAGATATATTACTTTTAAAACTATTATGCGTAAGACAGCTGCAAAGATCCTTTGTCAAATTAAAAATAATGCATGGGCAGGAGTAATTTGCAGGAGCAAATCAGGGAACAATAGGTGTGATGTTAAATTCTAGTTATGGACAAACTCTGGTTAACTACTAATCAAGAACTGAATCTTATCTCCCTTGAAAGTCATGAAAACACATTTTAAACTTCCATGTAAGTATAAAAAGCCAACCTTATTATATCTAAATTCCTTAATTCAGAAATGTTTATGTCATGCTTTAAAATTCTGTGGGCATGTGGATGGCAGCTTTACAGGCCCCCCAGTATCTTTTTAAAAAATCCATTGACATCTTTGAGTCTCCCTAAAGGTTATCATGTAGATTTCTTTATTACATTTATAAACTGCCTTTCTTATAAAGCACTCATTGCTTCTTCCCCCCATAAGATTTTTTTTATTATAATAAAAACTTAATAAGTAATATCCTTCAGCTATCAGTTACAAACCTGATTGAATTACCTAGTCTAAAACAGATACATAACAGATATATAGGAGCCTCCATTGATAATACTTTACCTAATTGAAGAACTTCAGTTTCTTTTTTTTAATGTTTTAACAGTGTTCTCTCTGACAGTGTCTAGTAGGAGCATGTTAATAAGTTATTAACTCTGAAGGTATGCATGCTATGGTACTGTGATAAAAGATGTACAGCAATAAAAATATAATTTTCTGCCTGTTCCAGGCAATGTGGACTGAGACCGTAAACCTCAAAACACTATTTTTAAAACATTTTGTCATTCTGTACTGCAAACCAGAAATCATATCTACTTAATCTTGCAGCGTAAAGATTTAGATGAAGAACCTGCTAAACATGTAACTTAAACTGAGGGTTGGAAACTACAAATTCCTAGACTAGGCACGCCAAGATATTTTGCTGCCTAAGGGAAAAAAATTGCCCCACTTCCATTCTACTTACAGAAACCAATTCAAAAGATAGTTGACTTTTCTAGGACTGAGACAGTATCTTCCGCTGTATCTAAGATTAGCAAGGTCTAGTTCTTCAAGGATGCAGTGCAGCCCGTGATCCACCTGCTGTTCTATTCTCAAACACCTGTCTACTTCCCCCAACATCTACTACTGAGATGAGTGCCTTACTTTGCCTTAGTGTGGCTGTGGTCTCCATTAATTAAAAACATTTCGAAATATAAAAAAAATACATATTAAAAATAAATATAGGAATCCAGGTTACCAGGACACTTAAGACTTTTCTTTATCCATTTAAAAAGGTAGATATAAGCTGGTTATGTTGTATGTCTGACATAGTCACTAATACACCAAGATTGGAATGGTATGAAGAATATTGTTTGTGATTCTGTTTTTAGGGCTTTGGGGTTGCATGATGTCAACATACAACCAGAGATAACAAAGAATAGGAATTGTGTTTAAAGTATTATTGAGTTACGCAGCTTGATTGTATTTGTATGAAATAACTCATAAATGCCTAAAAATTAGAGCAAGGAGATGAATATTTTGAGAAGACTACTTTCATAGAATTTTTACTAAAAATAGTGTCATGGACAAAGAAGTTTTAAGAAATACAGATATTGGCAGAAAAGTAGAAAGTAGTATGCGGCCTGTTGAAGCAATGAACGTTTGCCCCAAGAAGCAAAAATGGCTGTGAATAATAGTGTGCTTTGCCCACTTTGTTATGTGAATGTAAGGGTTATATATTAAGTCTTTGTGATGTAGCCAGTTTTATGTATGGTTTGTTTTTCAACTATCTTTGTACTGTATGTATCAAATAATTTTCATGATATGAATATATATATATATATATATATTTGGAAAATTAGCACTATATTTTAAAATTGTGTATGCATATTTCTGACAAAGTTTAAGCAATCATACATATTTATTTCCTCTTTTAGTTTTCTGTAATAATAGATTATGCTATTTGATATTAAGATAAATTTTAATTATTTTGATTGGTTAATCTTACCAGTTTCCTTATTGGGGTAGACAGTTTATTTTTGGGGGGGGTGGATATTATCTTGATAATACCATTTAGGGGTTTGCGTACAGTGTATTTGTGTGTATCAAGAATTCAGTTTCTAAATCTCTATCACTGTAGCAAACTTTATTCAAATAAAAATAAAATTATGCAATAAAATGACTCTTATTTTTCCCCATTTTATTTATTTTTATTTGTTGGAAGCAGTGAAGAAAGTTTGCAGTTCAGTTTAGATTTATTATATAAACAAGTTTTTGTAAAGTATGGAAAGGAAAAGGAGATTTGAGTGAAAAAATGCACAAAATCTACATTATAGGCTCTAGTTAAATATTCCCATATTCTCTTGTTTTGAGTAGTACAAGCTTTTCACCTCTTTCAGAAAGAAAGAAAAAAAGCAGAAACTCTGGAGAGTGTGATGAAACAGTAGTTCGTTACTCTGATAAAATGCAGTTAACTAGTTGCTTCCTTGTAAGATAGGAAGCCAGTGAGCTAATCTGGTGTGGAGAGAGAGAGTAGAAGATAATTGGAATGATTAAAAAGAGAGAAAGGAAAAGGAGATTACCAGTAGATGTAGAAAAAAAGGGGAAGAAGACAGAGACTTGTAGCACTTGTGACAAACTAAAGTTATTCTGTAAATAGGCATGGAGTTTTTTTGTTGTACCTCATTAAAGTGATACAACTTACATCCTATGCTATGTGTTCATACAATCTTATTGTTAAATAATTGGTCATCTGAGTAGATTATGAGGGCTACACAAAGTTTCAGTTCTGAAGGCAATAAAGATGTTTTGGAGGAGACACGGGCACTCATATAGCTCCTGTCTACAACTCCTTAAAGCAGCTACATCTTTTTCTGGGGTCATATGATTTGCCCTCCACAGCTGCAGTACAGTTCTGGGAAAAGACACGTTGGTTTAAGGAGATGCAGACAAGTGGTGTGTGGGTGCGCTGAAGCGCCTTTTCCTTCAGAGCTACAGCACTGCTCCACCCTAATAATAACTTCTCCCATCGCTAGCTAAGATGCTACACAATCAGGAGAAGAATCAACAACAGGAGAGAGACTCAGTAAAATTTATTCTAAATTTACCATTATGAAGTACTGGCAGTGAGATTTTAAAAGTATTTATCCTCCAAAGATACCTTCTTAAAAGAAGTGCAAAATACCACTTCTCACTAAATAGACTAGTTTCACCATAGAGACTCCTTTAATAAGGCCATATGAGCTGAACTAGATCACGTCTAGCATATTTTTTTCAACAACCATGAGCCAAGGGCTTTCACATACTACAACGGAGGCACTAGTGTTCTTACGCTTTTAGCACTCCCACAACTGTTTGGAGAAAAACTGAAATCTGAAGTTCCATTTAGTCATCGGAACTAATACTTTCTAATTAGCTAGTCCTCCATCTAAGCCAGTGATGCAATTGTTTTATAGCAGCCCATCCCATGAATTAGTTGTGGAACACTTTATGAAGAGGATGAACAGTTCAGCTGCAAGTTCTGAAAGTGGCTTAAGCCTAGGATATGTATTTTGCAAAGAAATGCCATTTTGAAAAAAAAAAGGGCTTGTGACTTCCCTGTGTCAGACCTGGAGGGATTTGTCTACCCCCTTGGTTCCCAAACACTGTGTTGTAGTGCCCCAGGGCAGCACAGCAAGCTCCCAGAGGCACTGCGGGATCACAAACTACTAGCTTGAAGTGGTTCACAGTTTTGGACTAGGGGCACTATGAAAAAATTACCAAGATGCTCATAGGGACCTGAACTGAGAAGGTTTGGGAACCTCTGACCTAGCCTGTAATGGTCAGCTGGAAGAATTGCTTGGCCAAGGGATTCAGCAAGTTGTAGAAGGCTAACTGCTGCTTTCCTCATCTTCTTTGCTGCTTTCTTAAGCAGAGAATTCTTCCCAGATTCTTTTTTAAAGTGCTTATTTTAATGTGAATCTAAATTTTATAAGTTGCTAAAAGACTGATCGGTAAATAAGCACCCTTATTCCCCTCAAAAGCAGGTGGATCTTTCTCTACCATTTCTCTCATTTGTGACATCAAGACAGGAAAATAACCATCTATTGGAAATAGTGTCTGGATCACTTTCAAAATTACTTTTATCAGTTGCTTACAATACCTGAATATTTATGAAATTAACTTTTCTGTATATAACAATATGTTTACAGGTAGTCCTTGACTTATGACCATTTATTTAGCAACTGTTCAAAGTTACGATGGTGCTGAAAAAAGTGACGACTGGTCCTCGCTCTTACAACCATCGCAGCATCCCCCATGGTCAGGCGCTTGGCAACCATCGTGCATTTACGACAGTTGCAACATCTTGTGGTCACATGATCACCATTTGCAACCTTCCCAGCCAGCTTCTGACAAGCAAAACCAATGGGGAAGCTGGCTGGGAAGGTCGCAAATCACAGTCACATGATGTCTCATTTAACGACTGTGGCAAAAGTCATAAAATTGGGTGTGGTCACATGATGCCTTGCTTAACGATGAATTTTCTGTCTCTATTGTTGTAAGTCGAGGATTACCTGCATTGAGTTTTAATTGTAAAACCATAGTACAGTGGTACCTCTACTTACGAACTTAATCCGTTCCGTGACTCTGATCGCAAGTCGAGTTGGTCGCAAGTCGAAGTAAATTTTCCCATAAGGTCAATGTAATTACCATTAATCCGTTCTGGCGTCTGCGGACCAGGCGTCAGGGGCAGAAAAATGGCCGCTGACCACGTGGCAGGGTGGAAAAATGGCCGTGGACCGCGTGTCGGGCGGAAAAATGGCCGCGGACCATGTGGAACGGGCGGAAAAATGGCCGTGGACCACATGGAACGGGCAGAAAATGGCCGCGGACCATGTGGCACGGGCGGAAAAATGGCTGCGGACCACGTGGAACGGGTGGAAAATGGCCGCGGACCACGTGGAACGGGCAGAAAATGGCTGCGGATCTGGTTCGTAAGTCGAGCTGAGTTCGTAAGTAGAGGTAAATTTTTGGGGCCGGAGCTGGTCGTATCTCGAAATTTTCGTAAGTAGGGGCGTTTGTAAGTAGAGGTATCACTGTACATCTACCTGCCTTTATCTTTATCTTTATTTTTATGTTTTATTGATTTCATTGTAATTTCTTTGATTGTTGTGAGCCACCCAAAATCGTTTAGAGTTGGGTGGCATACAGATTTAATAAATAATTATTATTATTATTATTAATTTTTTTGAAAATATATCTGTTTTAAATAAAAATGGGGGGGAAAATGACAACAGAAGCATAGCACCATAAGCTTTCATCCATATGACCTGACATACACACATTTGCAGATGTTGCCCTGCCATTCTAATTTTGTCACACAGAAGAGGGAGTTAACTTATTTTCCATTGGCCTGGGGGGCAGGGCCAGAACCAATAGGAAGTAGCTTCTGGCTAGATGTCAGGATGAACTTCCTGATTGTACAAGCTGCCAGCCAGTGGAACAGACTGTCACACAAAATACTGAATTTTCCTTTGCTGGAGGTCTTGAAAAAGAGGCTGGAGAGTGATCTGAGAGAGAATGATAATGTAGTGCTTTTACTAAAAAACCAAACCAAAGCAAGTTGTTACATTTCAGCCCAAGGAAAGGATATATATTCTAATTCAAAGTTTGAATCAAAAGTGGTTAGTTACTAAAATAAGACAAAGATGTATTATTCCTTAGTCTGCATACAAGTAACTTTTTTAATAATGAAGTGCATTTAAATATAGCTCTTAGTGGAACTTGTAGGTCAGGAAAAAATACAGCTATTTAGAATTGCCAAAACAGTATTCCCATACAACCCTTCTAGAAATAAAATCAGATTGAAATAGTGTCTGATGTTGTTCTGCTTTATCTTTCAACTGCAATTTATGTATTTGGATAATGTTTAAATTTTACTTAAGTATAAAACTCCCATGGCATAGAGTGAAACAAAACAATACCTTTTTAAGTGAAATGCTTTTTGTTCAGTTGTTAAACTTTGGACTATTTTATTAGTATAATACTCTGAAAATATTCCACTTCTCACAAATGAAATCCTCCAGAGAATTCCAATTAGTTACTGACTAGTCAGTTTCTTCAAATCCCCCAAGTGATCCCTCGTTATTGTTTTGCTCTTTGACTAGTTAACTTTCACAATATAATTACTGCTCTTTCATTGACTAGTCCTTTCCATTTCTTTTTGACCTGACCTGTGGCTATTATCAGGTAGCAGTATCCCAGAGATGTCTGAGGAAATAAACGCCCAAAGGTGATATCTTTGAATTAGTTCCAAAACCATTGCCTTTCTCACAGAATGTAAGTTTCGATTCAGATGCACAAATTACTAAAACAGCATTGTTTGGTCTTTAAATATTAGAATTACCTCTGTCTTTTATTCAGTGGAATCCTGCGAAATTTAAAAAAAAATGTTTTTCCACATATAACACACACAAAGTCATTTATTTCCATTAGTGAAAAAGATTCATGTAAATTGCTATAGGGTCAACATAATTCTTTTTGTGGTTTTACCTATCTCTCTTTGATATGGGGAAGAATAAGATGAGGAAAACACCAACAACCTTGTCGAAAAATATTATATATAGGAATGCCAGTATTTCTTTCCTAATTCTCTGTTATCTCCATCTTGCCAACGTTGGTAAGGTTAACATGTCTGCATCATACATTAAGTCTTGGCAACTGAAGGATCCAAAGAAAATAATTTGCCTTCTGTTGGATTAAGATGCAGGTCAATAGTGTAGTGCCCATAAGCACCTTGCTGTCCAGAAGTTCCACAGTATGGTGATTAGTGACCTCCAGTCTTTTAGAAAATGTCAAATTTCTTAGGAAAGTCAGAACTCCCTAGATCTGTCTTCTCAAAAGAGATCGCATGAGATTTGGGACATTTTAACTTCAAATGTCAAAAAAAATAAAATAAAAATAAAATAAAATACAACAATAATTTGCCTGTTGTTTGAAGAAGTTGTTGAAGAGAGTGAATGGAATTTCTAACTTCTAACCAAACTATTTTGTTAGAGGAAAACTATTAATATCCATGTATATTTTTTCCAACCTGTATGACTAACACCTGGTACTTTTTAAAGTTTCATTTCTTGTCTTGAATCAAGGGCTCAGAGTAAAGTAGAGTCTATTGCTGGCATATTTTGTAGCAGTCTTGTGAAACAGATTTTGTGTTTTGTTCACAAATTTTATTGAACAGTGGTCTTGAAATAGGTTTCTCAAAATGAATACTAGAAAAAATGAAATAGCTACATGCTTGAGACCATCTAGAAAACTTTAGAAGCCTGATGCATTTTTCACAACAGGATCTTTAAACAGGATCATAATTGTTGCTTCATCTTAACAACCATGCTGTATAAGTTAAATCTGTACTATATGCAGGTAGTCCTCGCTTAACTACCACAATAGGGACCAGAACTTTGGTTGTTAAGCAGGACAGTCATGAAATGAGTCCCCACGTGACCAGATCCGATTTTGGACCATTTTTATGATGGTTGTTAAGTGAATCCAGCTTCCCCAAAGGTTGTTTTTTTGCCAGAATTCATTTAACGACCATGTGATTTGTTTAATGAACATGGCGATGTTGCTTAATGACCATCATAAAAAAGGTAGCAAATTATGATCAAGTGACTGTGGGGGTGGTGCGATGAATTGTGACAGTTGTCAGTGTGAGTACAGGTTGTAAAGCACTTTTTCCAAGGTTGTCATAACTTCATTAAACAGTCGTTAAGCGAGGACTACCTGTATGTAAAACTGTTTCATGTGACACTCCCCACATGCAACCTGAGATGGAGAAGATTGGAGTATGTTCACTGTGATGTGTGTTTTTCTCTTTCTCAGCAGCACACCCTGTTATTATTTTGTAAATATTATTTTTCAACAAATATTTTCAACAAATCTTAAAAGCAATTGAAGATAGGGGATGGAATGGGAGATGGAAAGAGGAAGAACCAGTTCTTACTGACTAGCTTTGGTACCAGATTGATATGGGAGTAACAAAGCTCTTTTTTCTTTATTATGGATATATATCCATATATATATATCTCCATATACACACACACACACACACACACACACACACAGTGGTACCTCGGGATACGAACGCCTCTACTAACGAACTTTTCAGGTTACGACCAGCTCCGGCCGCAAAAATTTACCTCAATGTGCGAACTCCGCCTCGGGATATGGTCATTTTTACGCCCTGACACGTGGTCTGCGGCCATTTTTCTGCCCTGACACGTGGTCCGCGGCCATTTTTACGCCCCTGACACGTCCGTGGCCATTTTCCCACCGCGGTGCCTGGCCGTTTTCCCGCTGTGCCGTGCGGCGCCCGGCCGTTTTCCCGCCCCTGACGCATGGTCCGCGGACGCCAGAACGGATTAATGGTAATTACATTGAACCTTATGGGAAAATTTGCTTCGGGGTGCGACCAAATTCGGAGGGCGGAACGGATTAACCGGATTTACATTGAACCCTATGGGGAAATTTGCATTGGGTTATGACCAATTCGGGATACGCCCAGAGTCACGGAACGGATTAAGTTCGTATCCCGAGGTACCACTGTATATATATATATATAGAGAGAGAGAGAGAGAGAGAGAGAGAGAGAGAGAATGAGAATGAATCATGGCAGGAATGAAATTTGCATATGTAGATAAGCTACTTTTAGAAAACTTATCCAATACTAGGAGAGAGAAACATCTTCTATAACCGAACTTTCCATTCCTAATTTAGACATTCTGAATGAGAATTCTTCCCATCTCCTTCCTCATGACTCAAGTTTTAGTAGTGGAAAACATTTTCAGGGTGGCAGAAGTTTTCCACTCTGCCTTTAATTCTTCAGAGAATTAAATGTTAATTCTTCAGTTAATTAAATCAATGTGACCAATGGATTGGGAATGAAAGGATAACATGCTAAGAAAAAGAACAAATCCTTCCCCTTTTTTCTCACATGCTTTATCAAAGAGTCTGTTTTCCCCATAATAGCTTTCTTCATAGTACTACTGGGTAACCCATAGATTACGTAGGGCCCCATCCTCAGTTATGCTACCCTTAGAGTCTTCCAAAATAACAGCACCAAAATTTAGCTGCAAAATAGTGATTTCTTTAACAGTATTGTATTTGCTCTTCATTTGATAATGTAACCTGCAAAACAGATGCATTATAGCTTTGGAGGTTTAGTACACCTGTTTTTTTATAAAATCATCCCGGCCCTTCTAAAAATAAATACTTTTACTCTTTCAGTTTACTTCAGTTGACATCATCATGTCACCATGCCTGCAGCCCTTGAAAGCTGAAAAATAAGTATTTAAAAAGAGCACACTCTGTGTTAAAAAGATGTTTCTAAGGCAAAAAGATCTACATATTGTAACCATGTTGTTTTAGGCCAGACCTGCACAACTTGGCAGTAGGTAAGGGCCAAAATTAAATAGACTAAACTTTTTCGGGCCGCAGATAGGTTTTTAGCGCCTCACTTTCCAAGTAAAGTGATAATAATGGGATAATAATGTTTTTTATTTGCAAAATAGTTTAATCATTAATTGTACTATGATTATTATAGTATAATTAATTAAACTATTTTGCAAATAAAATAAACCATATTATAAAAAAGGGAAATTTCAATTATTACACTTATTACTTAAGAAAAAAAAATTACGTTGGTAAGTTTGAATATATTTTTAAGGTTTTCTTACCGTTTACATTTCGTTAATGGGACGTATTACACTTCTTGTCAGCAATCAGTTTATCATACTCCGGAATCATATTTGAAATCGATGTTTTAAAAATATCTTCCAAATGTTCATTGGTTAGAGTTTCACTGCTTCGGTGAGTAATTTTGCCACCCTCGTCGCCGTCATAATGTGTCAGCGCTCACAGGCTGAGTGCTGATTGGTTATTTCCCAGAAATCACCTCTGCGACAGTTCACTGTGGAAACTTTATTTTAAAAAAAAATACATACTGCATTTTCGGACCTCATGCTCACGAGCGATGCGGGCCACATGAAATCCTTTGGCGGGCCGCATGTTGTGCAGGCCTGTTGTAGGCTCTTAATTATTGACTGTCCTCCAGCTTAACAGTTTTATTTTTGAGGAACAATGACCAGAATTATTGTATTTCATATTCTGCTTCTTAATTGATTGCTTTCAAATTTACTTTGCTGGCCACCTTGGTTCCCTGTGATGCAAAGGAGGGATAGCAGTTCTTATTTAAATATACAGTCAGATTTTATGCTACTGTTGTGTGCTTCAGTATAAAATTTATAATGCATTATAGTTTTTACTTATTGGAGGTGGTTGGATGGATGAAGGATGCCAATGAAGAGTAAGACACTGCTAAGTGGACAAATGAAATCGAAGGAGTACAAATACTTTCTTCACCCAATGTGATTGGGTTCAGCAAAAGATTAATTTTTACAAAAGAGGTTTGTGCTCCAAACTTTCATAAGGGAAAACAGTTTGCATGCAGGAAACTAGCAGTTTAAAAAGACAGCTGTTTGCAGTACAGCATTAAAGAAGGAACGTTCAACAGCCACACAATTCTTTAATGTTTAAATTTCATTTGTGTGCAACTCTGTATGTTTCCAGCATGTTATGGATCTTAAAAATAAACATAGCAATAACTGGATCTCAAATGTGTAGCATTAAAGACTATAAAAGCATTTTTCTAATATTTTCTGCTGCTCCTGCATTAAAACTGCTATGCCTCATGCTTACATTTTAAGCACAACAGGAATTTTCATGTGTTGCATGAACAGCAATTGCATTTCAAAAGAATATTAGCACTACTGAGCCTTTTGTGCATTTCTATCTCAGTATCAATAATTTCTCAAAAGATCTTGGCTAGTAGTTCTAAAACTGGTTGTGATTCGGTTAGTGCTGGAAAAGATTGTTAATAGGTTAGTGTGTGCTTTTGAAAGGCATCCCAGAGGAGGTAGCTCACTGTGTAGAGCAATGTTTTTCAAACTTGGCAACTTTAAGATGCATTCTGGGAGTTGAAGTCCACACATCTTAAAGTTGCCAAGTTTGAAAAACACTGCTGTAGAGATTCACACATTTGTGTTTCTGATAGTGTCTGTGGTGAAATCCAGGCTACGATCTGATACAAACATACAGGTGTAAAGTTTGCTTGCTTGTAGGAAGTAAACATAATTTTCCTTTTAATCTTTCTTTGGAAAGTGAATTAATTATTTTAGGTTTAAGTTTGCTTGAAACTTAAGCTGAAGAAGCACATTAACATGTTACAGTTATAAATGTAATAATGAATTAATTACATGAATTACGATTTAAAAGCAAAGTTGTAAGCTTTTAATTACTAAATTACTAAACTAATGCAGTCATCAATTTAACAAAGAAAATCTTGATGAATGTGTGTTGTTGCAAATTTTCCTTTTTATCATTTTGGAAGTTCAGAATCTTATTTTTGCCACTTAACAAATTAATTACGAATTGTGATGTATCTATGTTACTATGAATTTGCCCTTTTAGAAAACATTAGGCATACTGATAAATTGTGGTGGAATTCAGTGGAAAAATATGAGATTCTGTCTTAAACACACCCAGGACTTCCATTATGGGTATTTTTTTTTTTATTCATATGCCATCTATAACCAGCTTTTTGGATAGCTTAAATGTTAAAATGATGTTTTAGGAATTCAATTTGAATATTTCCATTATGAATAGGAATAGATAACAAATTTCAAGAATTCCGAACAGGTTTATTTTTCACAGAGAATGGCTAAGCTTTTACACATACTGGACACTAGAGGTCAGGGTTTCAATACAATGAAAGTTAAAATCATTGACTCCCTTGGATTTAAGCAAAGGTAGGACTCTGAAAATGTTATATAATATGTTTAAAGGAGAGATTGGAGTAGGGAAAGGAAAACAAGCAACAAGGAAGCAAACTTTTTTCTTTTGATCATCCAAGTGCTTATGAGGAAGATTCAAATGATCGCACTGCAAGCTGACTCCTGCTTCATCTTAAAAAGTGTGTTGTCAAATCTTTCTGCCTGCCATCATCTTTCAGAATGTATAGTCTGAAAGTCAGACACTGAACTGAACAGTCTGTATTTGGGAAAGGGAGTATGAAATACTTGACTGACAACAAGCTGTATGAAGTGTGCAATAACCAATTAAAAACCTAAAAAGCTTTCCAGCAGCCTGAGCCGAACAAGTCTCCCACAGTATAAACCAGCACACCCACGCCAGGCTTCACTAATATCCTGGTCCCAGCACCTGGCGGGGGGAAGGTCTTCCCGGCCTTCCAGAAAGCCACAGGATTGGAGCCACCCAGATCTCAGTGGGCAAGCTATTCTGTAAGGCAGACATCGCAACAGAGAGATCCTGCCTGGGTCCTGCCAGGTGACATTGCTTCATAGAAGCGGCACAGAGCATGCCCACTCTCTGGATCTAGTGGAACGGATCTGGTGGGAATCATTATTTGTGAGAAGCAGGTTAGTGTGTGCTGCGAATCTAGAATGTATTATATGGGTTTGTTGGTTTGTTTTTTAGCTAAGGGTCAGGGTTTTTTGAATTTTGCATGTTTAGATAATTTTGTTAGAATGCTTGAAAACGGCACACCATACTATGGAATGAGGTTCGAATTTTCTCAAGGGAAAGATTTCATTTTCTTCATCAGCTTTTCACAGCCTGGTTTCTCCAGATTTGTTGGATTTCAGCTTTCATATTTTTTCAACAAAGATGGTCATTAGCCATATTGGCTGGAGATTTCACATCTAGCACATTAGTTTGTAGAAAAGTGTTCTTACAGTAATCAGTAATAACAAAGATAATATTCTAAGTGCATTTCTTCAGAGAGTTCAACATTCTTTATCACTTTACCTATAGATCTCAAGAATTACCATGTTGTTATTTTACCTTCAGTTTACTATTGTTCTGTAATCCTAGAAGTTCAAAACTGAAATTGTTCTGGTGCAGTAATTGCTGTAATGTTGCAAAAAGATCACATTTTATTCCTTGCACTGAATCTACTAATGGTTTTCTCAAGTCTGTTAGCCTACTGTTGTAAACTCTGCTGTGGATCCTGGTTTATATTGCTGAAGTAAAAACAAATAGGCAGTGTTCTCACTTGACAGCTGTGTTTTTTTTCACAGAATTAACGTTACTTCTGATATTCTTGTATTGAGTTAAGGAAAGCATCTGGTTCTGTTCTTGGCATATGGGCTCTGAAAGATACTTAATGTTTAGAGAAAGACTAGCTTAGGTAACCAGTTTGGGTCTTTCAGCGATGGCAAATTGCCATTTGCTCCCATGAAATATTTCACTTTATTCATAAATGATGAGAACTGTTTCTGATTAGTCTTGCTCAACCACTTGGCTTAACATTAATATACAATATCTCATACACTGTTTTGAGTTTCTTCAATAATTCCTTGAACTGATATACAAATAATTCATTAGTGTCGACATATTTCACAACATTAGACCATCTCGGTAAGCTGTTTTTATATCAGTCCATTTTAAAACTGGAATCACACCAGTTTTTCTTGAATTATGTCTGTATTGGACCACAATGATCTATGCAAGGCTGAGAATGCATGGAATTGCATTACACATATAGGAATAGAGTCCATTTGATATCAGTTTAGTATCTGTTTTTTCCACCATGGTCTAGCCTGAGGCCCTGATGGCCTGGTAGTATTTGAGTCAAATACTAACTCAAATCTTATTCTCCTCAGTTTTTTGATATCAGTCAAGATCAGCTAAGAGTTTCCACCTATTTGGAAATATGGATGTGGAGATTATAATTTCATTGCCAGTTATGTTTTTATCTTAAATAAACCCAAATTCTTCTTGCCGTCGCATAAATTACTTAAACTAGAAACTGTCAGGAAAAATAATAAAAAAGCTCTTAATATAAATATGGAATATCAGTATGGAATGTAGTAATGGTTATATTACTACAAGAATAAATTATTATTAAACTTTACCAGGCATTTATATAGCATTCTTTTATGCCTCAAGAGTAGAATGTGAAATCTGTTTTGAACGTGAAAGAGAAAAACCAAAAGGAAAAATACATTGAATATTTTTATACTTTGGACATTATTACTCATTTCTGTTTGTATAATTCTTATTAAAACAGTTTCTCTTTTTCTTCAAAAACTATACTCTAAATACTTTAGCTTTTCTTGCAGTATAGTATGCTATACTGTTGTATACAGCTGGTTTTTCCATTCATATTTAAGTAGAAATTTGTAAATACATCCTAATAAATGATCTTGATTCTGTATAACTATTTCAAATTCTGTCATCTTTCTCAGGGCGCCTCCTTCTTCTTTAAGATTGCTTTTTATTTTTCCAGTTATTTGCCATGGAAGATTTCTTCCTTCATCAAGCAATTCTTGCTGTAGTCTATTTCTTGAGTCCAGATGTATCTAAAATCAAAATAATTATATTTGTAATCCAAAACAGGAAGGTGGCTTTGATTGTATAATCCAATAGTCCTTCCAGAAATCCTTTCAATTTCTCTGCCAGAAAGAAAAAGATTTTGGGGGGGGGGGGGTATGGCTGTGTTGGGAGTTTGCCTTCGAAGAACAAAAACAAAAATGAATCTCTGAGTGCTGGATGGCAAAATGCAACCTGAGGGAGTCAAGCAAAACTCTGGCCATGTTTTCTTAGCTTAATTCTTGGTTTATGTGCCTAAGAATTAATAAAAAATACCACAAACTCTGAGCTGTGTTCTTTCATGCATGAACTAGAATCAAAACTCACTATCTCAATTCTATACAGGAGTGATATAATTCTATATTCTGAGAAATTTTGGTTCAGCATTAAGTAAATGGAGTCTTTTTGAAGTTTATCTTTTCAAGACAGGTTAGCATTGCAGACCACAGTCTGAATCCCAATCCCTTTAAATATTATTTCAATGCTCGTATACTCACTTGAGCTTAGAGACCTCTTGGACAAAGTTTAGCAAGGTGAGTATGGTAACATTGTGCAATGTGATCTGGAATTGTTTTGATCTTCTACAGTCTGAGGAAGTTGAGGGAATCCTTCGTACCATGAGCTGCAGTACCAGCAGGCTAGATCCAAGCCAAACTGGTTTGTCTGAATAGCAGTGGGTGGCATCTAAAGCTGGATATGGGAAGGTAATTAATACCTCTTTGAGAGAGTGGCAAGTGCCACCAATTTTAAGAAGGGGAGTGATGTGCTTTCTCCTAAAGAGGTTGTCTCTGTCCTGATCTCTTCAGACCTTTTGGCAGCATTTGGTACCAATGCTGTGGTATCTTCTGGGTGTCCTACAGGGGCCTGGAGTAAGAGGCAGTGTTCTTGTTCTTCAGTGGTTCTACTCATTCCTAAGTGGGCAGTTCCATTCAGTAGTCATTGGAATGAAAGCCCATGGTTTCTCCATTGTGGGGTGCCTCAGAGCTTGGCTTTCTGCCCTTTCATTTTAAATTTGTATGAAACTGCTGAGAGAGGACCCCTGTGTCTAGGATGATACAGGTAGTCCTTGACTTACGACCATTTGTTTAACAACCGTTCGAAGTTACAGCGGCACTGAAAAAAGTGACTTACAACCAGTCCTCACATGACTGTCACAGCATCTCCACAGTCACATGATCAAAATTCAGGTGCTTGGCAACCAGCATGTATTTATAATGGTTGCTGCATCCTGGGGTAATGTGATCGCCATTTGCGACCTTCTCAGGGAGATTCCAACAAGCAAAGTCAGTGGGGGAAGCTGGATTCACTTAATGACCATGGTGATTTGCTTAATGACTGTGGCAAAAGTCATAAAATCAGGCATGACTCACTTAACCACATTACTTAGTGACAGAAGTTCTGGTCCCAAGTGTGGTCGTAAGTTGAGGACTACCTGTATATAAATAAATGAAATAAATATCATCCACAGTATCAGAAATTCATTCATCTCTCATCTACAAGAGAGATGTTTACAATTATCTAGCAGCAGTGCCCGTTTACATTTTGCATAAGATAATTAGGCCAGACTTTGTAGAAGAAATAATAAAACTAACAGAAGAACATTTCAACCTCCAGTATTGTGAAATGGACATAAGGCAGTTATTTGTGAGCAAAGGAATTTCAAGGGAGATGAGAAAGAGAATTAGCTGAGTTAATGTTCATCCAGAGGCTTAATTATCTATTTTTAATTACAGTACATATATTAATTAACTCACTGAATGCTGCCAGGTTGTTGTGCTTTCAGCAACAATTTTTTTGTGTATGTCACTATCAATAATATAATTGTCACTATCTGTATGCATTTAATTTTTTAATGACTCTATGGTTTTAATGTTTTGTGTGAGTCGCCCAGAGTCCCCCACTGGGGGGAGATGGGCGGGGGAGAAATTTAATAAATAAAATAAATAAATGTTGCCTTTCCAAACTGTATGTATATACCTACAGGTGATGCAGCTTAATCTGTAGTCTATCCTTGCAACAGAATAAACAGATATGTAACAGACCAGCATAAATATTCTAATGAGAACGAAACTATGTAGTAAAAAGGTAACATTGCTTTTAAACTATCTTGCATGCAATTTAGCAGTGACAAAATACATATTCAGTTACATAGATGAAGCTGATTGCCCTTTAATAAGATTGCTCTGCTAAGATAAATATTCATTTTCATGTTTCAGCATCAAACAATGGCCAGAAATAGAGACTGTGACTAGAGATAAGAATGCTTACAGAATTCCTTGTAATATGTTGCAAAACCTGTTCTAAAATAAACAAACATGAAAGTACAATTTCTGCTAAAGTTTGTTGGCATGGAGAAAGTTCTCTAAGCAAACAAGTGCTGAATCTTTGAACAACAGCTGCCATGAGTGGTCCAGGTAAAAACAGCATTTTCAACATAGCAGTTAAGAATGTTTTAATTTTCTAAATGGATTAAAATTAAAATTCATAGCATGATAAATTGTTTAATGAAGTCTGTGTAACAAGTTGCTTATTTTGTTTATCCCCTGCCCTCAGACTGACTTTCTGTCTGGTGATATCAGATGTTTCTATGCATTTAAGTCCATGTTTTCCAAAGAAATTATCCCAGCCAATTGGTTGCCGTTTGTTTTGTTTAGAAAAACTACAAGAGAAATCTTTGATTCAGTAATATTATTTAAAAAGAATGGGTAACTTGTGCATGGAGGCTAGCTGTCTCTATTGTTTGACAAGGAAAATTGACTTGGAGATGTTATTATAAATATATTTTCCTTCAAACACAAGTATAATACAAGTATTTTGTAATACAGTTCTGTAAAGTTGATTTTATACATTTCAATATTTTCCTACCTCTCAGAATATTCCAAAATAAATTTTTGGTAGACTAACTTATTTTTGAACTGGAATATGTTAGAAATTTATTTGCCAGCGGTAAAAGAATTGGCATGTATTAGAAAACTATAAAGAGCTCCACCATGAATTCAGCAAAAATGGGTTTAGCAAAAATGTTTCCAGAGCTTAAGAAACTCTCCTAGCATAGATCTAGATTAAAAATGGCTGAGAAAAGCTTTTGAAAGCCATGGTGGAAGAGAAATAAAAAGCATTCACAATCATGTTTTAGAGAGGTAAGGGAATACAAAATACATAACTTGGTAATGTTTTAATTAGAACTAAGCAATGCCAAATGACAGCAAGCTTTTAAGTTCCACTAAATTCTTTATCAGTTTAGATGTTAACAAAAAAGCAGAAGAAGCAGATATTTAAGCCACAAGGCTTGCAGTAATTCAGTGTCATTCCTAAATGGAGTTGTAGATGGAGTGCGGAATCATTGTTAAGTATTTTTAATATTAGAAGATTACTTCCAGTCTTCAGGAACACAGAAAATGGTTGCTCCCCCAAGCTCTGAAAATGCAAAGACCAAGTCATGTCATGGTTCAAAAATGCAGATACTTTGGCCTAGCAGAGCGCCCAAACAAACAATTGTAATTTAATGAATCATAGTTTTTCCATCAGCAGGGCCAGGAAGTCATTTCATTTGCCATACCAGGTATAAAAAGAGTTGAACTACATTGTGTAACATCACCTTGGGGTTGCAGAGGATTAGAGCTCAGTTGATCTCTTGTATTGTGTCAAGGTTAACATACCAAATAAGAATAACACCACGCAAAATGTATAATGGTTCTTTAAGATGTATAAAATCTTCTTCCTCTGCAAATGCAGTCTATCCTGCATGGCTTAATGTAACCTGTTTCCAGGCATATAGGAACAATCTTAGTCATCTTGATCTATGGGAGGAAAAAAAAAATGACAATCCATTATCTTACTTTTTGGAAGATGGCACCCCTAAGAGAAGAGACTTTGCAACGGCTGTTGAAGCATTTTGATGTTGGAGAATATAATGTTTAAAATTCTTCCTCTTCCATTTTAATGCTCTTTTCCCACTTATTTTGAATGAAATCCCTTACCTCTACTCATAAGTATTATTAGCGTGTTTTAGGATTCTCAGCCTAGAACTGCTCAGAGGAGAGAGATACAGTATCTGAACTATTTACTTTCAAGGTTTTATTAACCATCTTAATGCTTATATTTAAATTCATGCTTGCAGTGTTGTAAACGAAAGAAACAAACTCCCTTTGATATTTACATTGTATAAGAAGAATTACGAGTACCATGCTACATATACAAGGATATTGTCATTAAAACTTAATTGTGTCTGTGCAGCCGCTGAGAAAGCTGTCCTGTATTGAGATACTGTAGACTACGATTTCATCTATCTGAAAGTTGTCTAGAGAACAACTATTTGGCCTACCAGGAGATGCCAGGAATTGAATCTGGGATCTTCTGCACACAGTGCAAATGCTCTCTCATTAAGCTATAAGTTGATCGGTTGTATGAGTTTTGTTCTTCTTGTATTCTTTCCTATTTGTTTGAATTATGATTTCACATCAACATTTTTCATAAAGATTAGCAGTGTATATATACTGTAGGTAAGACAGCACCCTTCTGTTCTTATTATTAAAATCTTAACTAGATTCTGGTAAGAAACAATATATAAACTTAAAAACTTGAATTCATTGATCATTACCAATGGGCAGAATTGAATCTGGGCCACACTTTAAACAAACTAATTTAATTCATATTGTGGATCAGAACATAGGCACTATAACGGTTTTCTACATTTTTGCAAAACAATTTTGCAAGACAGTTTTTATGCAATTGAACTGCTTTATCCATCCTATGTTTACATATTTCTTAAGAGTGAGTAAACAATCAGCTGTGCATGGTGAAGGTGCTTAGTTGTGCTTTAAAAAAAAATATGATTCATCTAGTATCTATACATGTAAAGATATAGGAAATTATTTTCTGTTCAATAAAGTCCCACGTTTTTATTAATTAATTTTAAAAAGCCATGGCTTTGGATTTTGCTCATAAGTATTTCCATTCTGTAAAATGGACGTTCCTGGTGTTGCATTCTGGACTAACTGAATCTGCCAAAGACTCTTCAGAGCAGGCTGCACGTAGATAAAAGAACAGCATGGATCATTTTTGTTAGGCGTGACCACCTAGGAAAAATCAGAGCTGAAATACTCTGATTCCAGGAGAATTCCCAAAGCATGAACGTTATTTTTCAAGGGGAAGGCTACTCTGTTAAGAACAAGCTGAAACCTACACTGGCAGAATTCACCTATCCCCTATGAATAATATTTCTGTATTGCCTCAGTTTCAGATTGCTAGCACATTTTTGTTGTATAGCATATCATTTGTATGATTATAACATCTCCCAAATCTCTGGACAGATCCCAAAACCTAATGGCAAAGGGGCAAAAATGGGAACTTGTGCGATTCAAGGAATTAAAAGTATCTAAGAACTATATCGTGAAACTAATCTTGCAGAAAAGAACTCAATATAGCAGGGTAATCTCAAGACTTATTCCTACCAGACTGTCAAGAATGATACCATAACTTCCTATATCCTAGCAAAAATTATTAATAGTGGCCAAAGCTATCTCTGAAACAACCTGATCTGAATAGATCTAGATTTGTTATTCAGGTATTTATAAGCACCTTAAAAAAAAGGAAAAAAAGAAAAACTTTCGGTTTATACCTCTTGCCTTGGTATAGCTGCTTGGTAGTTCTCACTATCTTCTGCAAGAATACACTAAGTGTATACACTTACATATACACTAAGAATACACTTAGTGTCCTTCCCTCAACTCCTGGATGATAGAGAGAGGTTCTTAGTGATAAGTAAAAGAAAAAAAGAACTTCTGTACTGTCACATCCTGGGCCAGTAGCATTAAAAGATGTGGTTGGGGAAATCAGCCTATCCTAACTTTGTAGGGAGACAGTTCACTCAGAAAAAATAGAATCAAACTCTTATTTTTAAAAAAAAGAGCATGTGGAATTTAATTTTTAACTTTTAAGTAATTACATGTGGGTTCCCTTTGGAAGTTGGTGACAGAATCAGTCAGAAGGTTGAACAATTCCCTTCAAATAGGATTTTATTACAAAAATAAATATATCAAATGTAAAGAGTTTTGCTTTTCTCCAAGGAGCTATTTTCCTTTTGCTTTCTGTATATTAACCTCTGTTAATATTCTGTATATTAACCTCCATTCATTTACAGTTCTATACTCTTATGGTTCTAAATTTTAGTAGTAATAACTGTATTAGTCATTGGCCAGCCTTTTATATATATTTTTTAAGAAATTACAAGACTTACATTAAAATATATAAACATTTTCTAGAATATAAATAGAAGTGAATAAAACAGTGTAGTCTGCCAAATACTATAAATACAAATACAGTGGGGCAAAAAAGTATTTAGTCAGCCACCAATTGTGCAAGTTCTCCCACTTAAAAAGATGAGAGAGGCCTGTAATTTTCATCATAGGTATACCTCAACTATGAGAGACAAAATGGGGGAAAAAAATCCAGAAAATCAAATTGTCTGATTTTTAAAGAATTTATTTGCAAATCATGGTGGAAAATAAGTATTTGGTCAATATCAAAAGTTCATCTCAATGCTTTGTTATATATCCTTTGTTGGCAATGACAGAGGTCAAACGATTTCTGTAAGTCTTCACAAGGTTTTCACACACTGTTGCTGGTATTTTGGCCCATTCCTCCATGCAGATCTCCTCTAGAGCAATGATGTTTTGGGGCTGTCGCTGGGCAACACAGACTTTCAACTCCCTCCAAAGGTTTTCCATGGGGTTGAGATCTGGAGACTGGCTAGGCCACTCCAGGACCTTGAAATGCTTCTTACGAAGCCACTCCTTCGTTGCCCGGGCAGTGTGTTTGGGATCATTGTCATGCTGAAAGACCCAGCCACGTTTCATCTTCAATGCCCTTGCTGATGGAAGGAGATGTTCGCTCAAAATCTCATGATACATGGCCCCATTCATTCTTTCCTTTCCACGGATCAGTCGTCCTGGTCCCTTTGCAGAAAAACAGCCCCAAAGCATGATGTTTCCACCCCCATGCTTCACAGTAGGTATGGTGTTCTTTGGATGCAACTCAGCATTCTCTCTCCTCCAAACACGATGAGTTGAGACCAAAACATTCTACTTTGGTTTCATCTGACCATATGACATTCTCCCAATCCTCTTCTGGATCATCCAAATGCTCTCTAGCAAACTTCAGACGGGCCCGGACATGTAGTGGCTTAAGCAGGGGGACACGTCTGGCACTGCAGGATTTGAGTCCCTGGCGGCATAGTGTGTTACTGATGGTAGCCTTTGTTACTTTGGTCCCAGCTCTCTGCAGGTCATTCACTAGGTCCCCCCATGTGGTTCTGGGATTTTTGCTCACCGTTCTTGTGATCATTTTGACCCCTTGGGGTGAGATTTTGCTTGGAGCCCCAGATCGAGGGAGATTATCAGTGGTCTTGTATGTCTTCCATTTTCTAATTATTGCTCCCACAGTTGATTTCTTCACACCAAGCTGCTTGCCTATTGCAGATCCAGTCTTCCCAGCCTGGTGCAGGTCTACAATTTTGTTTCTGGTGTCCTTCAACAGCTCTTTGGTCTTGGCCATAGTGGAGTTTGGAGTGTGACTGTTTGAGGTTGTGGACAGGTGACTTTTATACTGATAACAAGGTCAAACAGGTGCCATTACTACAGGTAACGAGTGGAAGACAGAGGAGCCTCTTAAAGAAGTAGTTACAGGTCTGTGAGAGCCAGACATCTTGCTTGTTTGTAGGTGACTAAATACTTATTTTCCACCATGATCTGGATTTTTTTTCTCATTTTGTCTCTCATAGTTGAGGTATACCTATAATGAAAATTACAGGCCTCTCTCATCTTTTTAAGTGGGAGAACTTGCACAATTGGTGGCTGACTAAATACTTTTTTGCCCCACTGTAGTAAAATACTGAAAATCTAAATACTTAAAACTAATTATCTAGATTATGAAAGTACTTTATGAATAAAATGCTAACATATTACTATTACTGAGTATGTGTGCACACCCATATGTATATACATTGTGATCAGTGGCAACTGAAGCATAACTAAAAACATAAAACAGTGCAGAAAGCATTAAAATTGTGTAAAATTAGAGTAATTTTCTGCATAAAGCAATATCAGCTGAAATAATTTTTTAACATTATGTTTTTATTTTAGCAAATATATTTGGCCATTCTTCTTAATCAAATAACTCTAGACATCTGATAAAAATGTAAGCACAGCATAAAACACCACAAAATTTAAAAGGGATAGATATTATGCTAAATTCTCTGATAGCAGAAAAAGAAAACATACAGTGTGAGATCCTGGTCCTGAGAACAAATGGAATTACTGCTACCAAGCAGTGTTACAAGGGTAGGATGCAAGTTGCTGTAGAAAGGACATTGAAGGAACAGTGGGCTAGAATCTCAAATTCCTCCAGGTCATGCGCAGGTCCACACTGCAAAAGGGTCACTGTTTACCTTTCTTCTGATACCTCAGAGGGCAAGACATTAAAGTAGGCTGAGGAAAAAGTTCTACAGGGCCTTGTACAATTTATATCGATTATGTTATTTGCTGGCTTGAAGGGTTTCCTGTTTATATCCTGCCAGTATTGATTGCCTAATTTTCCCTTCTCTAACTGACATACAACAAGAGCTTTGTCGAACACCTGCTGCTGGATTGCAGCTTGATAGCCCCATGGTCAGAGGGCTCTGCATGAGAAGTCACACTGTTTCTGAGTTCTGGCTTTCCAAAAAAAGTGGAGTTACCAAGAAGGTTCATGGCAGCTATGGAACTGCTTGAGAAGTGAAACTTGAGCCTAAAGTAGAGCCAGCATATGCGGATCCTAAATTTCTAATTGAAGTACTGTGTTCAAAATTCAGCAAGGTACTCAAAATAGCACTGGGAATCTGGATTTAATAATATCAAAGGGCTTTAAGTTATAATATGCACATACCTAAGAGCCATATAACATCTGGGAGATGAACTTGGCTTCAGACAGTACTCTCAGAGATACGTTCTTGCTTTTATGGTGTGAAAGAAACCACGGGCCTTAGTGCTGTTATTGGCCTTATCAGAAATAGATTTAATTTGTTCACACCAGAGGGTTGGAATATTATGCTAAGGATAAAACCTGGTCTTTTTAATTATCTGACATTTGCAATATTTAAATTCCTTTGAGAAAACCATGATTTTGGTTTTAGAATAGTTTATTGTGAGCCTTTCCTCCTTACAGTAATCTGCTGAGAGCTATATGCTTCTGAGTTAGGGACAGAATGGCTGCATTATCAGCATAGAGAACTGCAGCCAGCTGTCGGTTGTTAATTTTAGGGGTGTGGAATTCTGCTTTGATTAAAGTAGCAACCACTGATTTTGCATAGATACTGAAAAGAAGAGGGCCCAGAATATAGCCCTGCTTTACTCCTTCCTGAACTGACATATCTGCAATGAGGTGGCCACATCTACCACATCTAACTTGCGTAACCGTTTCCATGCAACTTTCTAATTAAGCATAGTAACCACCAATCTGTGGATGAACGAAACAGCTTCCACCAGACTCTTTCTGTAGAGATGGAGTCAAAAGCTGATTTTAAATTGACGAAAGCATCATATAAAGGAGTATGCGTGCATATATTTATCTGCTAAAAATTGTGAGATAGCTCCATGATGGGTGTCAGTATTTCTTACCATATATCCTGTTTTAAAAAGAAAAGCGAATTCCCTCCAGATTTGCTTATTTCCAGTAAAATTTCCAATAAAATTATGCTTAGATTTTATTCAGTCCTCTCCAGCTCAGACTGCCCGTAACCTATGTGACATCAGTTGACTGATTACTGTGGTTCTACCTTGCCTATTGTAGTGGTTGTGGCACAATAGTTTTTGTCTTATCCTGGGCTTTCTGGGACCTGCTATCTCTGGCCCATTCTGGCTTCACCCTGTTTAGTACTTGGTGTGCCATCTTAGGCGCTGTTAGGTTCTCCCAAAGTTGCTAGTCTTCTGCTGGACACTGTTGACTGCTTGTGCCAGTCAGCTGATGTCTGCTAGGCTACAGAAGTGCAGATGACTTATGCTAACTCTTCTTTGCTACCCCGGGTTTCTCGTGCTCATTCTTTCTCTCTTCACTCCTCAGCTCTTCTTTCCTCCATTTTTCAACTTGTCTCTTCCTTTCACATCTCCTTCAGCTGTCCACATTACCATTTCCTTTCTCTGCCATCCTCACACTCCCTACTCCTGGTTAAAGGACCAAATAAGGAAAAAGAAGATAATGGGAGAGACAGGAATGTAAGCCACAGTCCTTCCTCTTACATGGAGGAAATAAAAATATGAGGCTGCTCAGATAGCAGCTTAGAAAACCTCCAGTAGAAAAATGCATAAGATAAGAGCAGATACCAAGATGTTGCTGACCTGCTGCTATTTAAAAGTAACTTGTGATGTGAAAAAGGTGCCAAATTGCATAAAACACACAAAGACTAAGCCTATATAGAGACAATACTTACCAGAGTCCAAAAAATTAGTCTTAAATAACCAGACCAAAAAAACCACCAAACTTAGCACATTTTTTTAGCTTTCCTGTTCCTCTGGAGAACTGATGACTCATGGAACACTTACTTTGGTGTGAATTTTTTATCCAAAAAATTCTTCCTGTAAATTCCAGTTTTAATCAGAGGTTGGTGAAGAATCTCAGCTTTCTCTTTGTCCTTTCCACCATCTTTGTAGACAACTTTTTCTTCCCCTGCTGGACAACTGCCTCCAGTTTTCAAAAGAACAAAAGTTTTCCACTTGGAAAGGGAGGAGTTGTATGGAATCTCTCCTTTTACCTATTTACTAAGGTAAACATTTGTCTTCAGAAAGAACCTGTTTGAGACAAGGGGAAGTGTATTCCTTGTCTGGGAACCAACTGTCAACCTTATGAAAGCTGAGTGGGATTACAATTTAAGTGGAGACAGGGTTATTTTCATACACTACTTGTCCTGTCGCAGTCATCTTGACTTTTGGTGAAATACTGTAGCACCTTCCACAGCTTTCTGAACCTGCTTGTCCAAAGCCAAAAGAGGTAAGACACATGTATAGACAGCCTCATGCTTCTTATAGTATTGTCAGGTTTAATTTTGGTAACAAACAGTACATTATTGGATTCTCTTGACTGTTGCATCCAAGCAAATACGATGGGTTTTATCCACAAAGTTTAGGTAATTCTAATATTACAGCAGGACGTTACCGAATCATAGATTGGTTTTGATGCTTTCTCCAGCTAAGATAACACTAGTGAAAGGATTCTATATGTACTTTTCCTCCTCTACTCCAAATTGATCCCGCTACTGCAAAGTACTGATTCAGCTACTAATGACCTGGAGTCATGACAGTCTCATTTCGAATGTGCAAAGTCACAATGAAGAAAAGGCATCCCTCTTCTTACTTAAAGGTTTCTTCTAAGTTTTCTTTATTTTTTATTATGATAGTTTGATGAAGAAAGAACAAAACTAAGTGCAACTGTAATAGTTTTCTGTGAGCCATTGTACAATCTGCCATGTTATTAATGAATCCCAGATCAAATTCAGTTTATTGGTATTTGTATAGTCAGTTATTTGTATTTGAGTGTCCCTGTATAATGGAAGGGGACAAACTGTAAATATTTTGCTCAAGTGCACACGATAATTTAATAAGAGAATTAACAGTCAGTTAACAGTGGGGGAGGGAGTATTAGCATCAATTTTGTACTAGATACACACCAAGAAGTGAAGGAAAGGCAGGCCGGCAGCAGCAAAAGACAGGAATACACAGCCCTGTTTTTAGCTGTTCAGAGAGCAACTGGAGCAAGAATAGGAGAGGAAACGAATAAGCCACAGTCTGTTTGGGGAAGGAGAAGTAGAAGAAGCTATATAAGGCAAATATGGTTACCTCTATTTTCTCTAAGGCAGAATAGCCAGTTGTAATGTGTGCAAAATAAAACAGGCTTCACAGTTGCAAAGCATGTTTCTGAACTACAGCTCTTAGCATTCTTCATCATTGGTCAATTTAGCAAGGGTGTGCTAGGATTTCTTAGGAACATCTGGAGGGATACAGATTCTCTGTGCCTTTGTGAGGCCATTAGACAAAATTGGCTTGAGGCCATATTCAGTCAGTGGGCTTTCAGTTGAACACCCCCCAGTCAATATTAAACCTGCATGCATACACTTAGTGTAAATAGATACAGTTAGACTATTGAGGTGCACAGATACACTTAGAGTAAATAGATAAATATCTTTTTATAGATAGTTTAGTTGATAATTTGTTAGCTTGGGGTCTGAGTAAATAATAGGCCTCGGGTTATTACTTTTCCTGTTCTTGATAAAAAGCAATCAGCTTCAAGACATTTATTGAACATCATTTAGAACTAAACATTTTTGGTTTTAATAATGCGGTGAATGCATTTTACTTGCAAGAAGCACTTGCTGTAGCAGAACAAATATGTTTGAAATTCACCAGCGGCAATGTCCTCTATATAGTGGGTCGTCTTTCTTCCTTTCTCTCTCTGCAAGGATGCAAAATATATGTGGTTCTTTGTCTTCTGTATTTTGTGACAAAAGAATTCCCATTTGAATTGCGGTGCTCTATTCAGTCTCCCTCTGAGCCTGTGATTAACAGCAGTCAGTCTTTGCAGTATTCTGACGTCATCCAGTGTATGCATAAGCTATGCTATTGTCTTACTGAGAGCAGGGGCTGAGGATTGCAGTATATAGTGTCTGCTACCTATTTCTGCCTCACTGCATCAACAGAAGAGACACAGACTCTTCCTTGTCTTCTGGATTTTTAAAATAAATACTCCTGATTTTTTAAAGCTTCCTGTTGCTATTACGAAGAACCGTTTTTGCTTTAAGGGCAGCAAGAAAGGCTGGCTGTAGAGCGAAGCTTGGGAGAACGTAAAATCTGGCAGTTGGATAGCTGTGGGAACTGCATTGTCTGGCTTCATGATTCCTGCTGTGTAGCAGCCTCATCCCTTCTCTTACAGATTCCCTCTATCTCTCTCCCTTTTAACCCATCTTTTGAGATACAAGCATCTGGAGCCAGCCATGTTTGGCACTGAGTCGTCATGTAAGTAAATGTGTTGCCTGACTTGTATTTCTGTTTTGGAACAGAACTTGCTCTGTGGTTTCGATCCACAGCCAACGACTATCTGGTATGCTGAACAGCAGCAACAAAATGCGTTGTTCTAGTTTGTTAAGGGACTGGGGATGCTGTGAAGGTTTCATCCAGCTCTCTCTATGCATGTCTTTGACACTGGCTGCAAGGCAGCGTAGAATTGATGGTGATGCTGAATCCAGGCCACTTGGAGAAAATATGATTGCTCTTGAAGGTGTGTGTATATCTGGGTCTCTTCAAGACTCTCTCACACATATGCATTGTGGCAGGTGACAGTCATTTATAAAGGTGCAGTAACGAAGGTGTTAGAAAGATTGATAGATTATATGCTGGAAAACTGGAATGTATTTGATTTAACAAAAGAGTGGTAGCTTGCTGCTGTGAAAGAATAGGCATTTCTTGGGGGGATGTTTTGTTTTAAAGCCTCAAAAGCTTGCTTTAGTGGTATGATGGGGTACAAAGGACAAGCATTTGAGATATAGTAGGAGGAAGATAATGCTGTTCATTTGTGGCATACAGAAACTTACAAGCTCCATCTGGTGAAGCCCATCTTTGAAAACTGGATGGATTTGTTTCCTCCTTAAATAATTATTGGGGAGCTACCTAAAGTGAGAAAAGATTGTGATGGGTGTTCACTCCTAATAATATTATTGATGGTAACACACATATGTAAGAGACAAGGATGATTAATAGCCAATGAGGCTATTAACAAAAAGCAAAATAATATATTATACTAACATTAGATACTATGTAATTCTGCACAAAAATACTTAACCTCTCATGATGTAAATGTTATGACATGGGAAGCCATTTATTTTCTTTTCTAGTTAATCTGAAGAAATTACAGAGATTATAGATCATTCAGAACAATAACATTTTAGGAAATCTGACACTTAAAAACCTATGGTTTCAAAGGGTTAATTGGTTCTTTTGATTTAGCTTCCCACTCTTTGTAACACAATGCCTGCTCAAGGTCAAGGCAGAATGAAATGCATCATTGCCTGTACATTGTTATAGTTCGCTTCCCTTCCCCTAAAAATGTTGCATTCATGTCTTCATCATTTAATGTAAGTTGATGCTTGTTTTTTTTAAATACATTTAATAGTTGATATTGGAAATAAAACCCTAAATGCTTTTAATCTTGTGAAATGGCACTTCCTCAAATATCCGGGCAATGTAACTTGTAAGGGTCTTCATAAACAGTTCTAGAAGAAAAGGAAATGAAAGCTGGAGTATTATTTCAACCCTTTTACTAAGAATATATGCTGTAATTATGGCTAATGGGGAATAGACATATCTAATAAATTGTCCTCAGCATAAAGGGTTTCCTCATTGTTTACTGAACTATTTGGTGGAGTCACCAGTGTGCTGCTTAACTGGCTGCTGTTCTGGTAACAGCTGGGCAAGCCTTTGTTACTATGACATCCAGATTAATGAATTTTCTATTTTAAAAGAGTATGTGATGCAATCAAGACTAAGAACTATTTATTTTATAAAATGTATTTTCTTTGTTATTAAAAGCAACAAAGCAAAAAAAAAAATATCATTGTTCTTGAGAATTCCTCCAACAGAAAATAGAGTAACCTTAGGCAGAGATAAATGTTGTTTTATTGAATTCTAGACACATTTCAAATCAGATATTAGCAGCATCAGAACTGATCAGAGGGAGTTTGCAAGGGCTTTTCATTTTCCTTTTTATATACTATTAGCTTCAGGCAGCCATACATTTGCACTTAACTGTGTTGAAAGCCTGAGGTTTGTGGTATGCAAGGTTCTGTTCACCCCATGTGGAAGTGATGAATCACAATTTAAAGGGAATACAATACTGATTCAGTGGCATTTTTCAGTGGTATGTTACTCTGAAAAGTGTTCCAAACAGATGTCTGTCTGTCTGCATTATGAGATAAGCCACGAGTGCCTTAATCTTTTTTTAGCCCAAATCTTTCCATTTTTCTTGAATAGCCTTGCTTCTGATACTAAACCCCATTCGTATGTTGACCTTACTGATTTTGATGAGAAGCATTTTCAGGTTGTCTATTCTGTCCAATTTTTGAATTCTCTTTCCCACGCTATTTCTAAATTTCCTCTTTTGTATCATCCATATGGAAATTATTATTCAAAATAGGATGAAATCTGCTGAATGAATAGGTGATTCCAATCTTGCTTTGAGAAGGCAATCAACATCGATACAACTCTTCTAAAACTGTTCATGGAAATCTGTTGTCAGCAGTTTGAGGAAATCCATTTTTACAGTAGGGAATAGGGAAGAACTGTGGATTAGTGAGAGTCTTCTACTAGAAGATATTCAGATCTTGAGTAAGGAAGTAAAAGGCTACTACCATCTGACTCAGTAATATTTTTTTCCTGAAATTTTTCTTTCATATATGTTTCACAGAGACTTTTCACTAGAGTTAATTACATTGTGAGAGTTACTTTCTT
The DNA here is from genome assembly GCF_059951505.1 of Python bivittatus. Classification (NCBI taxonomy): domain Eukaryota; kingdom Metazoa; phylum Chordata; class Lepidosauria; order Squamata; family Pythonidae; genus Python; species Python bivittatus. Next base: position 10,754,153 of record NW_028277058.1, on the reverse strand, counting down.
CTTAACATTAGTTGTAGTTTAAAATCCTTTTAAATTCCTCTCAGAGCTATGTTTAGAATAGAGACTTCAAAGATATTTCTATCGTCCTTCTACCCTATTGCTTCTTAAACTCCATAAAAGTTAGGCAGGTTCCTTACTTTATGCAGAGCAGTAAGTCCGTTCAGCTAAACATGTTCTATAGAACTTCAGTCTATCTGTACAAATACCTTTCTAAGCAATCATATATGAAGATATGGGAAAGAGGCTTACATGCAAACCCATTTGCCCATCATAGTCCACTCTTATGCATGAGCAGGCAAATAGCTGCATAGGATTGTAAAAATGTGTAAAAATATCATGTTAGGATTCTTCCTTAAAAGTAGCCTAAGTTTTTAATATTTTGCATTCATTAAAAAAATCAGTTCACAATGTAGATTCCATTTTGTATAAATATGGTTTACTGTCAGAGTACACTGCCATCTTAGATGGCACAGTTCAGGAAGCAATGATTAAACATGGGAATTTGAGCACCTGGTTTAGCTATGTGAAAAATTCAATTCTTCAATACCTCCAGATAAAAGTTTCCTTTTTGATATCTTAGAAATCATTGCTAGCCATTGAAAAAAAAAAAATTTCTGATGAGGGTTGCATTTCCTTGGGGGTAATCTATTAGGGAACACATTAAGTTGGTTGCTTGGGCCAGATCCAAAGGCAGATGAGGTCACCCATTTCCTGTGCCACCCTTTCTTCTTTCTCTTACTCTGCCATCATTCCTTTCTATCCCTGTGCTCCTTTCAACATTCTAGTGCCCTAGAACATTCTTGATTCTGGAACTCAATCTGGATGATAATATTAAAAGAACTGAACAAATATTATGCAAGTTTGGGTTCAGGAAAAATGTTTTGGTCTTGACTGGAATGATAAAGATTTGGTCCAAGATGAATATCCCTAGAGACGGCATTTCATAGATGAGGTATCTCTACTGAAACAGTTCTTCCCTATTTGCTACCAGTTAGCTTTCCCAAGACCAGCCTGGCTACCTGCTGAAGTATGTCAGAGAAACCTCATAGCATTTGGCAAGTTCATGTCCCAAGACATTTCTAACTTGAAAGGTTAGTATCACCAGCTTTGAATTGCGGTCAGAAACAAGCAAATAGTGAACTGGTGAGATCTCAGCAAGACAGAAAATGAGACATCACTGGAGACAACCCCCATCTCCTGAACTGCCTCAAATTGATTTCTTTTTTTGCCTTTCAGACACTTTTTTTTCCAGAAACCTGCTACACCATCTTTGGTGTTGGTGACAAGAGTACAGTGGGACGAGGCAAGGAAGTGGGGTGTGGCAAGGAAGGAGGCACCTTTTCTCAACCTAAGTTAAGCGGATCAGTTTATCCCTGGCTAGAGCTCTCCAGAATTCCCACTCCTGTTTAGGACTCTGGGCTTTTTCACTTCTTAGCAAGAGTTGGCAGATACATACCCTATGGATTGCATAGGCCAGTAAGCTTTGCGTTTCTGGCATGGGGGACAAAAACTGCATCTTTGCACTCACTGACTGGAAAGCCTGGGTCTCTGAAGCACATTTGGTGGGGATTTTGGGGAGTCTACCCCAAGTGGCAGTTCCTTGATGCTGGTATTGGATAAGATTTCTTGATTGCTGCAACTTCATGTTAGCCTTACAAAATACGATTTGGTGCTCAGTCAGTGTAGCCAAAATTTTCACAATTTCTCTACCTGGAACTTACCAGTGGAAAATAACCTTGTGGAAGGTCTTCCATAAGATCAATATTTCGTAGACTAAACAAATACAAAAGTTGAGTGAGGTTTTGCTCTTTCTGACAGCCAAAGCAAAAATGGTCATTGAGGTGCATAGTTCAGAAGCTGCATGGGGAAGCAGTCCTTCAACAGGTCAGTGGGAACTCAGCAGGTTGTCATCCTTTGAAGAACTTTTCATGGGCACTAAATTGTTCTCAGAGGAGATTTTATTATGGTTTCCCATGGACAGCACCACTTTCTTGCCAGATTACCTTCATCCAGCTTCAGTCTGCCTCAGCACCATGCTGGTAAGAAGATCAAGGCTCTGCTCTGAGGATACTTCCTTTGCAAAAGGTAGATGGGCTATCCTTGAGCCAGGGCAAGAAGGATATGGTGGATGAGTTATTAGAGGATGCCCTTTTTAGTTGATTAGCAGAATGCAACCAACTGTTTCCACATTGCAGAAATGTCCCCACATGTAATATTTAATAATTTCTTCTACACTTCGCAATGTCCTTAAATTATGAAAAACGATGTTTTCTTTTAAATAACTACCATTACAGACCTCTGCTCCCAAAGTCCATAGAGTAACAGCAGCTAAAGAAGATAAAGCCTGAAGGACCTCTGTATTCGGCATGTATGCCTTACTGCCAGGCCTGTGAGAGTTTTATGAGAGTTACATAAAACAGGTATGAGACCTAGATCTGACAAGGTCAGAAGCAAACACCCTGAGACTGGAATCTTCTGTTATAGGAACCTTACATAGATATAAGCATTCCTTCCACCCAAAGTGTGAAATTCTAAGCCCATGATGCCACACAGATGGAGGAAAGAGACCACAAAATTAAATCTTCCCTTTTCTTGGGTGGTACTGTTGCCGGTTGCTGGGTTTCTTCTCTTACAGTTTTTTCCTATTCTTGCAATAAGCATACTTATCAAATCCTTGAATCACTGTCTGTTGCTAGGTCTAATATTGGCCAAGAGAAGCCTCACAGTATGGTTGTGGGTCAGCCAGCCCACTAGGATACACCTTTGGCAGCCCCCAGAGTGGGTCATCAAATCTTTATTACAGGGTGGGGTGCAGTCATTAAAAAGAAGCATGAAGGTTCTAAAAATACTGTATACGTACATCAAGAGTAAAAATGAAAATCTAAAAAGTATTATAAAAAGCTAGAAGATATTAAAAACTGAATGTATATATATAAAAAGTAAGACAAAGAAGGAGTAGGAGCATACGACGGGTGTAGTGTGAGATTATGTCAAGTTACAAAGCACTCTAATATGGCAAACTAGGTGCTCATTAGATCTAGTTGATAAAGTTGAGCCCCAAGCACAGGTCAACTCCCAAACATTTGAACCTGCTTTTCAGGGAAGAATGGGAGTTTGAAGTCTTGCAGAGGCTTAACACATACAACTTAAAAACATCCTGCCCCATTCCCAAAGTAGTGCTACTGTTGCTCTGCTGTGCAAAACACGCATGGCCCTTGAGCAACACTTGGTGCACCTTTGATTTAGAAATGTAAACCAGACTGAGAAGTGAAGCCAGTGAAACATAAGGAACTAAAAGTTGCTGTGAAACACCAGTCAATCCTTCCAGTTTTCAGCACTGACAAGATCTTCTGGCAAAGGGAAGGCACAGACTTCTGTATGGTTTAAAAGCTTGTACCAGACCTATGGAAATTATGCTTGGTTATTATTTAGCCATGATTTTTCATCTCAGTATTAGCCTCATTCATCCACGGTTAGCTTTAGCGATACAACTGCCCATACTGAATGGCAAAGTACTTTGGAGGATAGAATTACAATTTAACATGTGTCAAAGAATAATTGGGTGAAATCTAGTAATTTCAGTGTCCTGCTTTTGCCAGTAATATCAAATTGATTATGGAATGAAAATATAAGGAATATATGGGATATGCTTCTATGAGGTATCAGCAACGTATTTACTGGAGTGGATTAGCTTGTGTTGTCATCCCCGTGTTTCAGGAAAGATAATCAGGCTGTAACCTACAGAAATAGAAAATTGTGGGGCCTCTTCATCAGCTCTGTTGCAAGGCCAGGAACATTAGATTCCTGTCCATATCTGATCTGGCTTTTTCTCATCCTTCCTCACTGTATTTTTTTTTTTCCCCTTTGTGTTGTATCTTTTCTTGTTGTCATATTGTTATTTTATTTTATTTGAAAGACTATCAGCTGAAGAATGGTAAAAGTGCTGCTACAATAACCAATGGATTTCATAACATACATGAAGAAGTACTTTAAGGGAAAATGCATAATTCCTAAAATTTAGGTTGGATGTCAGAAAATCTTTTGAAATGTAAACGTGGTTAAGAAAGCAACAGATTGATCCTAAACCTCAGCCCACGCTTTGCCTCTTTGAGCGAAACATTGGATAAGATTCCACAATTGTTTGCTAACTACTAATACATATATGGTTAATCGGAAACAATTACTATCATGGTTTACTAGTTGCTTAGTTAATCCCATCAGTATTAAGACTACATTTACCCATCCATTGATGCTCATCCTCTTACAGTAACTACAGATTGAATTAAGCATGCAGTCTCAGAAAGTTGGGAAAGATGATGGGTATTTCTGGACAAAGTTTTTTCATGCTTTGGCTATAAATCAGTATGGAGTTCACTTGCATAATTCCCATTGAAACAAGCCAGGACTATACATGAGCACAGGAATCTCATGTATATATAATGGAATAAGTATGTATTTTTAAAAATGCAAGGATGAATTTGACCTTTACTCACCGTTTCTTGGCAATGCAATAGAGTTGTTTTTTCTTGGGTATTTGGAATAGCCTTGCTATTTCTAGGGCATACATATTAAAGTAGCATGACGATGACATAATAATGTACATGAAGCTGAAGCATTCCAGTTTGCTTTTATGCAAACTCTAATCTATCATATTGCTTTGCGCTTCTCTGCCTATTCAGTATTTCAGCTTTTGGTTTTCTATTTTCCACCACAATCTTTAGATGTCCTGTTTTCTTAACTGAAACCCTCAATTATACATCCTCACATTTTTGTCTTCTTCCCAGATGGCTTCCTCATTGGAAATTGGGAACCATCCTCTATTGGCAATCTGTGCAGAAAATTACTGGCATGAGCCCAGCGCCATAGACTTTTGCACAATATGATCTGCATTGTATATTGCTTCAGACTAAATTAGTAGCTGCATTTAAAAGACTGGAACTGCCAATTTGGGGGAAGAATAAGAATGGCTTGGTGATCTTTTGTTTTAGCCTGGCCAACACTTAATACTGATAGCCATTCAGCTGGATGGTAGCAGTATACTTGAATACCAGCTGTGTGACAGCATGTGCTGTTGTGCTATTCTCAGCAACTGTGGAAATGAGGCATTTCCATTTCATTTGCATCTCTTTTTTTTTTAAGTAAATAAACAAGCATAACTAGTTCATTTATGCTCCTAAAATTCATTAAGTCTATCTACAAAGGGGTCTTTTTCACTCCCATGTACAGTATTTTTCTTTTTAATGGCATTGTTTAAGGATTAAAGATGTAGTCAGATATTCTTGGGCCGACGTGCAAAGTTTTATTCATTCCGACTTTGTCACCTGCATAATCTATAAGCTGCACTCAGTTTTTTTCTCTTAAATCTGTAGTACAAAGGAAACAATATTATTAGCTCTTTGTTTCAAAATACTGAAAATTTTTGTTTTATATATTTTAGAGAGATTAACTGAATTGGATATATTGCTGTTCAGTGAGATGAACTAGGGAGAGTTACCAGAATCTTACAGAACACTTGGGGAATGGGGACAGGATAACATAAGCTACTCTATCTCTAACAGCATTTAAAAATATGGGGGAAATGCACAGAACTGATTATTACATGTATCTGCTGTCCTTAGTGTTTAGCCTTTTTTTGGCCCCAAGGAAAATGAACCGAGTTTTTATAAGATTTATGTGATTTGTTTGCTTTGAGGCAAGCAGCTATACAAAACCTTAGATAGTTCTTTGTTTAGATCTGAACTTACAGGAAAGATATAGAGGTCCGTGATATTCTAGCTTCACTAACTTAACAGTAAATCAATAGTGTGATTTAAATAATTCCTAAGAGGCAAATTGAGCATAATTATTTATATTTAGGGATAGATTGATATTTAAATTTACTATTAGCATTTTAATTGACTTAATCTTTTTCAGAAATGCTTTAATCAAAATCTGTATCTATTATTTCTATAAATATAGCAACTTTAAATATGTTTTGTTTAATATGCAGACAAAGTACTATTCATGATTCCCTTTCCCATTTTTTATTCTCACAATAATCCTGTGGCTCCAGTTAAGTAGAGAGATAATATTACATTACTGCTAATAATATAAGTGCTAATATCTATTGTAGTGTCAACTAACCAAGAATATTTTATTGATTACTTCAACTTCTGTGGTGCTCCATTTCCAGAGACTCTGAGCAGAAATGTACTGTTATATTTGATGTATCTGTGATTTTGGGCATTTTATATTTGTTAACATTTAGTATGCTTTTAAAAAGTATTCAGTAATAATAATAATAATAATAATAGTAATAATTTGTTATATGTATACGAGTGATTCTGGGCTGTTTACAAATTGTTAAAAACATTTAAAAACAAAGAAACAATGCAAAACAAAAAAGAACAAAGATGGCAGCGATGACAAACCCAGACTGGAACAAAGAAAAAGAGAAAAAGAAAAAGAAAAAACGTTGGTTAACGTGCTTTGCGTCACATGTCATTTCTGTGCTTCAATATCTGGTTTTGCCATTTGCTCAGAGACTGAATTTGAGAACTGAAAGCCAGTTCTGAGATTCTGAAGGCATGATCTCTCATTCTTTGTTGCATGAAGAAAGCTCCATGTTTAATATCCGATATTTTCTGTTTATTGGACATCAAGTAATAAGTGATGTGACCTTTGCCTGGGGCTCTAGCGAGCTACTGCCCAATATAAATGCAGCTTCTTGTTTTTCTGAATGCTATATTAGTACAAGGCCTGTTTTTGAAATGGTAATCCTTTCTATTTCATCTGTCATGCCAAGCAGCTGAGCTAAGTGAAAGCCAACAGTCACTGAATAAAATTAATATCAGTTACTTTTATAATACCTTGAATTTACTAGTGATGCAAGTGGATAACCTGTCATCTTTTCAGCCCATCATAATTTTTTAGTTTGTAACTCTGGGAGTCAAGGGGCACATTTAATGCATATATGAGCACATAATTTTGCTAGTTTCAGAGTGCCTTCAAGGAATTAAAAGGGGCAGCCCAGCTATATGCTTAGTCTCACCTTATTTCTGCTGCCATTGTGATGTAATCTCATGTAACTGAGATTGGCTATAGCACTAGATTCTACTGCAGGGTTTTACTTCTTGTGTCAATGTTGGTAGAGGAAATCAAGAATTTAAATGTTCCTATTTCTGTATATGTAGAAACAACTGCAAGGTAAAGTCCCTGTAATTATAGGGAATTGAAGCTTTGTATGGTAAATCCCTTTGCTCCAACCAAGTCACTTGGGACTTCACAAGCATACTGATTAGAGTATGTGGATAGCTTTGTTTCTAAATCCTTTTTAAATATACCTTGTCTCTGTAAATTTCTCTGTGAGAAATTACAGCATCTTTTTATCCTGCCCCCAGTAATTCTGGTAATAATCATGGACAGCCTGAATGTTCAAAATCTTTTGAGGTTTGGTGGAGCTGCCGTCAGACTGAAGTTTTTTGGTTCCATGGAACCCTTTATTAATTGTACAGTATTCTGTTTGTTTATTGGCTCCCTTCTCCATATTATCTACCTTTCTGCCAAAGCAAACAGGACACTTATAATATTAAAAATGATTACAATCTAATTTTAGGTATATTCTTCCATAACTAAACAGATTTTAAATTGGCTGATAGTTATTGAGACACTTATTAAGAGATTCTGGAATCCTCTAACTAGAAACCATCATTTTAAGAACCAAACTCAAAGTGAAGAGGAATCTCCTGACTGTGAAAGCTATTAAGCAGTGGAATAACCTGCTTCCTGGAGTAATGACTTGTCCGTTACTGGAGATTTTCAAGCAAAGGTTGGACAACTATTTGTCTGGAATGAATAAGGAAACCTGAGCTGGTGGCTGGACTAGGACATCTCCAAGGTCTCTCCCAACCTTATCTGTCTATCCCTCCCTCCCTCCCTCCCTCATCTATCTATCTATCTATCTATCTATCTATCTATCTATCTATCTATCTATCTATCTATCTATCTATCTATCTATCTATCTATCAAATTTGTATAGCCGCCCATCTCACAGAAAAACAACTCTGGGCAGCTTACAACAATCCAGTAAAAACAACACATACATAAACAATCAGTATAAAAATAGAAAAATCAACATTAAAATATAATTATGCTAAAAAATATGCAAACCCTAGGCAAGAGAGAATAAGGATAGCTAACTCAGCAATGGAGCCATCTGAGCTTGTCTCCAGTTTCCTGGGAGCCCTGGGCCTGGTGACATAATCATATCTGTGATGCTGTGTTCTATATCAGAGGTTCTCAACTGGGGGCCCTAAATTATTTCAAAGGGGCCACAGATGAAAAACATGAAACAGAAGGACCACAACACGTGCCAAGGAGGCCACAGAAAAACATAGTGTATTATACTGCAAATACTGTCTTGTTGGCACCAGAAAAACACACCAACAGTTATCCTACATCTGTATCCGGTAATGGGATGTGGACGGGGGGCCACAGGAGAAAAACAAGGTCAGAAAGGGTCCACGAGTGAAAAAAATATACTGTTCTATATCTAAGTTGGAATTTCCAGGTATATGGCATTTTTACTCTGTGGCATCAGAACAGAATCTTATAGCACCTAACCATTTTATCATAGCATAAATTTTCAAGGACTTCCATGCAGTAAAAACTACCAAAGTCCATGTCCCATGAATGACATAAATAATCAATAACATTTTTTAGAATTGATTGAGATGAATAAGTTATTATGTTTGAAAAAAAGAATGGGCATTGATTCCTTATTTCAATATTGTACATATTTTGGGCCACTCACAATCTCAGCCCAGTCTATTTCACAGGTCTGTTGCTGAGAAAAGTGGGAAGAAGGTATGTATGCTGCCTTGACTCCTGAAGAAATGGCAGGATATAAATCTACCAAATAAATATTAATAATCACAGACATTCAGTTTCAAAGCTTCACCAGAATATCAAAAACATAGAGACTACTGTGACTTTGACCAAATCAGAGAAGCAAATCTGTGGCTCTCCAGTGATTGCTGAGCTAAAATTCACAATATACCTCATCATTAATTGTTTTAACTGGGGCCACTCAATAGTATATGAACATTCCTGTTGAAATAATGAGCAGTGCACACACTGTGGCAGCTAGACATTGGCTGCAGTAGTATGGAATGGTATTCTTTTCTTGGCCAAACTTCCTGATGCCAATTTTAACATTTGATCATCAGATAAAGGCATTCTTATTTCCACAGGAATAATAATAGTAACAATAATAGTTTGCTTTCCTTCCTTCATTGGTTTAATTTTATATGTTATACTTTTATTTTTACTTACACTTGTACTTTATTAATTTTTTAAAATCAAATTAGCCAAGTCATCCTTGGAATGAGTGAGTGAGTGTGTGAGTGAGTGAGTGAGTGAGTGAATGCTTGAAAAGATTATTGCTAGTGCATGTACAAGAATTGCCAGGAGTTGAGCTTGATTTAGAGGAAACTTACTTTTCTAAATCCTGCAACAATCTTATTATAAAAGTTGGTTTCCTGTTCTAAAACCTTTATTTTGCTTCTGAAACTAAATGCTTGAAGAATCTTTTGGATAGCATTTGAAGAATCACCAACACCCATATATGCGGATAGTGAAAAAAATTACAGCTGTTTTTATGATGTTTCTGACTGTTAGTTGCTCAGAACCTTTGGAAATAAATGGCATTCAAATATAGTAAGAAAATACATTTTTAAAAATAGGTTTATTTGTTAAAGCAGAAAGTGAAAAAAAAACAGGAAAAAATAATGTCATTAGTAAATGCATCATGCCTTAAAGCACCCTTCTCTGTCTTCATGTTTTCCATGTGTATTGGGCTTGAAACTCCTATAATTTCCAGCTACATGACCAATTCTGGAAACCGTCCCCAACATATATAGGGGAAACGGGTTGGGGAAAGCTGTTTTAAAGTCTTGAGAAAATAAGGGTGCTTCTCACAGGGCTTTTGCAATGTTCTAGGAAAAGCTCCACACTCGTGTAAACATATTCCATTGCCTGCATTTGGCAGATGATCCAATTTATTTCGGTCTCAGCTGCTCTTAGAAACACCTAAAAGGTAATTTTTCCATTACGCTGAAGCTTAGCAAAGGTGGTAACTTGTCTCACTCCACTTTGCAACTCCTGGGCTCAAGCCATCCTTTCCTGTCCTCCCACAGATATTCAGTTGCTGTACATATTTTAAATGCAACAGAGAGATAATACCTGGGCAGATTTGCATCCCCCCCCCCCAAATGTATTTCGAAGAAATCCCTCGGCAAATGCACATGGTAGACAAGGAATAGGGCATTGGTCAAATGCCATCCATTGCAGTCTCCTTTTGGTCAGCCTGGGGGAAAAACAAATTAGTTCATGTTGTTTTCAACATCTGAGGTTAGCAGCAATATAGAAAACTGGGGTTAGGTAGCATATATATTGAGATCATACTTCAAGCAGGCCTGTTGCATCGCCATAATTAAATTCACCAAAATCAGAGGGACTGATGTAAGTATGAATAAGTCTGGATTCAACCCAATGTGCAAAGAAGCAATATTTTTCTTAGCTCGCTTGAAGTGAGAACATACTAAAGGTTGTATTATTATTTTTTTATCAATATATATCCTAACATAGAAGAAAGCACCTTTCTCTTAAGAACATCAACAAGCCAAATTTTAAAACAGTTAATTACTCATTGCTTCAAGTCTTTAAACGATTCTGCTTATGGCTCTGATTTAATTATAATATATCACTCTCCTAATAGATTTGCATTACTCTGGGTATCTTACAAAAAAATTAAAATATACAATCTCTTTCTCTGCAGTTAGAGACTTGACGCATGTCAGGATTTTTCTGTATTGGTGGCTCCTCACGGATTTTAGCTCAGATACTGAAGTTCAAACACTTCTGGAACCAGCCTCGAGAGTACGTTTATTGTGAATTGATAAATGGGGAAACTGATATTCCTACAATTGCAGACACCATCAGAGAGATGGAGTTAAAAAAAGCTGTTAAATACCAGAGCACAAGAGAATTTAGACGAACAAAATCTTTGGTATGTAATATCACCATAATGTGGAAACAGGTTTCTTCATTTGGTAGATATGTATATATTTCTTCTATGCAACTGCAAATAAGTAATCCATCCAATAGCCCAGCAAACATACTGACCTTTCTTTAAAAAAAAATCATTTGATTTACTTTGTCTTGTACATCTACACTTCTAGGCACATTTTGTTTTTTTTTGTTTTTTTGGTTACTTGTTGAACTTTCACATGATATGTCACCTAAAGTTAATATTTTACTTTCCCATGTGGTGATTTGCTTTACAAATCCTATTTCCTCTCCTGTTTGCTGAGTTTCAGATTGCAGAAACTCTGTAATAAAACAAAACAAAGCAAAAAGTAAATACCAGTTTCAAGCACAGAACTCCCTGTTGGGGAATGTGAGGGAAACACATTTTGTTTAGGAAGAAAAATACTTCTATAAATATGGCTTAAATTAGCATTATTTCAGGGGCTTAAATGGCTTAAGCGAATCAACAGATTGTTGCAAGACCAACAGCGCTTGACTCCTTATATGCAAGCGATATAGTGGCCTATATATTTTCCATGAATAAAGTTTCCAGGTGACTGTGGCTGAAAAAGCAAACTCAAAGCTCTGAAATGTATTATTTATACAGATAGGAGTTACACTGTGAGCAGCAAATGTTACATTATTGTTTTTGAAGAGCTTGCTTAAATTGTCCATTTCAGATATAGAGCTTTTGCAAACATTTTTTATTCATTGTTTGTGACAGATAGATGCAGGACCCCAATCCACAACTGAGATGTTAAGTCAATTAATTAGGATCAAGATGCCTTCAGATCAAAGAAGGATTTCTGACTTTTGATGCATTTTGTAATGAAGGGGAAAAAAAGACAAAACAACCCTAAAGGTGTGATTTGACACTATCTACAAATCCAACATAATATGATACAGGAATCTCTAATTGAAGATTTCGGCCACAATTCTGGCCCCACTTACTTTGCAGTAACCCCATTAACACAGTAGATTTTGTTTCTGAGTTCTTATTCTGCAGATTGCACTGTGAATTCTTATTTTCCATTAACTTCTGTTGTTCTGTTGTGCTATATTAGCAACAGTATAGGAGGCCTTGTATATTTGTACATTTGCATTTTAGCATTGCCTCCATGCATTGATTTTTTAAACATGTTTAATAGAATTTATGAGCAGGATTTGATAGCATTATGCTACACACATCCAGTTAGAAATCATTAGATATTATAGGAAAGTTTGTGTAGGATTATAACTGTCAGAAAAAATTAGGAAAACGAATGCTTATTACTCAAATCAAGCATTCTTTATCCAGACTGAAATATTTCCTATGATTTTAACCTTTTAAATAACGTTTTAAAAATATGATTTAAAATACTATAGGTTTATGCAGAATAGGTTCACCAGCATTATTCAGGCAAGGAGATATTTACTTGGTAGTTATTAGTAAAATTCCATCCTTCTCATGTATTGCTATTTTTATCTTGTGATGTCCTTACAAGCAATCCATGTGCTTCAGTTCCAGTAAATAAACAATGCATTCTGTTTTTTATACCAATATATTCATATAGCACAACTTATTTTAAGAAAAGAATTACAGAAATATCAGGAACTATCCATGAGCTCTCAATTTAATATATTTTAGGACCATATTTTCCCCGGAGAAATAATTCACAAGAACAGTAAAGAGCAAGTGGTCTACCAGTAGCACTTGGATAGTCTCCAGAATGAGATTCCAGAATCAAGTGCTTGTAATCCATGGGTGTGTTGCATGTGCAATTTTATTGTCCGATATCTGGGTACAGTATTTAAGTCACTTGCAACGTTTTTATGCAATAATCCTGTATCATCGACAATGCAGACAGAATTGGGACTGGAATTAAGATCTTCGCTTGGAACAATAAGGTTAACATACTGCTGGTCATGCCATTTTTAGAAGGCTGGTTGATGAGCAGCATTCATCCTGCAGAGAAGAGACTTATAAGAGAAAGCTGAGAATTGAAATGGCAAGGGTAATATAACCCTAACCCTAGACAAAGCAGTAGATTATAAGAATAGCAGGGCAAGTAGGAGTCTCACATGCCCCTCCCCCTTTCATCTCATACCGCTGGGGACCCAACAAGTAACCAGGACAGGTTTTGGCCATTCAGCATAGGAACAGATCTGAGGGTATGCAGAGTGCCTTTGCTGAAATTACAGCTGTACATTGGGAGGGGATGAAGAGGTAACCAGTCAAAGTACTGATTTTGCGGTTACCACTGCTAGGGTTGCATCACAGGGAGAGAGAGGAGAAGACAAAAATAATTAAAACTACTAATTGTGCTGTTCAGTCATTCACTCACATGCTTGTATATTAGTTCATTCATTCATTCACTCACTTGATCACTTGCTATTTGTCAGTGAGGGTTCTCAGGAAGGAAGAATCTTCTTATTGGCCTGGCCTTTAGAGCACCTGAGGCAAACTCAACAATACACCTAGGACATTTGTTAAGGCGATTCTATGTAAACCTGAATAAAACAGGACATACACCCATCCTCCAAAAGTAAGCTCTTGCATAACCGCCCATGACTTTCACTGATTTAGATGCCTATGAAGATGTAAAATACAGCTCAATCTGGGTCTCTCCAGTCAATTAAGTGGACAAAATGCTCTGACTCTGTGTTCTCCATATATTCTGTATAAGCTTTGAAAGCCAAGATTGTACTTAAACAGCTACCTTGTATTTAGCTAAATCAAGTGGAGTTCAACTTGACACTTAAGGATTTTTCATGTTTTTAGAAATAGCCTTGTTTCTGTACTTTGGAGAGAAAATTCAAAGCAGTTCTTTTTTTCTTAGACATTGGCTGAAGCAAGGGATCCTTGATAGAGGGTTTTGATCTCTAGTTGGACAAAGGTGTGTCAGTGCACCAGAAACTGCATCCTGCTATTTCCACTTGCAAATTCTACACTTACTAGGGTGGGATATTGTGCAAGCATGCAATATTAGGTGACACCAGTCTGCAGCACCAGTCCCTCAAAAGCAAAGTTTGACTTTGGCTGGACTTCTTACTATCTACTACTTCAACAACTATTATCTAGTGAAGAAAGACTTCTCTGCCATTAGAGCTGCCATAACAATGAAGAAGACCCACCTCTCAGGTATTACAGTATCCCCAACCAGAATCTGATGGATTACCCCGCTCAGTCAATTCCTGCAGCCTAACACAGTTGACACAACTAAACGAAGCAGAGCTCCTGCAGAAACCAGGAGTGATGTAAGTTCAATGCTGTCTGATTAATGAGATTCCAGATCCATTTTCTCATGAGATCAAAATAGGAAATATTCCTGGGGGGGAAAAGGGAGGCGGGCATCCATAAGTGGAACAACATATTTGTCCTGTAGGCAAGCCTGTTTAGGATTGCACCCTTAGTTTTTTTAGCCATTGAGTTCAATCTATCCTTGACAGCAAACTGAAAGAAGAAAGGAATTCTTAATAGTAAATTTGTTAATTACAAAGCTCCTTTCTCTTGATTATTGTTCAGGTGCCATGTAAATGACATGAAAAAGAAAAAAGATGTCTAGTACATTTTTTGAATATTTAGTATCATTTGATGTCTGTTTTCAGGATTTAAGTGTCATCTCATGTCTGTTTAAATGAAATTTCTAAGTGTGATAATGGGTGCATCTTGTCTGTAAGTGCAAATGCATGTAGATGTGTAGAAAGCACCATGCTCTGCACAGTGGATGGCCCTGTTACATGCTGGAGAAGCTTTTTTTGTAAACAGTAACAGTGAAATAATATGTGCTTTTCAAATAATAAGCTTTTATTACATTTATATTCCAGTTTTCTTTAAAACTTACAATAAGGTAGAGTGCTTATGGCTTATGCAAAAGACAGAATGGGAAAATGAATTTGCCCAAAGTCCTGATGATTTCTTAGAAATATGATTCCTGCCCAACTTCATAGATTTGAAATCAGAAAACCAAATTAGACTACTTTCTTTAGAACATCAATTCTCTTAGAGCTGATACAAGTCTGCAGCTACTTGCAAGTTGACTTGATTTGCATTACACTAACACATATTTTTAGTTTAAGAAATTGTTTGTTCTTAGGATCAGATATTGTGTCATGCTGAAGCCTTAATAAATTGCACTGTGGCTGTAAGAAAAGATTTGAAATCTCACCCATAGTGAGAATTTTATCATCCACAGAGCTCCTTTGGAGTTCACAGTTCTTACCACAGCTCAGAAACACCACTGTGCGCACTGCAGTGGAGGCAGGGAAAGCAGAAACAGATTGCTTGTGCATTTGTGTATAAGGCTCTGCCAGCTTCCGAAATTATTATGAAGAAGTGCTTTAGACCACAACGAAGCACAACACCTTTTTGCTATTCATTATGAACCTGACCTTTTTCAGTCTTGCATATACAAGGTTGAAAACATGGAGTTGCCTTAAATGGATAGATTTTTTTTTCAAGCAGAAATATTTAGGGTATAGTAACTGCTCAAAAAAATTATCACATGGCAGCTGTCCTGCAGGTATGAACCATCTCCTATCGCAACTACAAAGTCATTGATAAGGGAGGTTCCTGGTGTTAATCTGAAATCTGAATTTATATTTCAAAAATCTAATAGGTGATAAGGGGTAAAAGCTAGCCTTTGGCAGAGATTCAGTTTATTGAGAAACGCAAACTATTTCTCTTTTGATTTTTTTCATGAACAAAAGATGAAGGAGAAGTAATATGGAGTCAGCAAGACACTAGGTACTGAAAGTGGGGTAAATTAGCAAAAGTAAGAGTGAAAGCATTGATAGTGAAAAAATAAAGAGTTCTGAAGTTAGAAAACTTTTATATAGCCCAAGTATTACTCCAGAACAGAGTCTGGTTCATGTATGTTGAAAATTGAAGTTCAATTGAAGATTGAACTTCTCCAGTCTGTCATGTTGAGAATTTCCTGGGATATGCCAATACTCTGTTTATACATCATACTAACTTTTGGTTTGTTTTAACCATAGATTAATAAACAAGCTAGAGTTGATCTTGGAGATAAAGTAATTGTGATTCCAGGACCAATTCCTAGTTTGTTTTCTTTTTAATTTTTTTCTTACCTTGCACTTCTGTGAATTGGTTAGAGGCTTAAGCAGGGCACTAAACAAAAAGAGAATAGCCAAGATGCTGTAAACCTTGCAAGCCCGATCATACAAAACTGCAATGAAATTGGGGTTTAGTGCACTAAAAAAGGTTGTGTTACTGATTGCCATTTGCACATCATGCTAAAATAAAAATGAACAAGCAATATAATGGTTTATAATTGGGGGAGGTTGCCTGTTGATGTTGATCTCATCTTATTAGAATGTTATTCCTACTCTAGAACCTGTTTTTTGTTTGGAAAACATGGTTTCAACATCTTTACCCTTGTCTTCGATGCCCAGTTCATTACAAACTGCATTATAAAATTAAAATAAAAAATGTATGAGTGAATATAAGTAGAACAATAATGCTAAGCATTTTTTCCAGTTTTTCATAAAGATGAAATTATTTTGAGGTAGCATTGCCCTTTAGTTAGGCAGATGAGTCCATTAGTAAGATTTCCAACTCTTTTGGATTATCCACTGTCTGGGCAGTGATTTTACCAATGCTTCAGAATGGCAAAGAAATATAAAACCATTATATTTCATAGCAAGTTATTTGGTGTTTTCATTTGTTCCCCATAGCATCACTTCCTTCCTCCAAAACAGTCGTTAGCATTTTTGGATTAGCATTTCTATCAGAACAGTGGATTTAAAATCTCAGAAGGCACCATCGTGGTGTTGTTAATCTTTTGGCTGGGATTTTCAGAACAATCTCTGCAGAGTTTCCTAGACAAGACTATTAAATTAACCTAAGGAGGCTCCCAGGAGAAAACCATGCTATCAACCTGCTTGAGGGAAGTGGTAATGAATCTCTGAGGCTTAACTAATAATCCTCAGACTGCAACCTGCAACAGCAAGACTGAAAGAACGCACAGGAGTTCTGCTTCCTTGGCAGTTAAATCAACACTTCTGATGGGGACTTTTGGCACAGACCTGCATAGGAGGCCATGATTCAGGAGAGCCTACCGTTGCACAGAGTTTTGATATAGCCCTCTGAAAAGAAAACAGGCAAGGTTCTTGATTCCCTTCCAGGCACAATTCAAAGTGTGAGTGATGACCTTTTTCCATTTACCTCTTTCCCCATATCAGAATGCCTGTGTTTTGAGATCATCATTAGATGGGGCTATTATATTGTATATTTTAGCATATTTCTGCTCGTGTTATTAATCAAATTTCTCACCTTGGAAAATGTGGTTTGAAAGACAAAATATTAAATTAAAAACACAATAACATTTGCTTGGACTTTGAAAGAGAAACAATTGAAAATCACCATCAAAGTCTTGAACAAAATGAAACTGCTTTATATTTGGTCAGACCATTGGTCCAATACTGTTTCCTGTGGATAGCAATAGCTGTGTCCAGCTGAGCTCTTTGTAACTAGAGATTTGACAAAGTGAAGCTGCAACCTCATGCCTATAAAATGTGTTTTGCCGCTGAACAATGGACTGAGTCACCAAGATAAGCACTTAGAATAATCAGCTTTAATATTTTCATTGGTAGCTTACCACTGTCACTTGCTTTCTTCCTTCAGTAATATTTCTGTGCTGCCTGTCTGTTAAAAAGCAATCAAGGTGTTTCGTAATGAACCAATAAATAGTAAAAATAGCAAATCTTTAAAACATTAAAGCAACAAAATACTAAAAGTAATTTAAAAGGCATAGTGAAAAGGTTGTACAGTATGTGTGCATAAATGCTGTTTTTACAAAACAGAAAGTGGGGACTGCTTTCATTATCTCTTGTGTACCTAACAAAAGAACCTCGCCTGCCGCATCTGAGAACCAGACAGGTTTATAACAAGACAGGCCTTCTGATTGCCAGGTAGTCCTAATCCAGGTACGGCTTTAAAAGTGAAAACCCATAAATTGAATTGAGCCCAGAAACAAGTAGTGGCCAGGGTAGGTCATTATTGGTGTAATATGTTTGTAATATCGGCAGCCTGTATGTACCACATTTAAAATCTTCTGAGCAGTCTTCAAGCTGAGTTAACCGTTATGAAGATTAATTACTATTTTAGGTTCATTTGACATGAAAGCAAGTTGTGATGAATAAAAAAATGAAAGCCTCCAAATTCCTCTTTGTAACTCTGCATTCGTTCATCTGTAGTTTAGCACAACATCCGAATAAATCAATAAGTGGTGTTAGGTGAAACTCCTTTTCATTGACAGTATCAAACCAGAGAATCCTTAAAAAGAGGCTATCAGATTTTGTTATTTGATTTATCTTTTATTTGCTTGCCTTAAACTCTCATCAGTTCTATTCTTTTAACTTTTTGTTAAAAGTTAAATATATTGTTTTGCAATAGCCGCTTTGGTTTTGAGCCAGATAGTAAGTGATCCACAATAGTTGGAAATCTTGCAGATTGAATCATCAACTAAAAAAAAACAAAAAACAATGTAGGGTTTTTTCCCCTAAGACTGTTTAAGTTTAGGGGATGTTTTCATTGACCTTAAAAAGAAAACAGTAGACTATGTTGCCTAAACTTCAGCATATTTTTCCAATGAAAGGTATGAAAAAGCCTTGATGCTGATAATTTTTGCTTAAAAAACTAAGATGTTTTCATTAGTCTTTCATTATTCTGTTATTTTCCACACTTGGCAGTTCTTTTCAATAAGCTGTATTAAAGCGCTGTACCATTTATGAACATATTACTACAGTCCTGATATTTCCTGATGGTCTTTAATTCAGAACTAATCAAGTCCAACTCTGCTTAGCTTTTCCAGATTGGCCAAAGTTGGGTAATTGCTGCCATCTGCAGAATTGGACCTGGTTAGTTTTGAATAATTACCATAATCTCTATCCATTGTTCATGCTGCCTGAAGGTTATAGAAAATTGGCTGCAAAACATTCAGGACACCAGGTTTCCAATTCCTATTTTAAAGCAGAGTGTTTATTAGGTTTAAATGCAAAGGGGAACTGAACTTCTTGGGAAAGCAGATTTTCAGTAAAAGGAGACCAAAAGCAGACCTACAGTTTGTCTCTGAAGAGGTCTCCAAACAGATTCATTGATTTACAGCTCTCCTAATTCCCAGTAAGGACATTGGTTGCACTAGCTGGGAATTAATAGTGTAAGAATATCTGGCCAGGACGGGGAGCAGCTGCTGCAAGACAAGTATATTTCGGCATGAATTTTCCTTGGCTAGAGCCTCTTTCACCAAATCCTTTTTATCAGTTCGCCGTTTTACCATTAGCCATTCAACCAGATTGAGTACTTAAAAGATCTGCATCCTCTGAAACGCAGACCCTTAAGCATGGATGGATGGATTGGTTTAAATGTTTCTCTGTATTGATAAGCTATGATAGATATTTTCTAAATTAGTTAAATTTGTACCAACATAGTGACCAAATTCACATAATTTTGAATTGACGTATAATTCTGTAACATGGAAACAGGATGTAAGCTAATTACTGTCATCCAAGCATCCAGGGAACCAAAAGATTCCCCTTTATTGACTCCTAAAAGAGAATTCCTTTTGGTTTTGAAATGTTATATGAATTATACTGCAAGTTAATGAGAGCATCCACTCTGCTCGTTTTTATACGAATGTTATATTTTAAGGCATTGCATTTTTGTGCACTCAATTCACAGGAAATCATGATGAATTATTTCCTGTGGATTTTTCCCAATGTTAGTTGCAAGGCATAGGCAGTGACCCGTTGGGGTTTTCTCAGTAAATTAGCCAATGTGGGAAGTACACTGTTAGGTTCTCCTGTGTTGTCATTCTTCTAAATCTATGCTCGTGTTGCCTTATTTGGCAAAACCATACTTCTGTGCCAGTATAGCCATTTAATTTGTGGTAAAAGAATTGTTTGAACCACAACATGATTTGCAGTTTGTTTGTTTTTTTCTGTGCTAATAGCTACGTATGGGAATACACACAGAAAGAAAGGGAGAACAATGTTACACACAGCCTGGCAATATAGGAAAAGAAAGTGCAAGTCATAGCATAAAGACATTGTGTTTGAATGCAGAAAAGAAATACATGCAAGATGCAGTCATAGTAGCTGTGATTGTTCCCAACCAGAGGCCAAAGGAGATAATTTTGCACATTTCTAAGTCTGACTCCTGTTCTATAAACATCATGGTTTTGATGGCAATTCTGTGTGCCAGAATGTATGACACTTGACACATCCAGCAATTTTTAGAAGAGTGTAGTTGAGCAGTCAAAAAGCTTGAAATGTAACCTCCTACTTGTCGATAATTATAGCTTTGGTCTCCATGGAGCTATGCAGCATGCTGCTTTTATGATCACAGTATATTTTGCAAGATTCAAGAGTTGGCTTTCAGCTGTTTTTGCCAACTCATTTCTCTCTTGAGACAAACTTGCTGAAGAGAATGTAGCTACAAATCTCTCCAATATCACAGCTGGGATTTTCCTTGCTCTTGAAACCACTGGAAATATTTTATCTCTGATTTTATAATAATATTTTCTTCCTCTAGTGAGATAAAACTGGACAGTTGAAGACATTAAATAAATTTTCCATATACACAAATACATAAAGTCACATATAAAAACTTGCATAATGCTTATTTAAGAACATAAGAATACTCCTACTGGATCAGACCCAAGGCCCATCTTAGTTTAGCATTTTGTCTCCTATCTGGCCAACCAGATGCTTCTGGAGTATTTGCAAACTGAAGGTGTAGACATATCCTTCTCCTAATGGCTGATACATGTGGAGAAAAGATTGCACAGAAAATTATTTGTCATTCCTCAGGTAAGAATAAGATCCTAAAAAGAGAGATGGTTGACCATATTTGACATAGTGTTGATATTGTTAGATGCCCATCTTTAGGCAAAACTACTTGCATTTGCATTGAAGATTCAGCATAACATTGCAGATATAAAAAACAATTGAAAAAGGAGCCTTGCAGTGCGCAAGGGCACAAAGAATGTACCTCTCTTCAAATTGTTAACGCAGCCACCTCTTTGCAAGGCTTGCACATCTGTTTCAGAAGCTACTTCCAGCTGTTTGCATGCATGTACAAAGTTGTTATGTTTGCACACACATGAAGCAATGGCTCTGCACTCACATACATGTGAAGGCAGTGGGAAAACATTTCCAAAGTAACTTCCTAAACCTTGCAAAAAATGGAGTTGCTGTAAGTTTGATGAGAGATGCCTCATTCACATTCCCACGTGCTATGTAGCCCTTCTGAATGACCTGCTCAGCCTGAGAGCATAATGAGCCTTCTTGTCTGTGAGAAATAGAATCACAGCGAATCAAGGCACTTGTATTTTCTCAGAAGAGAAGGAAAATCTTCTATTCATATAGGAAAAAGGGTGCTGACCTTCTGCTTAGAAAAAAACATAATCACTAGTCACGTGTAATTCAGGGTAATGGGTTTTAGTTTTTGCCTTTCACGTTTAACAAAGCTTAACCTCTTAAAAATGTATGCATTGTAAACAGGATACCCATAAGGGTTTTCAAAGTATGTACCCAGACAAATGGAGGATACAGGAAGTCCTTGTTTAATGACTGCTTTGTACATTGATCGTTCAAAGTTATGACGGTGATGAAAAAGTAATTCTCGCGTTTGTCCTTATGGTCCAAATGAACTTAAATCTGTGTGTCGTGTGCTTCTATATTGTTTGTTTTATAAGACTTTTGTTCTTCCATTATAATGGAAGGGAGTCCCAGGTAAAGAAGTTGAATTGTATGTGAGTTATATTTTTTCAGACCAGTATAAGAATATCTCCAACAGTGTAGCTAAATCTTGGACTACAGCTTTTTCTGGGTAGTTTTAAATATATTTTGTTTTAGAAGGCTAAATAATTTAAAAGACCTTTTCAGCTGTCTTGTTGATGTAAATGTTTGTTGAATATTTGAGCCAACCATACTTTGGGGTTACTTAAGGACTTAGTTGTGTGGGCAAGAAGCCCACATAGGAACATAAGAAGACCTCCGCTGGGTCAGATGATGGGCCCATTTAGTTCACTGTTCTGTTACACAGTGACAGCTTGACCAGAGGGCAGTAGCCTCTTCTATGGGCTTCTGAACAACCAATGTTTAAGACAATGATTCAGGAGCTAATCCAGGGTCACCAGTATTAGTCATCAAAAGCCTGATTCTTCATGAATCTGTTGATTTCCTTTTAAAACTAGCCAAATGGGCTTCAAGTCCTGCAGTTGCTGGAAGCAAATTCCACAGTTTAATTATGTACTGTTTGGGGGGAAAAAAAACTTTTTGGTCCTCAATTCCCTATATTTATTACTTTATTCACCATTTTGAACTTTTTGGAGAAAGGTGCTATATAAATGTACTGGTATAAATGTAAAATGTGAGGTTGTTAAGTAGTCTCAGTCTTATTTTTCATTTCCAGAATATAAAAGAGTACGTGGATAACAGAAATAGAAGTCGAGTGTTTTCATATTGCTGTGCATTCCCAAGTCCTGCTTTGGGTTGTCTATACAGGACAGTTCAGTTTCACCAAAAACATTACAATGCTTGGATTTAAAATAAATGGGTTTTTAAAATTATTTTTCAGCAAATACTGTACTGTGAAGTTAATGGGTGGAGCATTATCTGCTTCGTACATCTGCCCCTTTTTTCTTTTGCGCATAGATACAGGATCAGTAAGAATATATATGTAGGTATGGACTTTTTATTTCTTAGTCTCTCTTACCTTGCAAAATACCGTGCCTTTAGTTCAAGCAGAGGGCAAAGGCATGCCATTTCTTCAAACCTGCTGTAGAACAACTGTGAAATCTTTAACAAAGCTGTATAGGGAGTCTAGTTCTTGGTTACCTGTGAGCAATGTAACAGTGGCTAAATTATAAAGTATGTCAGTTGCATACGAAGTGACATCCCTGGCGAGGAGCTTTTATTTCCACCCACGTGTGTCAGTCACCTGGGTCATCAATCCTTATGTCTGGTCCTGGGGCAAACTCCACTGTTTTCAGTCATTTAGATCCTGGTTTTTTAAACTGATAGATTTATATACTGTGAGAGTCAGACCCTCTGCAACTGAGGAATATGCTAAATCTAAGCACCAATTGCCTCCTGATTAACCGGATGGAAAGAAATGGGTGTATTACTGGATTAATTGATGTCCTTCCACTGGAAGGTGATCTTAAAGTTTTCCAATAGCTGACATATATCTAATGTTGATTCAAGTGTTTGGTTTGTTCTATTTATATACTGCCATTGTTCCAAGAGCTCAAGGTGGATTACATGGGGACTTCCCATCATCTTATCCCAACAATAACTCTGAGAAATAGGATGGACTGAGAGAGAGTGGCTGGCTAGAAAGTTTTTGTGGCCAAGGATGAATTTGAACCTGGATTTCCCCTGTCCTAGGCCAATACCTTAACCCACAACACTGCCTCTCCTTTGTAATTACATTAATTACTTGTAATGAGGGATGTGGGTAATGAAAGAGATCAGGAAGTTGTTGAAACAAAATAGTTGGGGGGGAGCTTCTTTTCCTTCTCGTGGTCAGACAAGCCATTTGGAGAAGAATTAAGGATAACTTTCTTTTTTATATACAGTGGTACCTCGGGATACGAACTTAATCCGTTCCGTGACTCTGGGCGTATCCCGAGTTGGTCGTAACCCGAAGGAAATTTCCCCATAGGGTTCAGTGTAAATCCGGTTAATCCGTTCCGCCCTCTGAATTTGGTCGCACCCCGAGGCAAATTTCCCCATAGGGTTCAATGTAAATCCGGTTAATCCGTTCCGCCCTCCGCCCGAATTTGGTCGCAACCCGAGGCAATTTCCCATAAGGTTCAATGTAATTACCGTTAATCCGTTCTGGCGTCCACGGACCACACGGAAAGCGGCCGGGTGCGGCGTGGTGCGGCGCGAAAATGGCCGGGTGCAGCGCGGCGCGGCGCGAAAACGGCCCGGCGCGGCGCGAAAACGGCCCAGCGCAGCGCGGCGCGGCGCGAAAACAGCCCGGCGCGGCGCGAAAACGGCCGCGGACCACGCGGCAGGGCCGGAAAAACAGCCGCGGACCACGTGGCACGGGCGGAAAAATGGCCGCGGACCACGTGGCACGGGCAGAAAATGGCCGCGGACCACGTGGCACGGGCGGAAAATGGCTCGTACCCCGAGGCGGAGTTCGCAAACCGAGGTAAAATTTTGGGGCCAGAGCTGGTCGTAACCCGAAAAATTCGCAAGCAGAGGCGTTCGTAACCCGAGGTATCACTGTACATGTGTGTGTGTTCATATTTTTATTTAAGTATGGCTTTCAGATGGTAGCAAAGGGGAAAATATGCACATGTGCATCATTAGTGACCATTTTTTGTCTTTCTCTTTCAGTGAGTATGTTTTTGAACACATTAACACCCAAATTCTACGTTGCCTTAACAGGCACTTCCTCGTTAATCTCAGGGCTTATTTTGGTAAGTACTAGATGTATTTTTTAAATATTTTACAGCCTTAGTTCTATAATGCATTGGATTCTACAGCTACACATTTTTTTGCTCTTTTTTCCTTCAAGTTACCATATCTATGTATGTTGTAGAATTTGTGTTAGTCACAAGTTAAGTCTGAGCATTGACTTGTTCTGTGGAGCAAGTTTCCTAGAATACATACTGCAGAAATCATACACTTGTCAATTAGGATAGAATGAAACCAGTTCAAAGTACACTCTGTATTATATCAACTTCCTGGCCATGAAACTGTACACATACATATAAAAACAAAGAATCTAATGGCACCTTAAAGAGAAATACATTTGTTATTGCATAAATTTTCATGGATCATTGGCCACTTTATTAGATGTATACATGATACCTAATATACAATCTACACTCCAACTGTGTCACTCCAAAAGGAACAACTAAGTGTAAATTCAGACAGGTAAGTCCAGTGATTAGTTGTTCAAAACAGAGAGAACAAAGAAACATGTGAAAATCATCCATTTTAGCAATGAGTTGAATGAACAGCTCTTGTGTATCTTCTCAGAAGAATATAAGATAGCCCATGGGCACAGAAGTGCCACACTTGAGTAACAACTGTAAGCTAGCTGGCAGCCAAGAGATTCTGTCAAGCCTCAAGAAGGTACCACTTGAACAGAAGTCCCCTTATTCAGGTGGGATTAGGCATTGCTAAATAACAGCTTCCATAAATGTGTATAATACATTTATGGCATCAATAGTTGTTAAGATTTAATACACATTTACACATACCTCACTGATGTTCTGATTTATAATTAAATTCATTATGTCTAGGGCCTTTTGTATAGCAAAACCCCAAATCAGAATTTAAAATTCTGTTAATATGCATAAATACAGATAATAGTTTATCAATAGTGTAATCCTAAATACACTGTCTTAAAAGTAAGGCCCTTTTAGTTCTAGGGGACTTACTTCTAGAGAAGAATTTTTTCTGTGCAAAATTTCACAAAACCTACAGTTATATTATCTCATGTGCCATTTGCTATTATTTTCATAGAATGATCTAAGTGCTTGAAATTGTGCTAAATTTTAAATTAACATCATTTATTTCCTGAGATAATTTGTTGTTTGGAGAATAATATAAATGGCCTACAGCTTCCGTTTAATTTGCTTAATACCAAGAATGGCTCTCTTATTTTGGTATATGAAACTTAACATCCCTTTCTGCCTCTCTTCAATAATATAATAACAATGAAATAACAAACAGCTTACTGTCTTTTCATGGTATTCAAAGTCAGCTGTCTCAAGCCCTTGCCTTACTCAGTCTAAGAATAGGTCCATTTCTTTTTCCATCAAAAAGTTCACTTTATGCTGTTCTCATTTAATAATAATGCATAATAACTATTAAGAAATATTGATAATTGCCAGTTTATTTTAGTCTTTAATTTTCTTTGCTATCAGAAAGGAAGTGGACTTTGTGACCTGTTCTGCTGTTTATTAAAATATTCCTTTATCAAACTATATAAAACCTTAATATTTTTTTAGGGCTGTGCAAAAATTCAGTTTGAAGGTTTGGATAAAATGCAATTTGATTTACTTTCCAAATCAAATAGGAAAATTTAATTAGAAAATTGGATACTCCAAATCAATTCTGATCCTTTTGCACATGCATAGAAATGACTTTATGAATCTGTTTGGAAATCTCAATCAAATTACCCTATTAAGTAATTCAGTTCATATGCCTGAATCAAATCAAATCACAGACTGATTTTAATTGGATTGATTTTCTAAATCAAATCAACATTTCACTTGATCTGAATAGGTCTGTTATTTTATTTTTTTTGAAAAGTGAACTCAGCTTTCATCAAATACAACAGCTTTCACCCTATAGTGCTGTTAATCTTTTTATATGATTTCTTCTCTTATAAACATATACAATGCATTTGGAAAGTATTCAGAACCCCTTCACTTTTTTCAATTTTGTTATGTTGCAGCCTGATACTACAATCGTTCAAATTCATTTTTTTTCTCATTAATCTACACTCAGTACCCCATAATGACAAAGTGAAAACAGAATTTTAGAAATGTCTGTAAATATATTAAAAAGGGAACATTGAAATATCACATTGGCATAAGTATTCAGACCCTTTATTCAGTACTTTGTTGAAGCACCTTTGGCAGCAATTATAGCCTCGAGTCTTTTTCGGTATGACGTGACAAGCTTTGCACGCCTGGATTGGTGGATTTTCTGCCATTCTTCTTTGCAAATCCTCTCAAGCTCAATCAGGTTAGATGGGGACCATCAGTGGACAGCCATTGTCCGGTCTCTCCAGAGATGTTCAATAGGGTTCAAGTCAGGGCTCTGGCTGGGCCACTCTAAGACATTCGCAGAGTTGTCCCTAAGTCATTCCTGTGTTGTCTTGGCTGTGTGCTTAGGATTGTTGTCATGTTGGAAGGTGAACCTTCGGCCCAGTCTGAGGTCCTGAGTGCTGTGGAACAGGTTTTCATTGAGGATATCTCTGTCCTTTGCTCCATTCAGCTTTCCCTCAACCCTGACCAGCTTTCCAGTCCCTGCTGCTGAAAAACACCCCCACAGCATGATGCTGCCACCACCATGCTTCACTGTTGGGATGGTATCGGGGAGGTGATGAGCGGTGCCTGGTTTCCTCCAGACATAACATTTAGAATTGAGGCCAAACAGTTCAATCTTGGTTTCATCAGACCAGAGAATCTTGTTCCTCACAGTCTGAGAGTCCTTCAGGTGCTTTTTGCAAACTCCAAGCAGGCTTTCATGTGTTTTGCACTGAGGAGAGGCTTCTGTCTAGCCACTCTGCCAGAAAGCCCAGATTGGTGGAGGGCTGCAGTGATGGTTGTCCTTCTGGAACTTTGTCCCATCTCCACACAGGATCTCTGGAGCTCAGTCAGAGTGACCATCAGGTTCTTGGTCATGTCTCTTACTAAGGCTCTTCTCCCCCGATTGCTCAGTTTGGCCAGGCAACCAGCTCTTGGAAGAGTCCTGGTTTGCCAAACTTCTTCCATTTGAGAATTATGGAGGCCACCGTGCTCTTGGGAACCTTCAGTGCAGCAGAAATTTTTTGGTAGCCTTCCCCAGATCTGTGCCTTGCAATAATCCTGTCTCTGAGCTCTGCAGGCAGTTCCTTTGACCTCATGGCTTTTGCTCTGATACAGTGTACATTGTCAGCTGTGAGGCCTTCTATAGAGAGCTGTGTGCCTTTCCAAATCATGTCCAATCAATTTAATTTACCACAGCTGGACTCCAATCAGGTGTAGAAACAGCTCAGCAATGATCAAGAGAAACGGGAGGCACCTGAGCTAAATTTCAAGTGTTGTTGCAAAGGGTCTGGATACTTATGCCAATGTGATATTTCAGTTTTTCCTTTTTAATAAATTTACAGACATTTCTAAAATTCCATTTTCACTTTGTCCTGATGGGGTACTGAGTGTAGATTAATGAGGAAAAAAATGAATTTGAATGATTGTAGTATCAGGCTGCAACATAACAAAATTGAAAAAATGAAGGGGGTCTGAATACTTTCCGAATGCACTGTATGTGCCTTAAAAGCACAATGGAGATTTTCTACCATTTTCAGTACAATCCTATGCATGCCTGCTTCACAGTAAGTCTAAGTGAACTGAAATTTTCTCCAGGGTAAGTGGGTATAAGATGTCACTGCATATGCTTACCAACCATGCAACTGACAACTAAAGTGAGGCGTTAAGAGTGCATCACAATGAAGTTAAAGCAAGCTGTTCTTTAACCATACCTCTGACAGTGCAGTTGAACTATTTAGTCCTTATTAAACTCATTAATGCATATGCTTGTTTGCAGCATCCTTTGATCTCTTTTCTTAAATATCTGAAATTTATGCACTGTGTCCATGCAATAAATGCTTGTAAGTTTTATACTGTACAGTACTGTATCCATGCAATTAGCTGTAACAGGTTGTGTATATTCAGTACTCCAATCTTACGTTTAGTGCTGTAGCCATGGTACTAAAAAAGTGCTAAGCTTTTGTATTGTTAAAAGAGATACCTTGTATTGAGAGCCAGCTTTTCTCCCTATCTGAAGCAGAACTATCTGTAGGCAAAACTGGACAGCTTTTTATCACAGTTAAAAGAAGTAAAAGGTTGGAGTTGTAAAAGTACAGGAATTGTCTTAGGCTATAAGAGATGCCCTGTCCTCTACCAAACAAGTGTGGGAGGATTTTTTTTAGTAGTATTAGTAGTCCTACTAGGAAATTAATCCTAGTTTTATGGAAACACTAGGTAAAGTTAGACAGCACTGCATTCACTGCCACAGGCTTAGACAAAATACAGCCAAAAAAAAAAAAAGTAAAATAATTCCAATGTACAGCATCCTTTTTAAAAAAAATCTAACTCACTAAATTTTCTGCATGCTCATAAAAAATTATATAATGAAGGAAAAGCTCATTTTGCTTAGTGTTGAAACATTCCGACTGCAATGTCATTGGGTCTTGAATTTCTGGCCTGGAAAAGAGAACTTACATAGAGGGAACTACAAAACAGGAGCTGAAACATTTCCATTTTAGGCCAACCTTTCTTTGAATAATCCACCTGACCTTTGAGCAAAGTTCCCAGCTCACATTACAGGTAGTCCTCGGTTAACAACCATTCATTCAGCAACTATTCTAAGTTAAAACGGCACTGAACGAGTGGTTATGATCGGTCCTCAAAGTTCCAGCTGTCCCAGCACCCCCATGGTCACGTGATGGTGGTCTGGGTGCTTGGCAGCTGGCTTGCACTTATAATGGTTGCAGCATGCCATGGTCATGTGATCATGATTTGTGATCTTCCCTGCCAGTTTCCCACAAGCAAAGTCAATGGGAAAGTTACTTAGGCAAGTCTCCCCCACCTGCGCACCCTCCCTGAGCCTCACTGTGCTTGTGCCATGCCTCTCCAGCCACTCGTGCACCCTCCCCTGCCCAGCAGCAGCCACTCCAAGCCCCACTGCACTTGTGCCACGCCTCCCTGCCCACCCACGCACCCCCTTGTTCCCTCTTCCACCCAGCAGCAGCCACTTACCTGCCTGCCGGCCTGCTTCCAAACCATCTGGGACTTGCAACTTCCTGCCAGCTTCCCCACTGACTTTGGTTGTTGGAAGTTGGCAGGAAGTTGCGAGAAAGTGCTCACTTAATGACAGCAACAGGGACTGCAGGGATTACTGTTGCTGAGCAATGCAGTCATGTGACATTGTGCATTATGACCACATTGCTTAACAATCACAATTCTGGTCCCAATTGCCATTGTAACTCAAGGACTACCTGTACTATGCAATCTTAGTTTCCGGATGCTTTTTTTTTTTTTTTTTGGTAAAAAAAAAAATCATTTAAAAAATGGGTAGGGGTACGGGGGGGCAATTACACATGAAGTAAACCACCTTATGGATTTTGGATGTACTTTGACTTCAGTAGCTTCATCTTCCTTATCTCTGTCCTAACTTGGTTAGTTCTGCCCTGTTGCTGTCAAATAAAACTAATTTCTGTGTGATGCAGAAGCTTAGTCAAATACCTAATTTGACCTGGTTCTGAGTCTTATGAACCAATTTTTCCTGAACTTTATTATCCCGGTCTAGGTCAGGGCTAACAAAAAAGACTGACGAACGTGTCCATGGTTCCCGTAAGTGAATTGAATAGGATATTTTCTCCAAAAGCAGTAATATTAACTCAATACATTTTGAAACAGGAGCTTTTTGAGATTATGACAAGCCCAGGAACAGAGTGTTCACTCCTCATTTTTGTTTCACTGTTTTTGATATTAGTGTAACTTATCTCTCCATTGTTTTTATCCGTTTAAACAGGCTTAGTAAAAGGAAGTGTGTGGGTTAACCCAGAATACTGAAATAACTCTTAAGATGTGTTACTTTCTGAATTAAACCTATGGATTGGCTTTTCTAAATTTGGTTTCTTGATAAGCCCCTTTCTAATTTTTCTTTCCCTTAAATAAATAACTTATTTAATAATTGGTCAGAAGAATCCAAACTAAAACCAGCAAAGTATTCCAAACTCACTGTTAATGTAACAGAAAGAAAAGACATAGATGATTCCAACATATACCCAGAGGATATACAAACACGGCTGTTTTGTCTATGTCTTGCAAGCTCTCTTTAGTCCCTCAAGATACTTAGTGCTCGTTCACCAAACAGATCTCGGAAGAATAACCATGTCTACCAAAGAGGTTCAGAGACTGTTGTTTTCAAGCAATAAAGGAATCATTACTTTCCTAATGAATGTATCTTGGGTATTCCATGAACTAATTTTATCTCAGGGTATACGATCAGAGGCAAAAAAACAAAAGTTTTCAGACCAATGATCTGAGTCTTGTAAGAGAGAGAAAAAAAGCAGTAATTCCAACAATGAAACATTAACCTTCAGAATTAGTATTTTGTCTTTAGATACAAGTTTTAACCTTAGAACCAACAGCAAAGAAGTAAGGGAATGAATACTTTAAAGTATCTTGTATCTTGCCAGGTATATATAAAATGCAATTAATTTCATTTTAAAGGATATTGCTGCAGTGAAAGGGCATGGGGAAACAACTGGTGGGGTCAGTCTTATTATTTTGTTACATTTTTATTGACTTTTTCCTTCTGGGTCCATCATTGTGGCAACTATGTTATTATCGCTGTAACATTCTTAAAACAAATTCTGATCTATTTAATAATGCTTCATTAATACCCTGCGTCTGCCAGATGCTGAATAACTGGGAGTTGTGGTCTCAACCTCTCTAGAGGGTAGCCATCAAATTGAAGGAAGCTAGTTTACATAGAGAGCAATAAATCAGGTGCAGGTGGTTGATTCCATTACTTCTCTGCTCTGGGTATATTTCCTATTGCAAATGTGTAATAAAAAATAAATGACTCATTGTCTCTTTAAAATATCAGTGTGCCTGTCTTTTAAACAATGGTAGCTTTTATGAAATTATTAACACTAATTGAAAAGTGGCTTTTCATCCCTGCCATATTGAGTACAAGTTCTTGGAAATTATATATTGAAGCTTTTGTGAATTTGCTTAACAGTCAGCTTCTATTTATTATTGTATCTCCACCTCTTATCTCCACTCTACCATCACCAGTTGCTGGAAGGGCTATTACAGTGCAGTAATAATTGTGTGTATGTGTTGATAATTCCCCTACTTCTATTTGTTTTGCCAATGAGCACCAGCCCAGAAGAGGAAAAGGCCAGTGGTCTTACATTCCAGTAGGGAGGTGTGGGATAGAGACCTAGCCTGTCCCTTGATTTCCTGACAGCTGGAACATAACCCATGCATTAAAAGTTGGCTTAATCCTCTTCTTCCCTATCTGTGGGAACATCTCATTTAGGTGGTTCTTGTGGCTTCTCACTTGTGGGAACACTGCTGGGTGTAGATTTACCTATGTGAAGCTTTCCCTTGGTATAAGTGGAGTTTTGAGCTGAAATAGAATTAGGATGGTTGAATTCTCTGACATAGAAATACAGAGATGGAATAAGCTAACTTCCTACTCGGAACAACCTATTGTCCCATAGCTCATTAGTTTTCCTTTTTAGTCCCCTCCCTGTGTGTTGAACTCATATTTTACCCAAAAGATACATTTCTCGTCTGATTGGTTAACTAATCCCTTCAGTGCTTCCCGTTCAAATGTTTAAAGTACCCATAATTTTGTGTGTCCACATTCCCTGTCAGTCTTTCTGCCCATTTTTTCCTCTTGTCTGTTTTATTATATAAGAACTCCAAGATACCATATGGCACTGTATAAATCATAAATAATATTTCATCCAAAATATATTTCAGTATTATGTTTACATTTTGTAAATGCAAATGGAAGTAGAAATTGTCAGTTAAAAAAAGCCTAATAAGTGTTTTTCCATCTGGTTTAGATATTTGAATGGTGGTATTTTCGGAAATACGGAACGTCCTTCATTGAACAAGTCTCTGTGAGTCACTTGCGCCCTCTGCTGGGTGGGGTGGACAACAACTCACCGAGCAATTCAAATACAAGCAATGGGGACTCAGATTCAAACCGACAGAGTGTTTCAGGTGAAATAATTATAGTTTAATAATTATAATAGTTTAATAATGTAATTTAACCATTATTAATAATTAAATGTAAGCCAAAATAATTAATATTTTTGGCTTACAAGTTAACTTACAAGTCCTTTCTGCAGACTGGGCAAATCACTGCTTATTCTTTACCATTTGTGATGGTTGATGTATTTGGGAAAGCGTTGTTATTTCTTGTAACTGATTTGCCCAGTTCAAGTGGCAAAACCTAATCAACCTTGGTGAGAGATCACAAGAAAATCCCAGGGATGTAGTTGGGGCTGGGAAGTTTTAAAAAGTTGTTTTATTATTATTATTTTTTAATCTTGGAAATGGCAAACCACTGCCATAGTATTCCCAAGAAAACTATACTTCTCTCTACTTACCAAAAGTCAAGCTCAATTCCAAGGGATATTTTCTTTGTTTTATATCTTCTGAGATCCTTTCCTCTTAACCTAAAGAAAAAATAATGCTTTAACTTTAAGTTTTCTACTCAAATTCTTGCATAGCTTTACTGCTTGCTGTGTCAGAATAAAGCAAGCTACAAATAGAACCAAGGAACCATTTTGAAAAAGATCTCAGATCCTGTGGTCTTCTCTGCACTCCAACACTTCATTTCTCCTTTTCTTGTGAATGTGATCATTATTAATGGGTCTTTTAAATACTTGTTTTATTCTATCTTCTCCAAGGTCAGAAGCTGATGGATTTGATTTGATTATGTAATAACAGAGGAAGATTCAAAAAAGTAGACTTGTATTATTTTACTGATCTATAATGTTAACTAGTTAGTGTAATTTTACTACAGAAATAAATGGGCCCAACGGGACTAAAATAAATATCTGAGCAATTCTGATTTGTAACCTCACATGTGAATCCACTTGCCTCTGTTAATGCCCTCAGGTTGAATTGTGGCAGTAAATCACAGTTGATGAGTGTCTAATGTAGAATGAAATCATTTACAACATAAAAGTTGTAACTGAAAAGAGCTTTCAAAGGATGGTTCCTTTCAGTTCAGTCAGTTTGCTCCAGGACATTATCTATGCAATGTTTGTTTTGTTTACAAATCACCTTTTTATTCTCATCTAAAATATATGAGAATCATTCTGAAACTATATTGGTCCATGTTTCTGTTTGCTTTTCTTTTTTTAAAAAAATGTTTATTGGAAGGGTTTATAACTCACTGAATGAACGAGTTTGATCTATTAGTGGTTTTGCAGTACTGGAAAGCCTTCATCTTTATTTGTTTCTGTACGCACCAATAATTCATCAACACAGAGATGGTTACAATACATATGAAACATAATGTGTTAAGTGTAAGCCCCTAGGTGTGACCAATTCATAGTAAATACATTTTATCCCCTTGGTTTTCTACTTCAATGTTTGGGATGCACCACCTGGGAAAACTAATTAGAATATAATTTGTTTCCAAATAAACATTAGCATTCAATTATAATTAGAAGCATTTTTGTTTATTGTGACAGAATGCAAAGTCTGGCGAAATCCCCTAAATCTGTTTAGAGGAGCTGAATATAACCGGTGAGTGCTATGTAGATTTGTTATTCAAATATGCTAGCCTGTTTGGAAAGTATTTTTAAGCTCTAGTTCATTGTCACTGTAAACCTCAAAAAGTCAGGTGCCCCTTTCAGATGTTTATCTTATGAGAATAGTTCAGATAAGGATAATTATGGTCTTTGGATCCACACACT
Organism: Python bivittatus; assembly: GCF_059951505.1. Taxonomy (NCBI): domain Eukaryota; kingdom Metazoa; phylum Chordata; class Lepidosauria; order Squamata; family Pythonidae; genus Python; species Python bivittatus. Next base: position 10,719,886 of record NW_028277058.1, on the reverse strand, counting down.
CCCTCTTTGTCCTTATGTTGGAGGATGAACACTTGAAGCTACCCTTCAAGTGTTTCAAGTGTTCATCCTCCAACATAAGGACATATATAAGTACCCTGCATGGTTTAGACTTAGGTTCTAAAAGATATAGGCAAACTGGACAAGAAGACAGATTCGTCTGCAGAAGTTTCCTCTTTAACATACCAAGAATAATGGTCCTGAAGTACATGAATCTATAATGGGAGAGAGATCAGGTAAGGTTGGTCTTGCTCTCCTCCAGATTGTTTTAATCTCAAGGATGATGAATGCCTGAACAGAACTACTGTTTCATCCAAGCAGTGTTAATGTGTAAATTTCTTTTAGTATCTTCATCAGTCTAGATCAATGTTTCACAACCTTGGCAACTTGAAGATGTGTGGATTTCAACTCCCAGAATTCTGGGAGTTGAAGTCCACACATCTTCCAGTTTCCAAGATTGAGAAACACTGGTCTAGATCAAGGATCTCATTAACAACAGTATTTGATTATTTTTTTAAAAAAATTTACATTTATATCCTGCTTTTTCTTTAAGCACTCCCAGGGCAATGTAGATAGGCTTATCTGTCATTTTAATTCTTACAATAACAACTCTGTAAGCTAGATCAGGCTGAGAGGGTAAGCTGAAAGACACCCAATGAGCTTCATGACTGAATAGGAATTTGAATTTGAGTACTTCAAACATTGGCTCCCCTCCCCTCCCAAATCAGAAGCTGTTTTTCCTGAAAATAATACAGTGATGTATAGAGTAGCTCCCTTAAGACAATCAAAACAGATGTTCTGGAGCTGAGATACAGTACATCCAGGACTTTTTTAGACCAGTTAAGCCTGCCTTCAAAATTCCTTAATTTATTTCAGTTTCAGTTTATTAAAAATGTTCCAGTATATATCAACTATATCACCATAGGACAATAATTCAATGACTTCTCAATTTTTCTTCAACTTAAAGCGATTAAAATTCTTTCCAAAATTCACTTTTTAGTGCCATCGTTGAATTTGTAGATAGAGGTTGCTATATTAAGAAGGATGAAGTGTGTAGAGGTACATTTTCTCCCCAAAGGAAAGAGAAGCATAAAAAAAAATCACCGCATTATGATTGTATGAGGTTTACTTCTACTATTTCTCATCCTGCCTATCTGTTCTGAAGGTACATAACACAAGTCTATTTGCAGATACACCTGGGTGACTGGAAGAGAACCATTGACATACTATGATATGAATCTTTCAGCGCAAGATCATCAAACATTTTTCACATGTGATACTGACCATTTAAGGCCTGCAGATGCCAGTAAGAATTTTACTAAATTTATTTGAATTTGTAGTAAATTGCAAAGCCGGTTTTAAGAAATTGGGGATAAAAAATATCACAGATGTCCTGACTGTTACCGATGCTTGTGTTTCATTTGATTATTTAGATAATGTATCTAAATTATAATTTCCTGATATGGTGATTTGGAATTTGAATTATGAGGCTATCTATATTTCCAAGCACTTTTTCTTCCTGAACCTTTGCTGTCGAATAGCATTCATATTGTGTTGCGTTATTGACATCTGGTTCTGGCTACTTCCTGTTATTTTTTAAGGAGAGCAGTTTTTTCCGAATAGCCAAAAATGCCTTAAGTAGTTGCTAGGGCACTGAAATACCAGCAGTTTATCTTTTGTTCAGGACCTACTTGATTATATTGATAGTTTTCATAGCTGCTATTGGAGTAAACCATTCTTAACACATTTGTCCATAATTCATTGTTGACATAAACTAAGGGTTGTATATTCATTCTTCTTGGAACATACTGAAAGAGTAGCTCTTCTACCATCAGTGTATCTGATTGGATTTTTGGATTTAATGAATTATTTGTGTGCTAAAATGCCCTGCTAATATGTTAGCCTAGATTACCCTAGCATTACTGCCAAATTACTGCATTTTAAAAAAAAAAATGTTTTATTTCATAGTAATGCAAAAGGCATGGAGAGAAAGGAACCCTCAGGCCAGAATTTCTGCAGCCCATGAAGCCTTAGAGTTAAATGAGTAAGTCGACATAAAGTCCTTTGAAAATATTTTCTTGGTCTGCTTTCTTATTACTGGGGGAGTCTTGTGAAAACTTCTTATCATTGGGAAAGTCTTATACAAAGTGAGATAGTACTCTTTGTCTATACAATCAGCATTGGAGCAAGGTGTGAGTGGAATCTGTACCTTTGCATTTATTGATGCTAAAGTTGTATTTGCATGATGAAGTTATCATTTTTTTCCAAATTAAGAAAAGAAAAGGATTAGTTAGAGGTGATGCAAGATAAACATTTATTTCATGCTAATCGTGATAGACATGTATTGATTTAAAAAAAGACATTTTTCATTTTTAAAAAATGCATTTTATGAGCTATAAAGTGATGGTATCTCTGTGATATATTGCCAATTACTTATTTTAGACATGATCTATAAATCTTATTGCACTTGCATGCCCCATTCATCCTTTTACCCATATCCATTTATAGTGGCCCTTGTTTGCTTATTGGGGCTTTGCATCTTAGTTGTCCCTTGGATATTATTTGTTCAGTCATGGGTTGGAATACAGAAGGCTTCACACATCTAACCCAAAACTGTTAAAACTAATAGGATTGGCCACATAAGTTATAACAGATTGTGCACACTGTTTGATCATACAGTGTCTTGTGCCCCAGCTTTCTGCTCTGGTCTGTATGTTGTAGTGTAATTCAGATCAACATAGCAAGATAATTTCCATATTTATGCCCTATAGTAAGTGCTTCTCCACAAAGATGCTCTGTAAAATCTGTATACGGGACCAAAACAAACAAATGGTGTTGTTGATCTTGATTTATATGGAATGTGGTGTTTGCAGAGCTGTATCTCCACCAGAAACTGAAAGGAGAATTGTAGGTTGTAGCTTGCTGCCCAGATCCATAACTTCAGGATTGGGTACCTTTGAATCTGCAGAATTGTGCACATGCAAAGTTGTTCTCTGTTGAAGTGAATAAGATAGCTCTGTAGGTCTGAATACATTTTACAGAGTTTCCATGCCTGCAATCAGTTGAGTCATGCATTTTAGCTAAAAGAATCAAGCATGCTCAAGCCACTTGTCCATCTGTTATATCCTAGCAAATATCTCTTCTTTTTCTAGCTCTCCTATTGATGATTACTTTGTTATTTCATTGACAGGTGTGCCACTGCTTATATTCTCTTGGCAGAAGAGGAAGCAACAACAATTGTGGAAGCAGAAAAACTGTTTAAACAGGCTCTGAAAGCAGGTGAAGGCTGCTACAGGCGTAGCCAACAATTACAGCACCATGGTACCCAGTATGAAGCTCAACACAGTAAGACTTTCCCTCTGTTACCAGTACTCTAGGGTCAGAAGGACTCTGTAGTGCCTTTTCAGATTAACAGACTCACTTCATCAGGCACATGGAATGGCTAAACCGATGTAGGATTTAAACTGGGATGAGGCAAGGAGAAAAAGGGAGGGGAAGACAGGGTGGTTACCTTCCACTCCCTTCCTCACCCTGATTTAAGACCTGCATCACTTTAGCCACTTCATGCATCTGATGAAGTGAGCTATAGTTCACAAAAGCTTATGCCTCTTAAGAAACCTATTAATCTGAAAAGATACTCCTAGACTCCTCCTGATTTTTGGCTACCATAGACTAATACAGCTCTCCTCCTACAATATTCTAGGGATCTCTGAGAAACAGGTTTCCTGCAACTTGCTAAGAATAATTGTTGACTTAAGGGAAATAGCTTGAACGCTGAATTCTATTTATTTATTCTCAACACTGTGGATAGTACAGTGGTTCTGTATAAAAAAAAAATAACTGTGACATTCAGTAATATAAGATATACATACGTAATTTGCAGAACTGGAAAGAAAATAAAAATGCAAAAAAATGTAATGTAATAACAAAACAAATGTGAAATAGCTCTTGGGAGTATATCTTTAGGTATCGAAAAAGAATAGATTATTGTATTATTTTTAGATATGCATTAGGTTCTTGGACAAAGTAATCAATAGTTTCCAGTTACAGCTTTCTGCATACAAGAAAAATGAATTCAAAATGGAATAACAACAGTGAGTTGGGTTAATCATAAAAATGAAATGTGTCATGCGAAAAAGGAATCTGAAAGAATTTGATTGTTTAACTTGTAAAACAGAAACAAGGGGGTCATATTTAGAGACTTTCTTCTTGATGTCTTATGAAAAATTTGAAGTTGCTGCTAAAAATGTTTTTCAGCTCATTTTTTCCAAATATATGTTTAGTGACATTATTCAAACTGGCTATGTATGTGTGCATTAGCAAAGTTCCAGCCCAATCAATATTTTTGTCCCAGAATGGGTGAATGCAAGTAATTAGCATTATATCTATAAAGCTGAGAGTTTATATTTTACAAAATAGGATTGTTGTTAAGGAGCATTTATTATGACTGAATCATTAACAGAAAATTAAATGTTGCATGTCTTTGTGTCTGCATGTTGATTATATTGGAGAAATGGTGGAAAGACTAAAGCTTGAGAACATAGAGGCTGCTTATAAGAAGCAAATTAGCCTGTCAAGAGTACTCAGTGAAATTTCTAGATATGTTGAATGAAATGAATTACCTAATAAAGGAATCTTTTGAAATCCTAAAGAATTCTAAATCCTATAATCCTAAATGAAAACCATTTCACAGAGTCTGAGAATGTTGGTTTTGGTCAAGAACTTTCTGAAGGACGCTTTATATGATATAGATTTTCTGCATAGAAATGATTTTTCTAGAAAACAAAGAACTTGCAGTCTCTTTAGAGTAGCAGAATAGAGAAGGATATGATTGTCAGACATGATCAAATAATCAAATCAAAGGTTGCCAAGATTATTTTATTGAATGAAGGACAGGACTTGTTCCTTATCCAGATCAGGGACAGCAATATTTGCTTCCTTTTTTGATAACTTTAAGTGTCATGACCTCTACCAGCTTAGTGAATGACAGATGATAGGAATTGCACTCTAGCAACATTTGGAGAGTCACAGGTTGTCCGCTCCCACTAGTCTAAATTACTTATCTTTAAAAAAAAACAAAACCAAAACCAAAAAAACCCAGAAGACCTCTGGACTCCTCTGGTGATAAAACAATTAAACACACAAATTAAAACATAACAAAATGTGGAAAACTTGGTGGTCAGAATCTGTACCCCCATAGCGTGTGAAGCTCTTCGTAGATACGTTCAGTGGTCCAGGTTGTATCTGGTTTAATGTGGCTTTCTAACCCAATCTGTGCATTGGAGTCTTCATGATTCTGTCCCATAAAAAATGATAGGGATGGTTCCTCTACTTGTTTACTGTATCTATCAAGGTTTCTTTCTTTCTTTTTTAAATTAAGATAACATGCCACACATTATTGATATCACTGGACATTTTATTTAACGCCTCAGGTCACTGATACACAATGTATCTTAACCATGTTTACCTGGACAAAATAGTTTTACCATTTAAAGATGACTGTTTTATAGTAATATTAGCATATCCTTTTGGAGAGAATCTTTGTGGTCGCTTAGAGTCGCCCCAGACTTGATGGATGATGATGATGATGATGATTAAAATTTATATGCTGCCTGACTCCCAGCAACTCTGGGCAATTTACAAATTGTTAAAAACATTTAAAAACAAGTAACAATACAAAAAACACAAAACACAAAACAAAGATGGCAGAGAGAACAAACCCAGATAGGAACAAGAAAAAGGAAGAAAGGGGACATCAGTCGTCCTTGCCAAAAGCCTGGACAAAGAGCCACATCTTCGGGGCCCTTCAGAACACCCGTAGGATGGGGCCGTTTGAATTAAGGGGGAAAGGTCATTCCAGGGGGCAGTCGCTGCTACAGAGGAAGCGTACTTCTGAGGCCCTGAAAGATGGCATTGTTTGATCTATGAAACCCAGAGCATGCCAACTGTGCCAGATCAAGCCAGCTGGGCAGATACAATGGGAGACAGGAATCCCTCAGGTAACCAGGCCCTATGCCATGTACAGTGGGGCAAAAAAGTATTTAGTCAGCCACCAATTGTGCAAGTTCTCCCACTTAAAAAGATGAGAGAGGCCTGTAATTTTCATCATAGGTATACCTCAACTATGAGAGACAAAATGGGGGGAAAAAAATCCAGAAAATCAAATTGTCTGATTTTTAAAGAATTTATTTGCAAATCATGGTGGAAAATAAGTATTTGGTCAATATCAAAAGTTCATCTCAATGCTTTGTTATATATCCTTTGTTGGCAATGACAGAGGTCAAACGATTTCTGTAAGTCTTCACAAGGTTTTCACACACTGTTGCTGGTATTTTGGCCCATTCCTCCATGCAAATCTCCTCTAGAGCAATGATGTTTTGGGGCTGTCGCTGGGCAACACGGACTTTCAACTCCCTCCAAAGGTTTTCCATGGGGTTGAGATCTGGAGACTGGCTAGGCCACTCCAGGACCTTGAAATGCTTCTTACGAAGCCACTCCTTCGTTGCCCGGGCGGTGTGTTTGGGATCATTGTCATGCTGAAAGACCCAGCCACGTTTCATTTTCAATGTCCTTGCTGATGGAAGGAGGTGTTCGCTCAAAATCTCACGATACATGGCCCCATTCATTCTTTCCTTTCCACGGATCAGTCGTCCTGGTCCCTTTGCAGAAAAACAGCCCCAAAGCATGATGTTTCCACCCCCATGCTTCACAGTAGGTATGGTGTTCTTTGGATGCAACTCAGCATTCTCTCTCCTCCAAACATGACGAGTTGAGTTTAGACCAAAACATTCTACTTTGGTTTCATCTGACCATATGACATTCTCCCAATCCTCTTCTGGATCATCCAAATGCTCTCCAGCAAACTTCAGACGGGCCCGGACATGTACTGGCTTAAGCAGGGGGACACGTCTGGCACTGCAGGATTTGAGTCCCTGGCGGCGTAGTGTGTTACTGATGGTAGCCTTTGTTACTTTGTTCCCAGCTCTCTGCAGGTCATTCACTAGGTCCCCCCGTGTGGTTCTGGGATTTTTGCTCACCATTCTTGTGATTATTTTGACCCCACGGGGTGAGATCCTGCGTGGAGCCCCAGATCAAGGGAGATTATCAGTGGTCTTGTATGTCTTCCATGTTCTAATTATTGCTCCCACTGTTGATTTCTTCACACCAAGCTGCTTGCCTATTGCAGATCCAGTCTTCCCAGCCTGGTGCAGGTCTACAATTTTGTTTCTGGTGTCCTTCGACAGCTCTTTGGTCTTGGCCATAGTGGAGTTTGGAGTGTGACTGTTTGAGGTTGTAGACAGGTGTCTTTTATACTGATAACAAGGACAAACAGGTGCCATTACTACAGGTAAAGAGTGGAAGACAGAGGAGCCTCTTAAAGAAGTAGTTACAGGTCTGTGAGAGCCAGACATCTTGCTTGTTTGTAGGTGACCAAATACTTATTTTCCACCATGATTTGCAAATAAATTCTTTAAAAATCAGACAATGTGATTTTCTGGATTTTTTTTCTCATTTTGTCTCTCATAGTTGAGGTATACCTATGATGAAAATTACAGGCCTCTCTCATCTTTTTAAGTGGGAGAACTTGCACAATTGGTGGCTGACTAAATACTTTTTTGCCCCACTGTAGGGCTTTATAGGTAGCAAGCAACATCTTGAATTGTACCCAGAAACAAACAGGCGACCAGTGCGGCTCACGAAGCTGCCCGCCCTGCTGCATTCTGGACCGGCTGAAGCTTCCAGGTGGTCTTCAAGGGCAGGCCCATGTAGAGCACAATCAGTTAGTATTAGCATATTAAGGCGAATAATTCTTTACAGTTTATTCAGGGTTATAAATGGTCTAGTCTGACAGATTTCATCTTCAGCCAGTGTAGCACCATTGATAAAATAAACATCCAGACTAGAAAATTAGCTTTAGCTAAGGTCTATCTATTTAGTCACTGAGAGTTGAGACCAATTTGATAGTATATAATTATTTTATATTAATATAAATAATAATTAATAAGATTTACAAGAGAAAAAAAGCCCTGAGTATGTTCTCTTACTACTTGCTGACCTATGAAGGTTGTCACAGTTTTATTCATTAGTATTTATCTCACTTGTTTTCTCATGTCATATTAAGTGTCCATAACCTTATATAGAAGGATCAGTTCTTATTGCCAGGGAGGGTCAGAATTGCTGCAGGAAATCTGTTAAGCACCAGACTCCTCCCTTTTGTAAACTAATCCCATGTATGCATAGATGCTCAAAGAATCAGGATTTTTTAAAATGATTTGGCAAATTATTATTAAATGTGAGCTATCAACAATGTGAAAAAGAATTGACTCCACATATGGCAATGTACCTATTACCAGTCTATAATGCAGCGTTTCTCAGCCTCAGGAACTTTAAGATGTGTGGACTTCGACTCCCAGAATTCCCTAGCCAGCCATGCTGGCTAGGGAATTCTGGGAGTCGAAGTCCACACATCTTAAAATTCCCAAGGTTGAGAAACACTGGTATAATGTATATAGTGTCAGTGCACAGAAAGCAATTCAAGTGACTTTCCTAAGATTGTCATGCATGTTTCTGTAAATAGGCCTATATTATCACTGTGAAATGCCAAGCAGCTTACAGCGTACAAAAATATCTGGGAGCAATAGTTAATTTAAAACACATTTTCTCCATCCTGTCAGAATTTTGGTGCTCCAGTAGCAAAATAGGAGCAAAGTGCAGAACTAGACTGGTGGCCCAGTTTTGCAGCATGCTGCACAGACGAGCTCTTATTTTGGAGGGAGGTGCACAGAAGAAACACTTACCTAAATAAAACAGGTTGTGGAAGTTACCATACTGTGATAGGCATGTGATGTGAAGTGTATCCCAATGATCTAATATCAGTGCTCACAATAACTGGTAGTATATTGTAGACTTAAGGATAAAAATACCACTTGAATAAATGCACATCTTCTCTAACACGATTGATTGATTATATATTTATTTATTTATATTTCAAATTTGTCACCATCCATCTCCCTGCAGAATGAGAGTGATAGAGATTAGTGACAGAGAGGTTTTAAGTTCGGTTTTTTATTATGCTGACCTGGTTTCTCTATTCCGTAATAAATTCTAAGAAGGCATTTCTTTGGAGATGTTAAAATAGACCTTTTGTTCTGTCAGTTTCTGTAAACACTCAACCTCTTCAAACCTTTTCCCCCTTCTTCTTCTTCTTCTTTCTCTCTCTCTCTCTCTTTTTCTCTCTCTCTCTTTCTTTCCTTCCTTCTTTCTCTTTCTTTCCAGGACGGGACACTAATGTATTAGTCTACATTAAAAGGAGGCTGGCTATGTGTGCAAGAAAACTGGGGAGGACCAGGGAAGCTGTGAAAATGATGAGAGATGTGAGTTTGGATTTGTGTTAATATTTGTCTTTTGCGTAACTAGTCACAATCTTAGAGAGGAATCTCCTTTTGGTATAGAACCAACCTGTCTGATAAAACAGTGCTGATATCCAGAGTGCTTAACCTGCTTTCTTTTTTCTGGTCCTTTTCCTATCATCCCTCATATTTCTGCACAGGGTGAGAGATGGAAGACATTCTTGGATTTGGGTCCTTTCTTGTTTACTGCTTCTGTCTCATCTAGTTACTTGTACATGGAACTCCATATTGAAATCTGATTTTTCTTATGAGTTCAAGATCTATCTCCTAGTCTGGATATTGCTTTATTATGAAGGGTACGAGGAAGAAACAGTGTTAGCCCAAGGATCATCCCTGATTTTACCATAAATGTAGATGAGAAATAAGCAGAAAAAAAGATTAGTTACAGTATTTTAGAAAATTAGGTATGTAGTACTGAAGAAGGTGGTTTCTGTGATGCATTCCCCTGCCCCGCCTCCAGGCTCTGAGCCTTATGTGGTTAATGTGATAACATCACGGGACAGGGCCAAAGGACAATTCTGAAGATGGTTTTAAGGATTCCTGCAGAGGCATAAAGTACCCATCTTGTGCCTCTCTTTTTCTTGTTTTTGCCAAAAACAAGCACAAGAAAGTGCACTGTTGAAAATCAGTGCTTTTGTTACTCCTTGGAAGTACTCCGGTAGCTTCAGGCAGGCCATGAATTGCTCTCTAATGAATAGGAAAAAAATCCCGTTTTTTAGAATAAAGGAAATGTGAAGAATAGAAACTAACACAATTAATTTGCAATTTCAAAAGAGAGGCAAAATGTCACAAAATTTTTCTGCCTCTTCTTCACTTTTTCTGTTTTCAAGATGAGAGCCAGTATGCTTTAGTGTTGGAATGGCATCAAGGAGAAGTCTAGTTCAGCCATGTAAATGCCCAGGGTTACTTAGGTGAATTACTCTTTCTCAGCCCAACCTTTCTCACAGGGTAATTGTGAGAAAGAAAAATGGGAGGAGGAAGTGCTAGAATGCTATCTTGAGCTCCTATATGAAAAGCAGGATCAACAAATAAATAAATAAATAAATAAATAAATAAATAAAATAAAAATTGTATACATTATAACTATTTTAATTGTTTAAAATTGTATATTGGATGTTGTAAGCCATGCAGAGTCTTTTGGAGTAGGGCAGCTATCATATATCTAAATGATAGCATTAAAAATTCAAAACTGAATATACCTATAATTATAGATAAACTTTAATATGATCATTTTTCCACTTTGGGAGGGAAGCATACACTATTTAACCTTTATGGCCACGACCCCTGTGGCATTTGTTGCTTCCCTTGGTTATCCCGAATTCACATTCTTACATTTGCTATGACAAAAATGCATAGAATCCAAGGACATTCAGTTCATTTTGTAGCTGGAACCTTGGCTTCAAAAGAAACGCAGCCTGCTTCACCTCTTCTCATTCCTCAGTCTGAAGACTGAATCGGAAAAAACTGAGCATCTCCCTTCTACTATCTAGCATGGGAAAACATATTGTATCTACAAACACTTGTATCTTGGTTTTTTAATAAGAAATTAAAATATTGTAGGAGGAAGTATGCCAAATTTCATAGAAATCAGGGCAAGGTTTTTTGAGCTACACCAGTGTTGTCCAAACTTGGCCACTTTAAGATGAGTGGACTTCAACTCCCAGAATTCCCCAGCCACCCATGCTGGCTGGGGAATTCTGGGAGTTGAAGTCCACTCATCTTAAACTGGCCAAGTTTGGACAACACTGAGCTACACGCTTTTAAAATGGGTGGTTGTTTTTTTTTTAAGCACCTAAAGGAATTTTTACTTTTCAACAAAATCAGCCAAAATTTACAGGAAAGCTGAATTGCAGTTAAGAGATTAAATGTGCCAGATCTGATAGAGATCAATGGAAGTTTTTTCAAACTATGCACCTTTAACCTCATTTAAAATATGCAAAACTATTTTGTTTGAGTAGAGAATGTAATGAAATTTGCCGCAAAAATAGGTCCTGGAGTGATAAATGTATATGTCTCTCAAATTTCAGTCAGAGGGATTGATCAGCTTTTGCACAAAAGAGTGGCAAAGGGTAATAATATTCTTTGTGAATTTATTACAGCCAACTGTTATGGAGGTTTCAGAGAAATATAAGAAATTAATGCGTTCATATTTTCTTTAAAAGAGAGTAGACCTTAAACCATTTGAGTAGATAAGACAGCCATAGAATTTCTTTTTATGCTTCTGTTAGTGGAAGGTGGGAAGCAGGAAACTGAATGATTAAACAATGATTCTCCCTCCAAGTCTTTCCACTCCTTGTAAGATTTTTTGATTGGGATAATTTGATCACAAGGATCCATTTTTTGTAGTTTCCATAAATATTTATGGCAGATGTTCTGATATTCATCTTATCAAAGAAAGTTGTGTGTCCTTTCTCTCGATGAAATTTTAAGATGTAAATAAGGATATTACCATGTCAGAATTTTGTTATTCTCTAACAAGTTTTATATAAGCTGATTTTGCAGAATAATTGAACATTGCAATCTTTTTAATCAATAGGAAAATGAAGTGGAACCTGAGATTCTTCCCAGTCTTGCTGCTAGCATTAGGAATCTTAGAATGAAGGTGTAGCTAATGGGTTCAGCCCATCCCTGTATGCAATTTCATTATCTCTCTTTATACCAAGAATGTATATAGACAGGATGTGCAAACCTATGGTTCCAGGCTAGGCTTCCTAGACTTATTGACAAATCTAGTTCACACACACTCACACACACACACACACACACACACCTTATTTTTTTAAAAACTGGACTCACCACAAGGACCATACATGGGCCTAGTAAGACTAGATTGTATGCCAGGCTTTAAATGTCCTGGTTATTTGTATGCCTTAATTTACTCTTATTGTTCAACAGAGGATTTCTGTATCAGCTTATGCATTCTTCACTCAGTTTCTGTTTCTGTAAGTAGCCTTCCCCCCTAGTCTTCAAAGGGTACTAGGTTACAGTGGGACGCTCTAGAGCGTTGTGTGAAGGAAAATACTAACTCTACCTCACCTGCTTTCATACCTACATTCCAAGCAATAATATAGATTGTCAACACGTGAACTATGATTCTCAACGACAGCAGTATAGAAAACATAGTGGTAAACCTGGAATAAAGCACCAAAGAAACCAAGTGTGTATCAAGACCAGGAACCCTGTGTAAGACTGTAGAAAAAAACACAAAATATATGACAAAGCCTGAAAAGAAATCCTGTATTGGGAATGGGATGGCAAATTAGATGGCAAAATAACTTGTATATTTCCTTAGGGTTTAAAACAGTAAATAATTTATTATAGTGTCATTCTTACAGAAAAACTACCTTTTTTTTTTTTCACTACCTGTCAACCTATAAGGCTACCCTGTTTCATGGTAATTCAGTTCAGTTATTTTGAAAAATAATTCCACGTTAAAAGACAAATGTGGCAACTCTGCCTGTGAAGCTCATTAGTGTTCTTGTTTTATTGCATTTATTTTAAGACTAAAGCGATGGTTGTTTTACAATCCAAAATTGATTTAATCAGATAAGCAAGACATTTTAAAAGATCTTTTCTGATAAAATCATTGTTGATTTGCAAGTCTTAGCATCTAGACAATGCACTTTTCTGTGTTATCCTTTTCATGCCTCATCCTTATGGCAGAGAATGTTTCAAGAAGAGAGATGGAAGTTGCTGTTAGAAAAAGAATCATAAAATGGAAAAAATATATATTATTTTTAATTTGCAATGAGTCCCTTATTGTATTTACTGTCTCAGAATTTATCTGCATGAAGTAAGGGCAGCCCTTTCAATTATATTATTTGCAACCTACCATTTATGTCCTACATTTTAGAATTTTATTCTGTTCTTTTACCCAAAGTAGGTCATTGTGGCTTTCTGATTCTGAAATAACAATGGGCTTTCATTAATCAGTCTCTCTTCTTCCTCACTACCTAATCATAAAGATTTCTACATGCATGGAAGTTGTTTTAAAAAGTACACTTGTTTTGTGCTGTTATTCAAATATAGCCTATGTATACCACAGTTTTTCAGAGCTGGACTAAATTGATATGCCTTCTCTTTCTAACCCAAAATCTAGGACTTTTTTTTTAACCAACAGGTGAAAAATAGAGGTTTTGGAGTTCACCTATTTAGGAAGGTATAGCTTTTCCAACCCAGTTTTAGGTTGTCCCCTTCCCACTGTTTTTGTGATACAAGGATCTCAAGGATTTGACTGGACACTTATTTTGATTTTAATACATTTCCTATAGTAAGCAGAACATGATTGGAATACATCTTGGACTTGGCTTCAGTTTCTTACTCAATCCTGGAAAATTAAAATTAATAATGATAAAAATTGAATAATTCAATACATGTACATTGACCCTGAATAAGGAGGATTAGTCAGATTTCATCTAGTGAGTCTTAGGCTTTTCTGGACACAAGTTGGCTCTGGAGAATGCAATTTAATGTGCTAACAAAATTAAAATGCTCCTTTCCAATCTTCATAAGTAAAAATATGAACACAAGAGCTGTTGCTGCATAATTAGAAAAATGTACCTTAATAACATGTGATGGTTATATATCCCTAGAAAAATGTCCATGTGTCTTGAATGGGATCAATTTAATTTAGCATATTCTTGCTGTATTTTGATAATTGCCCCCTTTTTTTTAATCAGCTTGGTTATATTTTGCATTTGTTACTCATCCACATAATTATAGTTTGTTGGTTCTCTCCAAATCCTTTAACAGCAGTTTGTTTTATGAATGTATTTATGTGGGCCTTAGATGTTATGCTGCTATACCCTTCTTGCTTTTTCCATCATTTCTCAATCCTTTGCTCCTTCCTTTTTCTATTGTTTTTAATTGGCTTCTGGAACCCACAAATAATGAGGAAATGTGGTACTGGAATTTAACAACTCCCCCCCCCCCCCATCCCTTATGATCTCTATCAGGAAGAGACATGAAAATGTCCTGATAATGCACAAGCAATTGGGCTTAAAGAAAGTTTATCTTGAAGGCTAACCCCACCCTGCCAGCAGTTCAGAATATTCAGTTGATCCAAGTCAGGTTCTCAGCATGATCTGTGGAAGCTTAGTTAAGCCCCAGTTCACCCATTCTATTCTTTTGATTGCAAGATAGAAAATTGAACCGTAGGACAAAAATGTTGTTTATCAGGTTAGGCTATTTAGCCCATCTACTTCAGTACTGGTTGTACTAAAGAATTTCAGTACACTGTTTTAATCCTGCTGCTGTTGAGTTTATTAAACTAACCATATATTCCTGTGAATGGTTTTCATGTTCTGAGTTCAGAGAATGGTGGATATACAGTATTATTAAATTTGAGCAGTCGTTATAATTTGATTTTATATTTGCAATGTAAGATACCATGCTAAATGCTAAGCTTATTATTATTATTATTATTTTTATAGCTGATGAAAGAATTCCCTCTTCTTAGTATGTTCAACATCCATGAAAATTTGCTAGAAGCTTTGCTGGAGTTGCAAGCATATGCAGACGTTCAAGCTGTTTTAGCAAAATATGATGGTAAGTGAAGTAGCTCTTTGTATACCCTGATACTCTGGGTCTGTATGGGTGTAAAACAAAGAAAAGAGAGAGCAATGTCCTCTAACAAAATCATGTTCAAGGAGGGAAATTTCAGTGTTCTGTATTTCTCTTATTTATATTGCAGAGTTTTCTTAAGCAGTTAAAGTAAGTTGTAGCTTAGCTTTAGCCTTCAAATAATTCCATACAATCCATAATATCTAGTTTTTAAATGTTGTGGTAGTGAAGGACAGTTACTCTTTCCCCTCATTATTCCATTTTTTCTTAACCACTTCAGAGTTTTACTGACTCTTATATGAATTTGTAAGGTATAAATATGATTCTGCATCTTGTTACTTTACAGAAAAGTCTTCCAATTTCATCAGAACCTAAGTTAAAGTTAGAAGTACCTAAGCAAGAACTATTACTTTCTTCTTCCTTTTCTTCCTTTAGAAGTGCCGCTCAAACTCTTGAGGTTCAGATAAGAGTTTTCAGGAAGTCTTGGAGGAAGGAAATAAGGACTTGCCCAAGCAGAGGCATTTTCTTCCAGCAGTAGCAGAAGCTACAGATGTAGAATCTAAGATTGCTTCTGGCCAGAGCAGTTTCTGTTGCCTCCTTCCTTGGATAGCTGATTTTTGAGGGGCATCTAAAATATCCATTTTTTTAAACTTGAACATACTCATTTTTATGCTAAGCCACCCATAGACCTTTTGCTATTGGATGACATATAAATGAGGTTATTGAGCAGTTATGTAAATTAGTACGTTGTTCCTTATCTTTATAGCATTAGATTAGTATTTCAATCCACAGATCCTTACAAAGCAGCAGACTATGAGACATTTTGTGTGAGGTTTCAGCTAAAAAAAGAACTGCCACAGGCTTGAATACAGTATAAAAAGGCTTAAAATAAAGGCTTAAAACTTAAAATATAATAGATGGAAACCAGAGATTGAGAAATACTGCCATAAGCACCACTGGATCATTTGGTCAATCTCCTCTAAGCATGCTGATTTAATATTTCTTCATGTTTCTTAGTTCAAGTAGCCTTCTGAGATGTTCTTTGGTGCCTGTCCTACTAACATAAAATCTATTTCTGGCAAGATTTCTCTTTAAACATACATGATGCTCTGTGAGATATTAGAGTCCTCCAAAATTTGCTGTGTGCATTCTGAGAGTTCCAACTGCTGTGGTCCTCAGCATGGCACTCGGGGGCACTTGGGGGCCCAGAGATCCCCATATGTCACCTCTATATTTGCTGCCCCACTTGACTTTTTACATTTTAAATAGTAAAATTAAATTAAATTACATTAAAAATAATGAAGAATTTGCATCATGAAAAGTACCTTCAGCATAATCTCTATCTCTAAGAATGCCCCTGGTCCATAAATAGATTCCATAAGCTTTGTTAGGAAATAAGTGCTTTGTTTGGAAGTATTCCTACCACCTTGAAAAAAGGGAAAAGATCTGCAGGGATAGACGGAGCTAGAAGGAATAGCATTTTCATAAATCTGTGCCATCTGTCCTCCATGGCAAGTAGTTTTTGAACTGGGACCCTTTGAAAGTAGACATTTTGCTAGAAAGCCAACAACTTGTCCTCAAAATTCCAGATATGTCCCACCAGGAGAAAAAGTGTGGGGAGCAGGAACCCCTGCCTAACTGCATTTGAGTTCTTTTCAGACATTTATTTTGATTTAATACTGAAGGATTTTAGCTGCTTTTGTTCTTAAGGATGTTGCTTTTACAGTAGAAAGTATTCTAAGGAAAAAGAAGCTCTGGCTTCTGGGGTAGGAAAAAAAAAGATAAGTAAACTTATGGTATGGATTAAATGGAGGTGCCATGGTGACAGTTGCTGAACTCCAAAACCTTAATTATGTTTGCTGGTAACAGTGCATATCTTATTGTTGACATTGTTTCCCCATTGACCTTGACTTGTTGCCAAGTGCACTGTATAAATTGGCTACATAATCACATACCATTTGCTTATAAATAGGGCATTTACTTGGTCCTTTGTAGCAAAATCAAAACAGCGGATTGGAAGTGTCAGAAAGATTTAGTAAACTTGGGTTTTAAAATTTAATAAAATTCATGCTACTTATTTATTACATAGGCTTGGAGGCCATTTTTATTCACAGACAACTTTAAGGGACAAACACTCGAATTGTATAATAAAAGTTAACACAACATACAGTATGAATAGTCAATATGCTGCAGAAACAAACTCCCATATAAACAATTGCCATCCTTTTCATCACAGCTGCCACCAGCTTAATTAGCAAGAGCTGGGAGTTCAAGAAGACTTCCAGATTATAAAGTAATTTAGAATGAGGGAACCAATCCTGCCTAAAATGAATGACTCATTGGCCTCTGAACCCACAGCCACTCCATCTTGCAGGGATTGAACCTGAGTCTGTTCATCCCCATCCAGATCCTGACAGCCTCCAAGCATTGGGACAATGCTTTGACCACATCTCCTGTTTGGCCTGAAATTGAGATGAACAACTGAGTATTGTGATATTTGCCCCTATGTTGATGGATGACCTTTCGCTGCTGCTTAAACCATGGAGCAGAAAAAGTTGAGCACTGTGGTATCTTACAGTAAAAGGTTTTCGGATGTGACTACTCCCCTCCCATCATCACCAACTGAAACAGTTCCCAGAGGAAGAAGAACAACTGTAATACTATACTTCCTGTTCCAATCTCAGAGACAGTTCAAAAGGATTCCATAATTAATGGGATCAAAGGCAACTGAGAGGTTGAGGAGGACCAGGAATCTTGCCATAGGTCATTCACCAGAGCAATCTGTGTGTCTTGGTACCATACCTTAGCATGAAACCCACCCAAAAAGAGTCCAAATAATCCATCTCCTCTAGAGCCATCCAATTTCAGCTCTGTCATCTCCTCAACAACCTTTGCTATAAAAGGAAGGTTTAAGACTTGGTGGTGGTCCTCCAAGCTATCTGAAGAACCATGAAGGCTTCTTGAAGGCATAACACTGCCTTTTTCAAGGTCAGTAACACTATACCTTCCCTCAAGGATGCATTTGCTATCATTCCAACCCAGTAGCCTATCACTGGCCTGGAGGCTTTCACCAGCCAGGTAGGGCAGGGATCTAACCACAGAAGGCACTGATGGTATTACCAAGGACCATGTCTATTTCTTCAGGACCAACAGTCTCAAATTCATCCCAGATAACTTCACAAGGTGATAACGTTTTTCATCTCAACTAAATCTGACTAGCTATGGCAAGATTCCTGGTCCTCCTCAACCTCTCAGTTACCTTTGATCCCATTAATTATGGAATCCTTTTGAACTGTATCTAACTAACTAGTTAGATCCTTTTGCATGGATCTAACTATTTTATAATTCAAATGTACTGCAAACTCTTCACAGTGGCCCAGCAAATATTTTACAACTCATCTTTTCCTAAAAGAATTCAGGGCACTTCAAAGAGGGCTGCTGGTCAGCTATCTGAGGTCAGAATAAGGGCAGAGGAAAAATTGGTATTTTGTGACTCTTTATCACCAGTGTAGGTAAAACTAGAGCCCTTACACATGCTTGGTCAGATCCACTCCTTGTCTTCCACCAGGATTCCTCTAGGTATCTCTTTTGTCACTTCAGTTTTCTTGGTAAACCAAGTGTGCCACTGGATCTAAAAGCAGGAAAGGCTGCTCGGATGCTGTCCTGTCCAAAGCAATGACTGCCTCCACATTTCATTTAATGACAAACAACTCAGTGGAAATGTCCAGCAAAGTCTCAGAAGAAACTTCTTGAAAGCCAGAGGATCCATTAGGTGCTTGAGCAGACCAATCAAGACCATCTGCAGAAGGGTGGAAAGATCTGTTTGATGGTGATGAGCATGAAAATGAGCTAAGAATTACTTTATATATTGTGGCCCTTATTTTTGCATCACTTACATGTGGTACCAAGCTTTCAGTAATGATTAATGAATACTACCAGTGTTGAAGGATGTTGGCCCTATAGAAATCTCAGATTCTAAGCCAGAAAATCCAGTCTTTACCATATGTATGATACAGCCTTTGCTTCATTGCTCCATCATCCATCAGCATACTCCCTCCCTGCAAAACTTAAGTGTGGTTCCCAAACACAAAAAAATGGTCTCTTTTCTAGATTCTAGATGGACTTCTGGGTATTAGGCCACTTCTTCTGATGAAAGGCCAGTAGATCCTGTTCCAATTTATGCAGAAGTGTAGTCATGTCACAGTAGTAGTAATGTTGCTGTAGAGATATTTCGCATTTGAGAAGAGAGGCAAAGGCAGTTGGTTTATAATTATAATTATAATCCCATTTTGTTATATGCTGTAAGCTAGATGCTTAAAATTGTTGCCTATGAAAATAAGATTTAAGTAAAGTTAAAGAATCTCTTAGATTGAGCTCAACTCCTAGAGACTACCTGGACACATCCATATAGTTTTCTTGGTAATGATACAAAAATAGTTTGTTGTTGCCTTCTTTGGGATATTTTTTAGACTTCCCAGTCTACTTCACAACTCTGAGATATCATGGCAGTTCTGACTCTGCTTACCTGTTTCAAGATAGCTAATGACTGCTAAATGCTGCCAGCTGCTATGATACAAATAGCATTTACTCAACTATAAACATTATTGAGTTCTGGGCTAAAAGTGCATCTGTGTTATAGCAATTAAGACTTGGTGAAGAGCTTTTAGTTCAGAAGAAATAGGTTATTTGCAGGATTATTAAGAAATTAGAGCAGCCATGACCTTTACGTCTTACTATAAAACTAAATTATTTTCTATTAAAACAGCTATTTTTAGTGTTATTGAAAGCAAGTTATGTATTAAATACAGTCCAATCTTTATTTCGGTCATAGATCAGCATATATGTATTAAACTCAGTGAGAGCCTGTTTAGCTTTGCTGCTAAATACGATCTAATTGTAATTAAGCAATAAAATGGAGAACTAAAAATGATAATTATAACTGAATTTTGGTTAAAGATATTTATACTACAGAGACATTGACTGTGTAGGGATTCTCTGGTCAAATCTGCTGAAGCTGAAAGAACAAAACCATGATCTTATATTCACTAGCTTTCCTGATTCCATTCAACCAGACTGCAAAATCCAGACCTAAGTGTGTTTAAAAAAGTAGCATGATGCTTGTAAATAAAGCCTGTTTACTACTTAAAAGGAAAGTTGAGCAGAACACATATCTGGGATCCTTAGATAGAATTACATTTTTTCAATTTTTAAAAAAGGTTTATTGGTGAAACATAAACAAATATAATGCAACAGCAATGTTTCTGTCTGTGTATACACACATTCTGTTACAGTTAAAATAATCTAAAACTTTAAAAAGTTAAAATATTAGGTCTTTCAGATTTGGCAACCTCTAGATGGCAGCAAGAAGATACTGAAAACCCCAACTCTACTTCCATCTTGCGGTCATCTGAATTTTTTGTAGCCCAGATATACCACATTACAAGAACATTATTATAAGTGTTGTGTTGGATGAATACAAAACCACAACTTCTGATATTGTTTCTGTTATCTGATACAGTAGCCCGGCTGCAAAAAAATTCAAGTTCAGGATCTTGTTTCCTATGACGGCCAGTCAGAGCAAAATCAGATACAACACGTGAGGCAACAGTTCCCTCATTCTATTCTTTCCCAGCAGCTAGTGTCCAGAAGTTTCCAAATCAGTTACTTCCGATCCTGGAGGCCCCATCTGATTCAGGAAAGATCAGATCTTCAGCCCATTTGCAAAGTGAATCATAGAGCCTTCCTTGACAAATAGTGGGATTTTCCACACATTATCCCAAGATATATAGGTTCCAGCAAGCTCATGTCCCAGATTAAAATTATTGCACTACATAAATAATATTTAGATCTAATGTGCACATACAACAAAATTAAAGAAATTGGAACCTATTTATTTTTAGGATTGTTTTTATGTCATATTTTAATGAATTTTTATCTTATTGTAAACTGCCCAGAGTCGTTTCACGAGATGGGCAGTGACAAATTTGATAAATAAATAAAGTTCTATGTGTATTTTTGAATACTAGTGGATCAAATAAATTTCTCCATGACCCTAATGGAATTTTGAAAATCTAAAACCTGACTAGGGGTGGGTGGGTGGGGGGGTTGGTTGGTTGGTTGGTTGGTTGGTTGGTTGGTTGGTTGGTTGATTGATTGGTGCAAAGCTGAGGGTGACCGTTAGGTTCCCCACATACTGAATGGAGAAGTCCCAATCTAGTTCAGACCACTGTTCTGTTAAAATGTCAGTGGGATGCCATAGAGCGGGCTGCTTCATGTAACGTTTGGTAGCATTTGCCATACTGTTGGAGTTCTGAATCTGGAAGTGCTTACTTCTCTCAGTTTTTCATCTTTATTTTTGTCTCCTTGTTTTTGTGGTTATTAGGTTTGCTTGACTCTTTTAGGAGTTCAGTGATTTATCTTGTCTAGTTGCTATGAATATGAAAAGAGCAGGATATCAACTGGTTAAATAAATAATAAGAGCAACTTCAGTGAAGTTACAGCAGTTTGGATGCACAAATTAGATGGTTTGATTCAAGGACTAAACCTTCGTATTGGTGGCTTGAGACTGATTAAGCATATTCTATTTTGGTAAATGGATGAACGGTCTCTTGATTGACTTCTGATTGCTGCTCTGGCTGTTTTCTCTTTCTGTCTCTGGAGATATCTGCACATGTACTACAGATGCCAACCAGCTTTAAAGTACTGTACATTACTCCTCTTAAATTCCAAAGAACCTTAAGAATAGCTGACTAATGGAGGTTATACTTAAGCTGCAGTCATGCTTAATATATTATGTATCTCCATGAACTTTAATGTAGTCACCTATAACATAGATGAGAAGGATGTGCATCTTATTTTAACAAGAAGTCATAGATGAAAGAACCTGAGCCCTTACCCACCTTACCTATGCATGCTCTGTTACTTCAGGTTATTCCCCCAGCCTGGCTCATTTCCAGTATCTGAGATATCTCTGGGAAGAAGGATCAAAGGAAGGGAAAGCAAAGAATGGAAACCTTAGTTTTCAGCATCAGTGTATACTGTTGGTATTTCAAGTACGCCACACTACTTTATACAGAAATGTAACAGACAGACGAGCAGCAAACATTTAATACACAGTGTTCCTTCATCCATAAGGCATCTGAAAATGATGGACCCATTTATGAGAAGATAAATACAATACTGCAGCCTTCCCAAATTTGGTGCTTTTCTTTGGCTACACCAGGTGGGAATTGTGTGCTCTGTGTTGGGGAAGGCTTCAGAATGGTAACTAATTACTGGATTCAGTGAACCAACAAACTATTTAATTTTTAAAAAATATATGGGCAAATATGTTCGTACTACCTATCTTAGCATTTAATAAGGTCAGGTTCAAGATCAAAGTTATGATCCTGAATGCTTCTTCATGGCATAAAAATATTGCAACACTTGTCTTCCAGTACTGTATGGTAATAAAAGGATAAAATAATAATAACTCCAGAATTCGATTCTCTGACAATATACCATGTCCAGGGTTAGTCATTAGAACTAGAAAATGTAGATAATTATCTTACACTGAAACTCACTTCAGCTTATGGAGAAACATTTAGTTGCAAGCCCTTTTCCTAATATAGTTCATGATAGGTTTTCTCATTTCATCAAATCAGCTTTTACTGAGAATTGTTTATTCTTCGTTTATCATTTCATTTTCTCTAGCTGCCCACTCACACATGAAACGGAAGAATCATACGTTCTTATTTTTATTTTCTTTCCAACAGATATAAGTTTACCAAAATCAGCAACAATATGCTACACAGCTGCCCTTCTCAAAGCTAGAGCTGTCTCTGACAAGTAAGTTTGGAAGAATTCCTGCCTGCTCAAATTTTACTCTATGAACTTATTAAACATTTAACATTTTTCATAGCTGAAGGTTATTCGTCCTGGCAGGAAAACATTAGGCCTGCCATATGTCTGCAGTAGACTTACTACCAGGAATGGGTACTGTGGGGATAACAATGAATTCCATATTGTTTAATTGGGAAAAATAAGCAGCTTCAAGGTGGTATTGTTAGCCGCTTCTGCAACTAAAAGAAGCTTAAATGCCATAAATGTAATTCTGGCAATGTAGCTTTACCAGCAGAATGATAACTGTGATGTTGGACTGGGAAGGGGCTAAACTTTATTTGAGGCAGACAGACCAAGTGCTTACTGCATAAGAAGTCCTGTCAGGCAAGCGATGTCCTTTTATCTCATATGTAAAACATAACTCTGCGTAGCTATGTAAGGTGGTTGGCCCTCTCACATGGCTGCTGTCGAAGTACAGCACCAGACAGGAGCCCGGTTCTGGTCAGAGGTGGAGGCCAGCAAATCCAAGCAGTAGGCGTCCCACCATCACCATGCCTCACGAGTCCAGACGGCAGCTGAGTGGGTGGGAAGCAGGCCGCGTGGGAAAGCCCGCTTTCCTTCCTCCTTTTTTCAGAGAGTTTGCTATTGTAGTGTATGTGCACTTCAAGACCTGAGTAATTTTTTTTTCTTTCATTCTTTTTGTCCTGTAGATCTCCAGTACCAACTGCAACATCTTTCCTCCCTACACAGCGACTCCAGCTTGGGAGGGCAGGGCTAGGTTTGTCACAGCTTTCCCTGTGGTGGCTGCCTGCCAAGTACAGCTATGGAGTTAGCCGTGGGGTGTGAGGTGAGAAAGAGATTGCATGGTCTGGGTATTTTTCTCCCCATCTTCCACTCTCTGGGGCAGATGATATTTGCCCTCAGTATGGGTACATGATCAGGAATGGATGCAGCTGGAAGTAGATCACCTGCTACTGCTGCTGCACCAGGCTTTCAACTCAACTTGTCTCAGTGGCATTGGGTTGAGAATTCCTGAAGCCTTCCTAAAATGTAATTTACAAATTTACTGGCACTTTTTTTTTCTCTACACCTCCCCCTGCCCCCCCCCCGAGGATTTCGGTCCAGATTTTAAAAGCAAACACATAGAACAAATCTAGCTTAGCAGGCAGACAGAAATAGAACTTTGACTGCTTGAACGTTGTTATGATTAGTTTCAAACATGCTTTTGACTTCTGCTGGGATTTTTAATCAGTAGCCTCTGTATAATTTGGTTGTTCAGGATGTTCTTTTGCCATGGAGGTTTGGTAAGAGCTGAGGGAACTGGCTTAGGCTGGTTTCACAGACCCCTTTGACTTAGATCCTCCTTTTACACTTCTTTCTGGTGCCAAAAGTGACCTCCATGCTTCTCTTCTCTTTGTTCTGTGTAGGTTTTCTCCAGAGGCAGCTTCAAGAAGAGGTCTGAGCACAGCAGAAATGAATGCAGTAGAAGCTATTCACAGAGCAGTAGAATTTAATCCACATGTGCCAAAAGTGAGTTGTTGTGAATCTCCATTATTATTTGGTGCAAGAATCAAAATGAATTTAAGTAATAGGTTGTAGCAACTTAATTGTCAAGTTGTGCCTCCTTCTCTGAAAAAAAAAAAATCCAACCAAGTCACAGTATAGTTTAACTTAGAAGTAAATTCTCTCTTGCCTCCATCTTCTCTCATCTTTCCCCTCATTCTTTAAGCTGATTCGTTTTTCAGATGCCCTTTACATTTCTTGTCATGCCTGAAATATAACTCTGGCAGAAAGATGTATACAACTTTTGGCTGCACTTATGTAGCATTGTTAGGAATAAAGCTCATTGAATTCACTTGGTCTTTCTTCTGAATAAACATGGATGAAATTGTCAGTGTAGTTCCAGGCAGCATTTAGCTTACTCTCATAAGATCTTAAGAGTGCTAGAAAGATAAGAAAACACAACCGCGTAGTTTCATCCTATCTGCTCAGTCACTGACCAACTGCTGTTAACAGGAAAGCCGTAATAAGTTAATTCTCAGGGAGGAATGTTGGCAAAACAAGGTTCCATTTCTCTTTCTCAGTAGACAGCAAGGCTGAGAGTATGTGACCAGGGAAGGTTGTGACCTCATTTTAACAATCACAGGATCAGAATGAATTGGGATGGACACAGTATGGCAAACAATGAAGAGAAGAAATCCTAGTTGGAAGTCAACTTTTATTTTAATTGCCCAAAGCATTTTGGACTTAGGGTCCTCTTTCAGGAGTGCAAATCTCTCCATTCTCAAGATCTTGACTCTTATTGGACTCCAATCCCCTTTGGACAGCTACTGTCACAGCTAAAATGTGAACTATTTTGATTGGTAAATCTTGTATTTGTAGTAAGAAGTAATAAAACATTTATCTAATGTTTCCACATGATATCTGTTTGACACTGAAGCTTTTGCACTGGGCAAGCATGTGTAAACTCACCTGCTTTACCTGTATATGCTAAATAATCTCTGTGCAACTACATTTTTTTCTTTTCCTTCTGCAATGCAATCTGCAAGATCTGCCTTCTGCCCTTGCCACTGTGTTGCGCCAATTACAGTTGCTCAAATCTTCAGCTAGATCTTTTTAAACTTCAGGATCTGCTTTTTGAATTTGAGTAATATTTCCTGGGTTCCTCTTTGAAACCATTTGTGGGAGCTTTCCTTCTTTAGGTATTAAGACTTTTCACAAGTAATGAATACATTTACTTTTTCATTTCCTCATTCTTTTAATAAGAATGTACAACTCTGTATCAGGTGGATTGTCAGTGTCAACTAGAATGTCAAAATGTGAATTTAAAACCTCTACTCCATTTTTCATGTTACATTAGCAACAGTCAGAATTTCATAAGGCGAGTAGTTCTGAATTTCACCAGTGCAACTGTCCTTAAAAGGTATATTTGTTCCTTTTATACAGTCAGGTCCAGAAATATTGGGACATCGACACAATTCTAACATCTTTGGCTCTATACACCACCACAATGGATTTGGAATGAAACAAACACAATGTGCATTAACTGCAGACTGTCAGCTTTAATTTGAGGGTATGTACATCCAACTCAGGTGAACGGTGTAGGAATTACAACAGTTTGCATATGTGCCTCCCACTTGTGAAGGGACTAAAAGTAATGGGACAATTGGCTTCTCACCTGTTCCATGGCCAGGTGTGTGATATCCCCTCAGTACCCCAATTACAATGTGCAGATAAAAGGCCCAGAGTTCATTTCAAGTGTGCTATTTGCATGTGGAATCTGTTGCTGTCAACTCTCAAGATGAGATCCAAAGAGCTGTCACTATCAGTGAAGCAAGCCATCATTAGGCTGAAGAAACAAAACAAACCCATCAGAGAGATAGCAAGAACATTAGGCGTGGCCAAAACAACTGTTTGGAACATTCTCAAAAAGAAAGAATGCACCGGTGAGCTCAGCAACACCAAAAGACCCGGGAGACAATGGAAAACAACTGTGGTGGATGACCGAAGAATTCGTTCCCTGGTGAAGAAAACACCCTTCACAACAGTTGGCCAGATCAAGAACACTCTGCAGGAGGTAGGTGTATGTGTGTCAAAGTCAACAATCAAAAGGAGACTTCACCAGAGTGAATACAGAGGGTTCACCACAAGATGTAAACCATTGGTGAGCCTCAAAAACAGGAAGGCCAGATTAGAGTTTGCCAAACGACATCTAAAAAAGCCTTCACAGTTCTGGAACAACATCCTATGGACAGATGAGACCAAGATCAACTTGTACCAGAGTGATGGGAAGAGAAGAGTATGGAGAAGGAAAGGAACTGCTCATGATCCTAAGCATACCACCTCATCAGTGAAGCATGGTGGTGGTAGTGTCATGGCATGGGCATGTATGGCTGCTAATGGAACTGGTTCTCTTGTATTTATTGATGATGTGGCTGCTGACAAAAGTAGCAGGATGAATTCTGCAGTGTTTCGGGCAATATTATCTGCTCACATTCAGCCAAATGCTGCAGAACTCATTGGACGGTGCTTCACAGTACAGATGGACAATGACCCAAAGCATACTGCAAAAGCAACCAAAGAGTTTTTGAAGGGACAGAAGTGGAATGTTATGCAATGGCCAAGTCAATCACCTGACCTGAATCCCATTGAGCATGCATTTCACTTGCTGAAGACAAAACTGAAGGGAAAATGCCCCAAGAACAAGCAGGAACTGAAGACAGTTGCAGTAGAGGCCTGGCAGAGCATCACCAGGGATGAAACCCAGCGTCTGGTGATGTCTATGCGTTCCAGACTTCAGGCTGTGATTGATTTGCAACCAAGTATTAAAAAGGGAAAGTTTGATGTATTATTATTATTCTGTCCCATTACTTCTGGTCCCTTAACAAGTGGGAGGCACATATGCAAACTGTTGTAATTCCTACACCGTTCACCTGAGTTGGATGTACATACCCTCAAATTAAAGCTGACAGTCTGCAGCTAACGCACATTGTGTTTGTTTCATTCCAAATCCATTGTGGTGGTGTATAGAGCCAAAGATGTTAGAATTGTGTTGATGTCCCAATATTTCTGGACCTGACTGTATGTCCTTATTCTTACCTGCTTTAGAAATTGCTTGCATTGCATGGTATAGTCTTGCCCTTGCTAGTCTATATACTGCAAAAAGGAGAGGGCACATTTCTGTCCTTCATTGACACTATTTCCTTCTTCTGCATTTAATCCTTGTTACAGTTTAGAAGAGTCAAAACACATCTTCTCACCCAGGACTTTTCAAGTTTTATGCATGTTATCATGACAGGTTTTATTATGGTATTATACCTCTGTAAACCACCTGGTGTTGTGGGAATGAATGGCATATATATTAGCAGTAAATACACTAAGAATCAATGTGGTGAGAAGTAGCTGATTTGCCATTTTTCTTTAAAGACTTGCTGACACTACAGGGCAATTCAAATATACCCCTCCCCATGTGACATAAGACAAGAACCAAGGGCCCACTTTAGGTGTCAGTAAGGAATGCACAATATACAGCAAATTCAAAATTTTGTGTTTTAATATATTCAGAAATTACTACAAAAATAAAAGGAATATTAGTTTTTTAATAATAATGAGATTTTTAAAAAAAAATCATATTGGAACTGTAGCAGTCTAGTCAACCTAAGTCTTTAACAGATATCATAGAAAAGTCCTTTTAATTATTTATAACAGTCACTGAGCCTGTATAATCAGTCACTCAGTCACTTACTCATTTAGTTAATCACTAAACTTGCTAGAGACAGCACATCTTACATAAAATATTTAGAAAATTTGATGTTTCTGAAAATGCAGTCTGTTCTTTAGTCTCTGTTAATTTATGTTTTTTGATCATAACTTGTAGTTGCTTTTCTATTACGTTATAGGAGCTCTTATAATAAAAATTCAGTCTGTCAAAATGCTACTTAAATATTTTATTCTCTACTCATACTCATTTTAATACTTTCCCTTCTACATATATAGCACTAGATTGTAACTTCATTTCAAAAGTTCAAGAAATTATCCTGTCACTTGTTTTTGATACATTTTAATTGGGATGTTTATCATTTTATCATAATATCATTCAAATAATTTGTGAATAATCCTCTTCTTCTGCGAGTCTGCCATGTTATAATCTGCTTAATTTGGAAGCCACTTCTAGCAGGTTCCTTCACCTGCTTCATTGTCACCCATGGCCTCTTCCAAATATTTATTATGGCATCACAATCTTTCTCCTAACTTTACTGCTTGATCAATGAACAGAAGTTGCCTGCATAGCAGTGGGGTAGACCACTTGTAAGGGATGGTGCATTTTCTCCAGTTTCTCCTCTGAGAAGAGTGGGAGCTGGGAGGAAGCGAATTAGGGAAACACACTTCCAAGTCTCATTTGAAGCACAGGGAAAACAAAATAATTTTTTAGAGAAGCTGCTGTTTCAGCAGCAGGCTCAGATATAGACTTCAGACACAAATTCTATGACCTGCTTTGGTTTCTAGCTTTGGGGTGGGTTTTCCCAAAGCATATTCCTTATGGGAATGGATATATGACTGTACATCATGTTGTTCCCATGCTCTCCCATATAAATTATGGGTTTTTTTAAGCAGTTCTAGCTTTGTTTAGATTTGATTAAATTGAAATACAGTGTGCATATAAAAATGTTACCACGGGGCATTCAGATACAGAGTGTATTCAGTTGGGCTTCATGATATTCAGCATGTGCACTGAGAGCATATGTGGTAAAAAGAAGCAAAGAAAAGATGAATATACCTTTCAGACATTGAAAACACTGAAATTCACTTTCAATCACCCATCGTTTGTACTGTTAACATTCCTATTTATATGTTTATGAAATGTATAAATTTATAAATTATCCATATTAAAATTGTACATTCAGATATACAGAAAAGACAATATGAGACATTGCTTCTGTTTGAGTTTTACAAAATTTAAGCTAATGTATATTTTTTTCCTGTTAGGTCTTATATATTAAATTAATAAGTTCAATATATAAGGTAGATTTTTTTTCTTTGTTTTTTTCTTTCCATTTTTATGAATTTAAAGATCGTTTTGTTTAATTATATTTTTGTAGTGTATTTAGGTGTTTTTTTTAATACATTGTATCTTGAAATAATTTTCTTTTAAAAAATATTTTTTCCTGTTACATACCATTTTTCACAAGAATTACTTCCAGGGAGATTTGTACAATTAAAATAACAAAATAATAATAATAATTAAATGTTTGTGCCTCCTTTCCATCCACATTGGACAAACAAGCCAGGTAACAATAAAAATAATGAATTAGCAATGTATGAATTAAGTAAAGTACTTAGTTTAAATATTGTAGGATGAGAGCTGCATTAAGTAGTTAAATATTGTAGGGTTAGGGTGAGAGCCAGGTTAATCTATGGTAGCCAAAAATCAGGAGTCTGGTAGTATTTTTTCAGATTAACAAATGTTATTAAAAGGTATGAGCTTTCATGAGCTACAGCTCACTTATCAAGAACCCATTGACAAATACAGTGGCTTTTTAACATATTAAAATTGTTAATTAATAAGGTACTTGTAATCTGTCTCATATGTAACTTGCATTTGCATAACCACTCTTTCCCTCCCACCTCGTCCCAACTGATATCATACATCTGTTTAGCCACTCTGTATATCTGATGAAATAAACTGTAGCTCACAAAAGCATATGCCTTTTAATAAAATTTGTTAGTCTGAAAATGTGCTACCAGACTCCTTCTGAATTTTAAATAGACACATAAACATGAGAATAATCTTTAAAAAATCAAAAGTCCTGTTTAAAAGGGAACACACTAGTTCAATTCTCCAGATCACTACAATATTGTTGAAGTCAAACAAAGAATCAGCTTATATTATTTTCAGCAATGGGAACAAAACATTTTTTAAAAATTTAATGGTTTAAATGTTGTATTCTTCACTGGTTATAACATTAATGGATTGCTAGAAATTGGTGATACTGATATTCAGAATAAAATAATTCTGAAAAAGCAATCTGATTAAAATTTATATGTATGCATAGTTTTACTTTGACCTATATTTTGTAGAGAGACTTTTAACCCAAATGTACTTTCTTGCAATCTCTTATATATACTGTTTCATATACTCAATTTATACATAATTCAGGACAAAAGATATTTTGGATTTTAAAAAACCTTTTTCTGTATGTTTTTAAAGCGAGAGCTGCTTATTGTTTTCTGTGATCCTCAAGAACTGTAGAACATGGCACTTGCCATCTGCTGGTATATTTTAGTATTTACGATAAGTGAGCAATTTATTATCAAAAGATTACAAGTACCTTATCAATTAACAGTTTTTAATGTGTTAAAAAGCAATTGATGACATAGGTTTAATAAAACTTTTGCAGTTGGACAGTGAACAATGCTGGGATGGTGGGGTACCCTGATCCTCCCCGTTGATGTCTGGGTTATGACTGTGTGCTTGCTGTTTTTCTGTTGTAGTATCTCCTAGAAATGAAAAGTTTAATATTACCCCCTGAACATATTTTGAAGCGAGGCGACAGTGAAGCAATCGCTTATGCTTTCTTTCACCTTCAGCACTGGAAAAGAGTCGAGGGGGCACTGAATCTCTTACATTGTACGTGGGAAGGCAGTAAGTAATTCACTTTCTTAGAAGCATATGGCAGGAAGTGAATGCCGAATGCTTTTAGCTAATCTTTGATTATAACATAATATTGGCTAATATGCACCTAAGATAAAAAGTCCCTTCTGCTCAGTTCAAAATGCTGTTCAGTCGTACCAATGCTGTAGTATGCTTTTAGTTGCAACAGTGTAATAATTCAAATACAGATTTAGCATGGAGATGGGGCTCTAAGTAATATAGGATTGATCTTGTTTGGACAATAGGAGAATATTGTCAGTAAGTCAGGAGACTTTCCTTAAGTTTATTCAGTTAAATAGGGACAGATCTGGAAGTCAAGGTAGATGCAGCTGTTCAGCCTAAATGCCTATTTTGCAGAATGATTGCAGTCCCACAAATGGTCACCGCTCCTAAGAAATATAATGAACAATTCAGTGCCAGACACTGGAAGACTTACTGGAGGCTGCTTGGTAGGTAGCAGCATTTGACCAACTATGAGCTTTGAAGTTAAGCAGCATTGGACTTGGATAGTTCTTGGATGGAAGACCTCCTGGGAACACCAAACCTGTAAAGCAGACGGAGAAGTTGAAAAACATTATGGGGGAAGGCGATTATAATCCAGTAATGGGGAAAGACATAGTCTCATAGCCTTTCTGTTTCCAAAAGGTTATTTGGAGTGCACGGCAATACAAAAGTAGCACCTGTCTGCAAAAACTTTAAATCAGCCGTGTTTTCTTCTGGAATTGGGAAGGATTGAACCTGAAGTGCTGCACAGCCCTAATACAAATGTTTGCAATATTGCTCTAATATTTGCATCAAATAAATATAATGGAACATATATAATAGCACATGCCTGTGGTTACATTTATAATGCATCATTTCTAGCAGAGCAGTTGAGGAACATATTGTGTATGACTGCAATCCCAGGTCCTCCTGTAGTACTTATGGCTTCCATTCTGTGCACATCTGTTTCTAGCAGCTGTTAGCTTCTTGCACGTTCCAGTTATTTTTAAAGATTTAAAATGTATTATCCTGGTTGTTATTAAATAGAAGGCTGCTATACTGCAGAATAAAGCCTTTATCTCTAGTGACATCTTTATTTTTAAGAATTCCATGGAGCCCACATACACAGAAGTAAAACAGTGGCGGGTACAACTCGTTGTTCATTTTGATATGCACCTAGAAAAAAGTTAAGGGTGTAAAGGGTTTAGATGAGGTAGTGGTGGTTGCACTCTGTATCTTGTCTTTTTTCTTTGGTGCAGGTATATAGATGTTTGTTGGCTTGTTTTTCTGAGTGTGTGTATGTATTTCTGTAAGTGTTTCCAAATGGTTTCTGTAAAATATTTGGTAAAGTAGAAAACTTTGAATTCAAATTGGGGGAAGGGGGAGTTGCATGCATGCATATGTTTTGGAGCTCAGATCACATTTCTGTCTTACACTAAAATTATTGGATAAGTTTTTTTTTCTTTTAACTTAACTAGTTTGGCTTCTGAGAAATAAGGTGCTTTATAACTGGATCTGCTAACCATGGTAACTGTTTTATAAAAGGGTGACCCACTTCCCATAGCAATAATTTTGTGAGAACACCTATGAAATCCTCTTAGAATTCCAAACATTCCTATCACCCCTAAAAGACTGGGAGTCTATATACCTTTCCTAGGAGTAAAATCCATTGTAATTAATGAGACTGACTTCTCAATAGCATGTATAAGATGCAATGCATATTTTGATGATCATCCCTTCCCATATTATTTTACAAAGCAATTTATAGATGTTCTTTCCTTCTAAAGGAAATGAAATTCTTAAACATACCAGATATCTATTCAATTTATTTGTATAGGAATGTGATTTCTGGCACATTATGGATAAGCAGATGGAAACGACATTAACAGTTCAGAAACAAAGTGGATCATATGCAACTTCAGAGAGAAGTTCAGAAGTTCAGTGGAGTTTCACTGCATTGAACTCTACCTAACTAAAAAGTATGGTGGACTTAAATTCCCATAACTCAACCAAACACAGATTTATCATTGGACATATTGGCTGGGGATTATGGGAGTTGAAAGGCCACAAATCTAGAGGCCATTAAATTGGAGAAGGTTGCTCTGCAGTCTTCAAAACCTGTTTCTCTTTCTCTTTAGCTTTCAGAATGATCCCTTATCCTTTGGAAAAAGGGCACCTTTTTTATCCTTATCCCATTTGTACAGAAACAGCAGATAGAGAACTTCTTCCATGTAAGTTTGAAAGTTTTCTGGTTTTGTCTCCAAGTAAGCAAGAATAAGCAATTTGTCTATGACTGGTCTCACAAGCAAGGAAGGTTTCTGCTATAAAGGTTTTTCCAGTTAATCTCAGAATGGAATACAGTGGAACCTCGGTTTACGAACTTAATTCATTCCGTGACTCTGGTTGCAACCTGAATTGGTCACAACCCGAAGGAAATTTCCCCATAAGGTTCAATGTAATTACCGTTAATCCGTTCTGGCGTGGAGGACAGGGAGGCGGCTATTGCTTGGAGGGAGAGCCCCCCTCCCTACGACCACGTGTCAGGGGCGCAAAATGGCTGCAGACCATGTGTCAGGGGTGGAAAAATGGCCGCGGACCGTGTCATGGGAGAGAAAATGGCCATGTATCCTGTTTGTACCCCGAGGCAGAGTTCGCAAACCGAAGCAAAATTTTGCGGCCGGAGCTGGTCGTAACCCGAAAAGTTCATTAACAGAAGCGTTCGTAACTCGAGGTTCCACTGTATAAGGTTTATCTATCTTCAGTTTTCCACAGAAATCTGTCACTGCCTAGGATGTAGCAACCAGGTTTGAGTTGGATTATGAGCCCATTGTTATGTTGTTCATCAGTACTCCCAGATTGAAAGTCGTAAGGCAAACTCTCTAGATGTAACAGCTCATTCCCCTGCTAACCTGGAATTAACGTTAGACATAAGTGTTTTTATATTTGCAACTTTGGGTGGGAAAGTAAAGGTGTTGGTTCCTGAAGCTGGAATTGATTCAGTTTGTGCTATACATAAGACTTCGAAGATCCCCAATTACTTTTTTCATTAAAAAGCTGTGATTGTTTAGGCAGAAAATGTGCATATTGCCCATTTGTGAAGGAGGCAGCTGCATTTATTTTGACATGTTTTTGATTTGGCTAGCAAGCATTTAGTCAAGAATGCCCAATGACCAAAGGTTTCTTAACAAAAGAGAGAAAGAGATCCAAGCTAGGATCTTTAATGTGAAATTACCTTTATTGAACAGAATTTCAACAGTGTGTGTGTGTTGCTTTGTTAAGCAAAAATAATAAGAGCAGCAAAATGATACATACAGTATATCAAACTTGGTGTTATATAAATATTAACAAAACATATGAATTAATGATTAATAAAAAA
The DNA here is from genome assembly GCF_059951505.1 of Python bivittatus. Taxonomy (NCBI): domain Eukaryota; kingdom Metazoa; phylum Chordata; class Lepidosauria; order Squamata; family Pythonidae; genus Python; species Python bivittatus. The sequence goes on along the minus strand of NW_028277058.1, from coordinate 10,685,586 downwards.
CAGATAAATATAGTCTGTCAACAATTTTATTATGTTTTTTTAAAGGCAAGGGAAAGGATGATTGAGCAATTTGATCAGGAGTTATTTTGTTCTTGAGAAATCCCAGGCCCCTTCTCCTTTACAAACACTGATATTGTATTACTATATTAACTGTATTATGTACCTAATTTCCTTTTTTGTTAGTTTAATACAAGAAAAATAGACTGAATTATTAACAGCACAAAACCAAGTACAATATAAAATTAATTGTAAGAATCATGGACGTTTATAATAAAAATAACTTGAAGAAATTTGACCAAATTGGTTGAAAGTCTGTAACCTTGTTTAAAACAGTGTTTTGCTTATTTTGTTTTTTTCCTTATTATCTTCTTGGCAGCATTTCATGAAGTCTCTGTCTACCCCAAGAAAGAGCTTCCATTCTTTATTCTGTTCACTGCTGGACTATGTTCATTCACGGCTATGTTGGCCCTTCTGACACATCAGTTCCCAGAGCTAATGGGAGTTTTTGCAAAAGCAGTGAGTAGCATCTCCTCCTGCTTGCTCACTTTGGGGCAGATCAAGGGGTGGGGTGAGTAAATGAATGAATCAAATGGGGCAACAGTTTTTAATCAGCCAGCACAACAGCAGTGGTTTTTTCTTTGCCATGTGGCAGCTGTCCTTTACCAGTCATCATTTGTCACTGTATTTGGAAATGAGTTAGGGGCACATAGTTTGATTTGGAATGTCACTAAGCTGCTACCGGTGGTCTTCCAATGGGAGAACACGTCATTTCATATGAAATGAATAAAAATATATGGTTAATTCAAAGAAACACTCTCACTTTTTAAATGTGTCTTAGGACAAGAGCACTTAAAATGCACATCCACACATGTGCAGAATAGTTGAGATCCCATATTAATCTGTTATTACAATGTTTATAACTGTCATGTCAACAGTTCTCAAGGTGAGATTTATTGTATTTATTTATTATTGTATTTAATTTGATTTCCAGGTCAGCCAAGTCAACAAATCTGAGCAGCTTACAGTTTTTTTTTCTTCCTAGCGTTTTTCCCGCATGTGCAGGATCTGCTCCCCTCCTCCCCCCTGGATCAACTGAGCGTTGATCCATTGGTTGCATCAGGAATTGACTGACCGGCTTGTTGCCTGAGCCTGATGTCATGGGCTGAGAGAGAGTGACTAGCCCAAAGTCACCCAGCTGGCTTTTATGCCTGAGGCAAGACCAGAACTCATAGTCTCCTGGTTTCTAGCCTGGGGCCTTAATCACTAGACCAAACTGGCTCTCTTTAAAAGAGAGGGAAAAAAAACCAGTCTCTGTTAACATATATTAGTTCAGATCTAATCAATAGAAACAGTAAATGAAATGCTGTAACACAGTAAAGAAAAAATAAGTCTGATAAAATACAAGCAAAGGTACTGTTACTGAACATCCAGATACAGTGGAGCTAAAGCAAATCCAGACTTACTGGTCACCCAGGCAAGGGAATTCCAGCAGTACATATTTTCTTGTCCTGCTCTTGCTACTCTTTTATTCCATTTTTAATGATAAGTGAACAGTAAAAAAAAAAAAAAAAAAGGCTGATGTACCCTATGTCCTATTGTAGCCCTATCATAAAATTGCTCTGACCAAATGCTGTTTATTATTATTTTTATTATCTGTTCAATTTCTGGCCAGTCTATCACCATATCCTCAAGAATCCCTGTCAAACTATTCTTTATCTTTAAAAATGCTTACTGACACTGCCTCTCTCGACAGCAGCCTTTCCTACCCTGATGTCCTTCAGAAGTAAGGGAAATGTTATTGCAGAGTTAAGAATTCTGGAAGTTGCCTAAAGGGCACTGTAAGAGAGATGAAAGGCCGAGAGATAATGTAGGACAGGAGAACCAAAACAACATTCTTGGGAAAGACAGACCATGATTAAGATGAGGATGATCTGCTTAATGAAGCTGAGAACATTGTGAGAAGGCTTAACAGTATAAACAGAACAGTACTGGAGAACCCAGTCATGACAGAAAAGAAATCCTCAGTGATTTGAGGAAAAACCTCATCTTAGAAAACTTAAATCATCCATCAAAGGATGTCTGAACCCTAAACAATTTCCTTCGGGGTATTTTTGTTGTTGTTGTTTAGTCGTTAAGTCGTGTCCGACTCTTCGTGACCCCAGGAACCATATTGCGCCAGGCCTTCCTGTCCTTCACTGCCTCCCTGAGTTGGCTCAGTTTCATGCTCATTGCTTCAGTGATGCTATCTAACCATCTCATCCTCTGCCGTCCTCTTCTCCTTTTGCCTTCAATCTTTCCCAGCATCAGGGTCTTCTCCAAAGAGATCTCTCTTCGCATTAGGTGGCCAAAATATCTGAGCTTGAGCTTCATTATCGATCCTTCCAATGAGCAATCAGGGTTGATTTCCTTTAAGATTGACTGGTTTGACCTCCTAGCAGTCCAGGGGACTCTCAAGAGTCTTCTCCAGCACCACAGTTCAAAGGCATCAATTCTTCGGCGCTCAGCCTTTTTTATGGTCCAGCTCTCACAGCCATACATTACTACTGGAAAAACCATAGCTTTGACTATGCGGATCTTTGTCGGCAAGGTGACGTCTCTGCTTTTTAATATGCTATCTAGGCTTGCCATAGCTTTCCTCCCAAGGAGCAAGCGTCTTTTAATTTCATGGCTGCAGTCTCCATCTGCGGTGATCTTGGAGCCCAAATAAATGAAGTCTGTTACTGCTTCCATTTCTACCCCTTCTATTTGCCAGGAATTGATGGGTCCAGATGCCATGATCTTAGTTTTTTTAATGTTGAGTTTCAAGCCAGCTTTTGCACTCTCCTCTTTCACCCTCATCAAGAGGCTCTTTAGTTCTTCTTCACTTTCTGCCATTAGGGTGGTATCGTCCGCATATCTGAGGTTGTTGATGATTCTCCCTGCAATCTTAATTCCGGCTTGTGATTCTTCCAGCCTGGCATTTCTCATGATGTACTCTGCATATAGGTTAAATAAGCAGGGTGACAGTATACAGCCTTGTCGTACACCTTTCCCTATTTTGAACCAATCGGTTGTTCCATGACCGGTTCTAACTGTTGCTTCTTGGCCCGCATACAGATTTCTCAGGAGACAGGTAAGGTGGTCTGGTATTCCCATCTCTTTAAGAATTTGCCACAGTTTGTTGTGATCCACACAATCAAAGGCTTTTGCATAGTCAATGAAGCAGAAGTAGATATTTTTCTGGAACTCTCGTGCTTTCTCCATGATCCAGCGAATGTTGGCGATTTGATCTCTAGTTCCTCTGCCTCTTCGAAACCCAGCTTGTACATCCGGTAGTTCTCGGTTCATGTATTGCTGAAGCCTAGCTTGTAGGATTTTGAGCATAACCTTGCTAGCATGTGAAATGAGTGCAATTGTGCGATAGTTTGAGCATTCTTTGGCGTTGCCTTTCTTTGGAATTGGAACGTAAACTGACCTTTTCCAATCCCGTGGCCACTGTTGCGTTTTCCAAACTTGCTGGCATATTGAGTGCAGCACTTTAACACCATCATCTTTTAGTATTTTAAATAACTCAGCTGGAATACTGTCATCTCCACTAGCTTTGTTGTTAGCAATGCTTCCTAAGGCCCACTTGACTTCACTCTCTAGGATGTCTGGCTCAAGGTCAGTGATCACACCAGCGTGGACATCAGGGACATTAAGATCTTTCTTGTATAGTTCTTCTGTGTATTCTTGCCACCTCTTCTTAATCTCTTCTGCTTCTGTTAGGTCCCTGCCTTTTTGTCCTTTATCATGCCCATCTTTGCACTAAACGTTCCTTTCATATCTCCAATTTTCTTGAAGAGATCTCTAGTCTTCCCCATTCTATTGTTTTCCTCAATTTCTTTGCATTGTTCATTTAAGAAGGCCTTCTTATCTCTCCTGGCTATTCTCTGGAAATCTGCATTCAGTTGCTTATATCTTTCCCTTTCACCCTTGCTTTTCGCATTCCTTCTTTCCACAGCTATTTGTAAAGCCTCATCAGACAGCCATTTTGCTTTCTTGCATTTCTTTTTCTTTGGGATGGTTTTAGTTGCTGCCTCCTGTACGATGTTACGGACCTCCGTCCATAGTTCTTCAGGCACTCTGTCTACCAAATCTAATCCTCTAAATCTATTCATCACCTTCACTGTGTACTCACAAGGAATATGATCTAAGTCATACCTGAGTGGTCTAGTGGTTTTCCCTACATTCTTCAATTTAAGCCTAAATTTTGCAGTAAGAAGCTCATGATCTGAGCCACAGTCAGCTCCTGGTCTTGTTTTTGCTGTCTGTATAGAGCTTCTCCATCTTTGGCTGCAAAGTATATAATCAATCTGGTTTCGGTATTGACCATCTGGTGATGTCCATGTGTAGAGTCGTCTCTTGTGTTGTTGGAAAAGAGTGTTTGCTATGACTAGCTTGTTCTCTTGACAGAACTCTATTAGCCTTTGCCCTGCTTCATTTTGTACTCCAAGGCCAAATTTGCCTGTTATTCTGATTACTCCTTGACTTCCTACTTTAGCATTCCAATCCCCTATGATGAAAAGGACATCTTTTTTTGGTGCCAGTTCTAGAAGGTGTTGTAGGTCTTCATAGAACCGGTCAACTTCAGCTTCTTCAGCATCAGTGGTTGGGGCATAGACTTGGATGACTGTGATGTTGAATGGTTTGCCTTGGATACGCACTGAGATCATTCTGTCGTTTTTGAGGTTGTACCCCATTACTGCCTTTCCCACTCTCTTATTGACTATGAGTGCAACTCCATTTCTTCTAAGAGTTTCTTGCCCACAGTAGTAGATATAATGGTCACCCGAATTAAATTCACCCATTCCCGTCCATTTCAGTTCGCTGATTCCCAAGATGTCGACGTTCAATCTTGTCATCTCATGTTTGACCACATCCAGCTTGCCTTGGTTCATAGATCTTACATTCCAGGTACCTATACAATATTGTTCTTTACAGCATCGGACCTTCTTTTCGCTTCCAGATATATCCACAGCTGAACGTCCTTTCGGCTTTGGCCCAGCCGCTTCACTCTTTCTGGAGCTACTTGGAAATGCCCTCCGCTCTTCCCCAGTAGCATATTGGACACCTTCCGACCTGAGGGGCTCATCTTCCGGCATCATATCTTTTAGCCTTTTAACATTGTCCATGGGGTTTTCTTGGGAAGGATACTGGAGTGGGTTGCCATTTCCTTCTCCAGTGGACCACATTTTGTCAGAACTCTCTGTCATGACCTGTCCGTCTTGGGTGGCCCTGCACGGTATAGCTCATGGCTTCACTGAGTTACGCAAGCCCCTTCGCCACGACAAGGCACTGATCCATGAAGGGGCCTTCGGGGTATACAGTGGGGCAAAAAAGTATTTAGTCAGCCACCAATTGTGCAAGTTCTCCCACTTAAAAAGATGAGAGAGGCCTGTAATTTTCATCATAGGTATACCTCAACTATGAGAGACAAAATGGGGGAAAAAATCCAGAAAATCACATTGTCTGATTTTTAAAGAATTTATTTGCAAATCATGGTGGAAAATAAGTATTTGGCCAATATCAAAAGTTCATCTCAATACTTTGTTATATATCCTTTGTTAGCAATGACAGAGGTCAAACGTTTTCTGTAAGTCTTCACAAGGTTTTCACACACTGTTGCTGGTATTTTGGCCCATTCCTCCATGCAGATCTCCTCTAGAGCAGTGATGTTTTGGGGCTGTCGCTGGGCAACACAGACTTTCAACTCCCTCCAAAGGTTTTCCATGGGGTTGAGATCTGGAGACTGGCTAGGCCACTCCAGGACCTTGAAATGCTTCTTACGAAGCCACTCCTTCGTTGCCCGGGCGGTGCGTTTGGGATCACTGTCATGCTGAAAGACCCAGCCACGTTTCATCTTCAACACCCTTGCTGATGGAAGGAGGTGTTCACTCAAAATCTCACGATACATGGCCCCATTCATTCTTTCCTTTCCACAGATCAGTTGTCCTGGTCCCTTTGCAGAAAAACAGCCCCAAAGCATGATGTTTCCACCCCCATGCTTCACAGTAGGTATGGTGTTCTTTGGATGCAACTCAGCATTCTCTCTCCTCCAAACACAACGAGTTGAGTTTAGACCAAAACATTTTGCTTTGGTTTCATCTGACCATATGACATTCTCCCAATCCTCTTCTGGATCATCCAAATGCTCTCTAGCAAACTTCAGACAGGCCCAGACATGTACTGGCTTAAGCAGGGGGACACATCTGGCACTGCAGGATTTGAGTCCCTGGCGGCGTAGTGTGTTACTGATGATAGCCTTTGTTACTTTGGTCCCAGCTCTCTGCAGGTCATTCACTAGATCCCCCCAAGTGGTTCTGGGATTTTTGCTCACTGTTCTTGTGATCATTTTGACCCCACGGGGTGAGATCTTGCATGGAGCCCCAGATCGAGGGAGATTATCAGTGGTCTTGTATGTCTTCCATTTTCTAATTCTTGCTCCCACAGTTGATTTCTTCACACCAAGCTGCTTGCCTATTGCAGATCCAGTCTTCCCAGCCTGGTGCAGGTCTACAATTGTTTCTGGTGTCCTTCAACAGCTCTTTGGTCTTGGCCATAGTGGAGTTTGGAGTGTGACTGTTTGAGGTTGTGGACAGGTGTCTTTTATACTGATAACAAGGACAAACAGGTGCCATTACTACAGGTAAAGAGTGGAAGACAGAGGAGCCTCTTAAAGAAGTAGTTACAGGTCTGTGAGAGCCAGACATCTTGCTTGTTTGTAGGTGACCAAATACTTATTTTCCACCATGATTTGCAAATAAATTCTTTAAAAATCAGACAATGTGATTTTCTGGATTGAAAAGTTGTCAGTATAAAGTTTTGCTCTGCAGCTCAAACAATATTTATATTAATATGTTGATTGATTTAAACTCATCTACTAAATACATTAAAAATTATTTCATATGAAAAATAATGTATATCATTCACAGCTAGAGTGAATGGTACAGATCAGATAACCATTATCTTGACTGATTCAATTGGCCTTCTCTTTTCTTTGCAGTTTCTTAGTACTCTCTTTGCTCCTTTGAATTTTGTGATGGAAAAAGTGGAAAGCATCCTGCCCTCCAGTCTCTGGCATCAGCTAACAAGGATCTAAAGGAAAACAGTTCTCAGTGACTGCCATGATATTTTCTGTGCCAACTTCCTGTTGACTACCAGAAAGCATGATTTCTTTTTTAAGAGAGAACCCGTTTTAAGCTCTTCATGAATTGTCTGTTATCATACATTTTTTGTTGTACAAAATACATTGATGTTTGATTCTATTCTATTTTGCTTTCAAAAAAACAAAAAAAAAAACAAAAAAAAATAAACTTTTCTGTATTGCAACAATTTAATCTTGTTTACTTCTCTTCCAGCTTCCATGATGAGTGGGGTGTCATGACTGAGTACTAGAGCTGTCAATCAAAGCAGGGGAATGGAGAGTAAGGAGAGATTTAGGGGTTGAGGTGGTAGGATTGGACTGAGGGCAGCTGGGAGTCTAGGAAAACCTCTATCTGTCAGAAGGACAGGGTTATATATTTAGTCCCAGGGAAGGCAAGAATTCACAGCCTGTAAATATGTGGTGGTGTTAAGGGAACCGGTTTATAAATTAAGGTCAACCCATTTCCTTGTTTAAACATTAGCACAAGGGGACTGTGATGTTCTGTAGCTTCCCTTCTTATTTCTGAGTCATGTCAAGTCTATATATAAAGAAACAAAAAGGAACTCCCAAACCAGGCAGCAAAACCTATAGATCCTTCAGAGATTATCCCCATTTTAATAGGATTACACTTTTGATTCTGAAGATTAAAAAAATTAAAAGATGCCCACAACAGTGAGTGTACACGAAAGATGCCAAGGATGAGATTAGAAGTTAGGAATCAAGAAGAAGCAAGCTCACAAAAGAGAGAGTAATGCCAAACAAATAATGAGGTAAAAGTTGTCAGAAAATACATAACTGGCAACTATAATTGGAAAGACAAGCATATGAACAGGTTTTTGACACAAAAGGCAATTGTGGCTGCCAAAATTTGGTCAGTAAATAGGTCACAATGCAATGTAAGGAGGTTTCCCTCATGAAGGTATTTGCTGAGAAGAAATGAGGCTTCTCATGATAGAAACTATATTGCAGGGTAGTGTAGAGAAGGGGGAGGGGGGACAGATAAAACCCAGTGGGGAATATTTGGAATGTCTGAGGAAGAAACTTGGCTTAGTGACAGATGGCTAGAAACAGAAGAATTGAGGAATCGAGGAACAAAGGAGACCCATTATGTGGTATGTGAGAAATACCAACTGTATTTAGAACAAATATACAGTAGACAAAGCAAAGCATTTAGGTTTTAAAACACTGATCTTTGGAAAGCCAATGAGGAAATGCTAATTAACTGTATTGCCTTTATGTAATAGACCTGGTGCTGGTGGTAATTTTAGGTATTGGAAATCAAAGCAATGGATCAATATTTTTACATTTGCATCAGCTGACATCACCACAGCTGCCATATTCTACTATAAAGCCCTCAAAATATTATTGGCAAATATTGGGAACAATTGTCTATAAAGCAGTTAACCTGAAAACAAAAAGCTTTCCAAAAGGTAACGAATAAGATATTAAGCATTTCCATTACTGTACCTGTATAGATATGAAAATGTTATCTATAGTATTGTGGGAATTACAGGCATTTGCAAAATAACATGTGGCTTGATTATCTGGATCCAACCCTGTGACAGTAGCTGAAAACCACAATCCAACCACCTCCAGGATTCACTGTTTAAAATAATTGTTGTTGTTGTTTAGTCGTGTCCAATGTAGCCTAAAAATAGTTTTTGTTTCATTACTTTAACGCAATTTGTGATTCTAGTTTTCAGTTTCATCCTGAATGCAATCTAGGTTTGTGTCTGTATTTTGTTAAAAATCAGTAAAACCTCTACATTATTTTTACTGCTATACAAACACAAAACATGCAAAATAATTATATTCTGAAAAAGAAAAGAAAAAAAAATCATACTGTAATAATATAGAGGCCATACCATTTTTAATGGTCTCTTGATCATACAGAATCATATGGACATAGGTAAAAACCAGTGAAAAGGCAAGTCAGCACACTTCTTCAGGATTTAAATCCAAAATAGCAGTTTCTTTCTAAAGAACAACCTTTAGCAGCATGGGAGGTGGGGGGGGGGAGATTAAAAAAATCAAAATGGCGATTATGTCAGTAGCATGAAAACCCTGTTCCTTTGGTGGGTGTTGACATTGCACACGTGTACAAAGGGCAGGGCTTCAATTGCTCTGTTACAACTGCAACCTAGTCTCTTCTTAGCCCCCAATGGATGCTGATTATGCTTGATGAATCCAAAGTCCTTCATAAACTGATAAATTCCAAGTTTTTAGTATTTCATTCAATATTACGTTAACATATTTAAACCTTATTTCTCATCTCAAATTGTATTAATACTAATGCAAACACTAACCAACACTAAAATACAGAACAAGCCCAAATCATGTACTGTATGCCAGGCATCCCCTCCATTACATTTCCATCATAAATAAGTTAATACTGCATTCCTTAATACAACTGGCTTTCTACTCAAAGTTTAAGTCCAAGTTTATTAGCAGAATAAATAGGAAAATACTCAGTTGTTTATGTACAAGTAAAAGAACAAAAGGAGGCTTCAACACAACCAGGAATCCCATAGATGGAAAAAACAAAATATATGTGATTTTTGATTCCAGTCACTCTTTTGTTACCTTTCCATGTTTTAGCCTTTCCAGTTTTTTGCACATGTGAATGTTCAGCACTTACCAACAAGGCATAGAATAGCACCTGAAACATTTATAATCATTAGGGCATCAAAACATCTAGCACAGCCCAGAACATCACAAGTATCTCTGCTATGGAAATTATGTTTGCAAATTTGGCCAGTGAATCAAGAGAATCTATGAGAAAAAAAGCATTACTATACCAAAGACCAGCATGAAGTAGATAATGATGCTGTCTCCAATCAGTGGTTGTATAAGGAATCTCCCCTGCTCAGGGCAAAAATAGGTGAAGATTCTTCAGTAAAGTGTGTTACAGTTACAGCATGTGACTTTTTCTTAAGTTGGATGCACTATTTGCTTTTCACCTTATGCAGTTCCCCAACCTATGGCATATAATGGCTGGTTTTAATATAAATCATGTTACCCATCCATGACCTATTTGGTAACAGCAGGAGGCCAGTGAACCTGCTGTGACACACGTTCTGTTTGAATATGCAGTGCTGCATTCCGCTGAATGACTATGAACCCAGCCACCCTCACACATCTCTGTATGTACCATGAGCACCACCTCATATGCTTATTTTATTTATTAAACATATTGCTGTTGCAATCAAGAGATGCTCAGCGGCTTACATCAAGCATCTATGGCAAAAATAAGCAACTACAAAAATAATTTTTAAAAAATTAAAAAACCACCATAAACTATAAACAAACAAACATGGCAACATTAACATCAGGGGAGAGCTTTCCGAAATTTAGTCTTCAGGAACTTCCAAAAGATTAACAAGAGGAAGTTAGTCTGATCTCTTCATGGAGGCTGTTCCACAATATTGACACTACTAGAGAGATGCATTACTGCTTCACCTCAGTCCTTCAAACATCTCAAAATGCAGGATTCACAGCAGTTTCTCCTTTGTATATCTAACTGGTTGGGCCAATATTGATGGGAGTAGGTAGTCCTGAAGGTACCCAGATAACAACCCATAAAGGACTTTATTGGTCAATACCAGTACCTTAAGTTAAACCTGGAAACTAACTGGCAACCAGTGCAAAATCCGCAGAACTGATTTAATGTGCTCCTAATGAAATTATGTGGGCCACTGCATTTTGAACCAATGGTGGTTTCTAAATACTTAAGGGCAGCACCAAATAGAGTGCATTACAGTAATCCAACTGGGTGGTGATAAGGGTGTTACTGCAACCAGGTCTTCCTGTCCCAGGTAATGTTGCAACTGCCACACCAGCCAAAGCTGGGCACAGGCCCCACTGGCCACAGCTTCCACTTGTTAATTCACATATGCTCGACTTCACTTGGTTCAGTTGCCTCAAGTTGATTATCATTGATGAGAACCCGAGATTGCCTTCATAAAAAAGTAAGACTTAAGTGGACACATAACTCCTTTTTTAGTAGTATATACATCTATGGATGGATGGATTGAAGATGGCATCACAGCCAAAGATGGTACCTTTAATAACAGAGCTAGAAGAGAGCTCTTCATGTAGAAATAACAAAAGTTGCATTGGTTAAAATTGGGCCTCCTATACAAATCCTGTTCATGGTGAAGATGGAAATTTTTTCTTTGAACAATATTTAACAGCAATTTGCTTTTTATTTGGTTTTAATATTACTGAGTTATTGGAATAACTCCAACAACTCCAGCATTAACCATGTATGTTTAAAAATCTGAATAGAACTTAAAATGGCATAATCTTTTCTGACCAAATATTTTCTATTAACACTAGGAGGCCCAAAGACTTCCAAAGTGTTATGAACATTTTTTTTTCATTACTCTGTATGCTAGTTCTATCTGTTAAACCCCAAGTCCTACTAGGTTCAGTGGGGTCTACTTGTTATTTAGGACTACAGCTGTGTGCTATGCTTTCACAAACACTAAGTATTTCTTACCTGCTTCAAAATAAAATCATTTTGCTAGCATTGCAATTTATGGATATCGAGTTAGGCCACCCTAATTCACTAATATCGTCTAAGCAAATAGGCTTTTGACTGGTATGACTCAACCATGCTGAATGTACTTAATTTAATGGTCACGTGTTGCCTGTTTAAGTTGTGCCTGTTTTTAAAATGACACTGAAGTCATAGACCACTGAGTGCCACTGTAAGTCATAAAACTCAAGGGAGTTATTTGAACGTCAGTAGTTGTCCTCTTTGTCTTTTAAACAAGATATTCTTGAGAATTTCGGTAACAGCCTGTGATATCTAATCTCAAGACCCCAATAGTAGTGTTTTAATAGAACTAGGAATGTATGTGGAACAACCCCTCACAGAGATCCCCACATAAGAAGGCAGTGGTGAGTTAACCAACAAAGTCCCTTCCTTTATAGCTCATTCGGTTATTGATCTCAGTTACTTGCACTGCACAAAATCCTAGTGAATGTGAAAAATAAACTTGCGATGGAAGTGTGAGCATTTATGAAATCTACATGGACTAGAATTATTTCTATTTTCAGTTCTGAGTTCAGTGTTAATTCAAAACATACTGTGTGATATAAAAATATAGCCATTGTGGTTTGTTTATGGCAATCACTTGTTCAATTAACCAACATTAAACAATAATAGCCTAGTAAAATATGCGAACCAAAGCTAAGCAGGCTGCCTTTCACTAATACTGTAACGGTTTGGGGGCATTTTGCATACTAAGCAATTATGGTGTTACAATCATAGAGTAATTTTGCTAATCATAGAATAACTTTGCCGAGATCTTTTGTTCTTGCTTTTAAAAATAAAAGTCAGATGAGGAAGTAAACAAATCCAGACAAAAGATACATCTTGAATATGAACTTAGTGTAGCCATGTCGGAATATAAACTAAGCAAAGGAAGGTGAACTATACGCCTAGAAGCCTGAATTATAAATCTGCCTTCTTGTGGCCATTACAAAAAACATTACAAACAAGAGAGATCAAGAATTACTTTATTTGTTGAATTTGAATCCCATCTTCCTTCTAGCTAGCTTTCCTAAAATAAGTCCACTTCCACAGAGACAATTTATGAAGACATCATTAATAAAGGTCAAACATGTTAGTATGAGAGAATAACTTATTTCCTCTCTGTCGGAAGTCTGCAAAAGGAAGCCTAATGATGTGTGTGAGAGAGGGAGAGAGAGAGAGAGAGAAACATAAAAAACTCTATAGTAAGAACGTAGTCAACATATGCAGTATAGGGATTACTCACAGAGACACTGTCTAATGAATAAAAAATAGTGCTTAGTTATGTAATATACATATGAACATATATCTAACAGCTGAAACACATACATGTATTCATATGGATTTAAAATTGGAGAATCTAATAATCGGGATTTATTGCAGTGGTGACCAACATGTGAAGGTGGAGGCTACAACTCAGCCTCCTGACTATTCTGAGGGGCACTGCTGTTCTAGCAGCAGAGCAGTCACTGCTCAGGCATGGGGCAATTTTCACAAACACACTCTTTTTAGAATTTTAACAAAGGGAGGGAAGAAGGAAGGCCCTGGAAAGCAAATTGCTCCTGTTTCTACTATAACCCAAAATCATGCTGTCAGAATTTGATGGCAGATAGAGCAAAAGTCAGCTGAGTGACTTTGCAACTGGAGTGTATTTGTGTGTGACAGAGTTTTTACAAGTGAAAGTGGAAACAATTTGCTTCCAACTCTTATTCCCACCATATTTTTTGTAAGGAAACGTGAAACACCACACTAGCAAAAATAGGCCAATTTCAGCAGCATAATCTGTTGGTGCTAGAGAGCTGCGTGCATAACTTAGAAACAGAGTGAAAATCAATGAACTTTTTAAAATTGAAACTTGAAAATCAACTAGATTTATCAACCATAGATGAAATCTGATTTCAGTTTAATTGTTCCTTAGAGTTAACTTGAAAATAAAGAAAATACATCCAGACCCAACTACAGTTACTACTGCAATTTTTAAAAAAGTCTTCTTCCATCTGCCATCTTCCACCAAAGCTTGTATTCGACAAGGATCATCATTCTGTCCATCTTGGAGCTGAAGAAAGTGTATAGAAGAAGGAAAATGTTAAGAGGTCTATACCACAGCATTCCAGAAGCTTAAAATTTAACCTTCTGTATTATAGACAGAGATTTGATTTAAATAGTACAAAAGCAAAGCTGCATTTGTGTGATGGAATGTATCTACCAGGAGAGTGATGTGGGAGATCAAGGCTATCAGGAGGGAGGGGGTGCATTCCAGGAGGGGAAAGGATACAAGAGACAATACAGTCTGCAGGAGGAGCGTGGGAAGCATAAGAGGTTCAGGATAGCCACTCCCTAGAATCTCCCAAGGTATATCCACTAATTGCTGCACTACAGATTTAGTTTGGCAAGATCCTGTCTATAAGGTATAAGAAAATAAAGGAACTTTACTCAACTGGACTCTTTCACCATTGTTCTTGGGCAGGGCCTGACAATTTGTATGTACAAGTTAGGCATGAACTGCAAACCCTAACCGATTTTACTATAAGGTAGTCCTTCTCTTATGTCCATAATTGGGACCAGAATTTCCATCACTAAGCGACGCGGTCATAAAGCGAGATGTCACATGACCGCATCGCTTAGTGACAGCAATTCCAGCACTCTCCATTGTCATTGTTAAGTGAATTCCACTGGTTGTTAGCCAAGGACCCAGCCCAATCCAAGCCATTCTGGGCTTGGTCCCTCCCAGCCCCGAGCCTCAATAAGGTAAGCGACTGCCTTCAACTCCCCCCCCGCCTATCTCCCTCCCCTTTCCTGTGGCCTTCTGGCTGCCCTGCACCCTGCCTTGTGGGGCGGAAAGCAGCCCCAGAACTGCACGGCTTTGGGGCTGCTTGCCACGCCCTGGGAAGTCGCAGCCACCCCAGCCCAGTCCCTGCCGCAGTCACCCTCACCACCCTGAACTCCCAGATCCATGCTGTCCTGCACTTCACTGCCCCAGCTGACCTTTGCTGTCTTGCTCCTGCTGTGGCGTGCCCAAACTGGCCCTTCGTGTCAAGAACCCCATTTGCTCAAAGCTGGCAAAAGCAATCCCCTTTGCAAATGGTTTCTCCAGCAAACACTTCCTACATGTGGCTCCCTGAGATAAGAATGCCAGCCAAAGGGAAAGGTGGGAAGTGATTTTGCCCAATGGGAAAGTGTCAAGGGTTGGCTCAGGGAGCCATGTGTAGGAAGCATTCGCCGGAGAAAGGGGCTTGCTTTTGTCAGCTTGTTTTTGCTGGCTTCACACAAAAGGGCAAGGACGGGCACAACTCGTCAGCAGTGGGAACAAGAAGATGGTGAGTGCAGGGCAGCAGGGGTCTCGGAGCTCAGGGTAGCAAGGGCGACTGCAGCTGGGACTGGATTGGGGCGGTTGTGATTTCCCACAGTATGGCAAGCAGCCCCAGAGCCGCACGGTTCTGGGGCTGCTTACCACCCCGCAAGACAGGGTGCAGGGCAGCCAAAATGGCAGAGATGGGGTGGAGATAGAAGGGTGGAGGGAGGTGAAGCACCCCTGTGGTCATAAGTGCAAGTGGGCACTGCAACGGCCGTAACTTCAAGGACCAATCATAAGCCACTTTTTTCAGTGCCGTCATAATTTTGAATGGTCACTGAATGAATGGTCATAAGTCAAGGACTACCTGTATCTGCTTGCTAGCAATTCTGAATAGGAAAAGACTATTGAGTTTCCAGATTTCAGGGCTGCATCCCTATTATTATTTTTTCTTAAATCTCCCCCGCATTTTGCTTTTTACAGGTAGTCCTTATTTACCAATTTCCTCATTTAGCAACCATTTGCAGTTATGACAGTGATGAAAAAGTAACTTTGTGACCAATCCTTGTATTTATGACCTTCGCAGGTTTGTAAAGGAAAGGAAAGTTGAAGTAAAATCACAAGCACAGTTGCGGTTTCACCTAGTGACTGTTTTGCTTAACGACCAAGTTGCTGGTCCCAGTTGTGGTTGCTAAACGAGGTAATCTATACTCCTATATTTGCAAATTCTAGAATATTAGAATTGACATGGTTGAACTTAGTCTACCAAATCTATTAAGCCATTATACTATCTGAATAACTAGTATTTAAAAATCTGTTGATTTGCTGGTAATTACCATAAATATTCTATACATAAAGGCGTATGTACCTTATTCACGACCTTTTTTAGTTTTACAGCTTCTCCACTTAGATCTTCAGCACTAGAAATTAGGTTTTCACACACTTTAGCAAGACTGTGGGGTGGACTCCATTCAAAAACCAACTAATAAGAAATAAAAAATGCCTTGTTTACAGTTACATTTGAATTGTATTCCAGCAGTATAATTTCACTATTGCAAAGTTTTACTGGTTGTAAAACACATATGCACATACACATTCTGAAGTTTTGGACAAGCCTCTTCCATAAATGCTTCCTTCCATATCCCAGACATGATTATGCTCCATCCTTAATTTCACTGGGTGGGTGTGATTTTGCGCAGATAGGCAAGCAATGGCAAATATCAGGGGCAGCCTCTGGTTTCTGGTGAAAGTATGGTGCAACATGGAAAAGATGTGTTACAGCTTGTAGGAGAGCTGATCATTTTAAGACACATTTAAAGTAATGTGTATCAAGCTGATTTTTAGATGAAATGTTGGTGGCAAATCTATCCACTTGAGAATACAGCCCAGATACAGGATTCACCAGTGTGAAGAATTCTATTACAGTTAGTACATTTTACAGTTTAGGAGGAATTCTGGCCCTGTCAGCCATGTTGTCTGCACAAGTTGTTTTGCAGGCACTGACTTTCTAGTATGGTGTGTATGGTTTTGGTGTGCTGATCTCCCGAGATGTTCAATCTTGTTACTTATACACACAGAAAATCTTCTGGTCTGGTTGCAGTATGCAGCCTGGTACTATTTAAAACCTGACTCTCATCTTGTATACATATTTCACTCACTATTCACTCTGCAGCCTGGGCAATATTTTTATTGCAAGAATTGTTTCATACAATACTGTGTTCAGGCTGAGGTGCTAGCTTCACCTTACCAAAGATGAACCCTACATGGTGCATTCCTTCTGCGGTCAGTGACAATCAGATGTTATTGCTACTATGGCTTTTGTTGAAAAAGGAACAAACCTCTTTATGCTGAGTTGTGATAAGAGAAATAGAGTCATGTTCTCCTCCTCCTCCTCCTCTCCCACTTCTTCTCCTCCATCATCATCATCATCATCATCATCATCATCATGCAAGCAGTATAGCATCCCAATCTCATACATGTGAATATAACATTTAACCAGGGACTTCCCTGGAACTGCCAACCCAAGTAGATCAAACAAGTTATTCATAATGGAGAATGCATCATGTTTGATGATTTGTCATGTCCTGGTACTTGAAAAATAAATTATGTCCATCCTGAGGTCCTGGTCTAGTCCAAGGATACGTTGAATGGACAGTTCAATTATTTTAGATCCTTTGGGCAACTTTAATGTTAATTTTTTAAGATTAATACTTTGATTGCTTTGATTCTCTTGGAACCTCAGGTTGATAATATCTACTATGTTCTTTTAAGTAGACTGATGGCTTCTTCAATAGAAAAAAAATACAGGTAGTCCTTGTTTACTGACCATTCATTCAGTGACCATTTAAAGTTAAAATAGCACTGAAAAAGGAGGCTTACAATCAGACCTTGAAATTCCAGCCATCACAGCAACCCTGCGGTCATGTGATTGTGATCTAGGGAGTTGGCAACTAGTTCGCACTTACGACAGTTGCAGTGTCCTGTGATCACCATTTGTGATCTACCCTGCCAGCTTCCCACAAGAAAAGTTAATGGGGAAGCTGGCAGGGAAAATAAGTTGCTTGTGCCCTTCCCCACCTGGCAGCAGCCACCCCCGCCTCGCCTCACTCACCCCTTATCTGCCTGCCTGCTTGCAAGCCGCCTGGGACTTGCTTAACAACCCACAATCCTCGTTTAATGAGGGCAATGAGAAGTCCCGGTGCTAAGCGATGTGGTCACATAATGTCATACTTGACCACATCACTTAGTAATGGAAATTCTGGTCCCAATTAGCATCCTTAAGCGAGGACTACCTGAACATCATATTGCCTGGTATATGTCCAAACTCAGGATTTTTTTTTTTTTTGAGGGCAATGAACTGTTATCAGAAGGGTGCAATTTCATTATGTATTCAACAATATCTTTTGTGATGTCACTGTCTTGGCACAACATAACTATGACATTCAGATTATGAAAATAATACACTCAGGAAAGTAAACATTGTGAATTCTTAACAAGACATTTTAAAAATCATCATACATTCAACATGTTTGCTTAAAAATACAAAGATAAAACATTAGAGAAGTTTATGTGGATTCTCAAGAAAAAAGATTAATCCTGTCTTAAGAATTTTTTGAAAGGAATAAGCTATTATATAAGCTAATATGGTATTCTAAGAAATAATATTAAATTCATTTTACTCAAGTGAAGAATGGTGTTTTTAAAAACCATGTTTAGATGAATACTGTACCTTATGAGCATCTGTAGGAAACTGACTAACAACACTCTGCACAGCAGTTTTAAGTTGAATGCACTGTCTGTTTAGTTTCACAAGAAAGGAAAGAAATTCATCACCACTGTAACAAGAAAGTTAGACAATTTTATGCTGAAATAGGTAAATGCTTTAAAATTTTAACTTTCATAGCTGCAACCAGGAGAATCAGAGATGCAAACAGAGTATTTACTTTAAGATGAGGAATTACTACCCTCTTTACAATTTTATGGGTACCACTGGGTAGATCCAGAAAATGGTATAATTAGTAGCCTATGAGCAACCAGAATCAAACTTCTTTTACCAACAGTTCATTCTTGAATAGACAAAAAATATTTCATTTCTCTTTGTATATTACAAATTACTACCATCCCATAGTACAATGATGACTATGCAGTCTTGTATGATCAGGATCACACTTTTATTTTCTGCTTATGCATTAAATACTATGGGTTGAGGGCGTTGCTCACTTTAAGGTCATATGAGAATGAAGAACCTCAGTTCTGGCAAATTAATGCTTTAACAGCAGACTTTTAAAAGATTGAGTTGGAAACTCAGAAAGTTTCCAGAGGGGTAGACATTTAGCTTGCTGCAGCAAGGAAAAAAAAGGCAATAAAAATCAATTAATTTATAATGGCACCAAGCTTTTAGTATTTCACAAGAGACCTTTGCAAAATAACAATCTGACTATTAAATATGACTGTTATCTTTATGAGTATTTTTAGTTAAAGAAATGGTTTATCTTTCTTTCAATATCACCATTTTACCTGAATTCCAAATTTGTCACTGCAGGCAGGTCTTCTAACTTTACTTCTTCTATCTGTAGTTCTTTAACAGCATCTAAGATTTTTTGTTGATCTCTAATATTTCTGATGCCAATCTAAATTAAAAATTTAAAAGCATTTATAACTAATGGGATTTAAAATTGTAAAAAGTCAAAGTACTGTGTCAATAAAATCAAAAGCCTTTACATAATAATTAGTTATGAGTTTGAAACTTTAGACTTGACATAATTTTATTTCTATCAAGGCAGTAAGCCTCAAATAAAAAAATATATACATCTGGGCAAACATTACTATTACTTCTACTTTATATTTTGTGCTACTTTAATTTTAAGCAATACAAATTTTAATACTTTTCCACAGTGAGCTCTGAGAAAAATTCAGCAAAAAGAATTGCTATACAAAACAATGAATATTTTTTGATAAAAAATAAATATATTTGTTTTTCAACCAGGACAAGATGCAGAATAATTTGATACATTTATTTTGAATCATATTTGAAAATCACAATTCTTCTGGACAGTAGAAATGGTACTTTTAAAAATTTGCTTTGACAATTTGCTTTCCAAGTTGTGAATAAGGCAAGGTAAATAAAGAATCTGTCAAATTATTTTTACACAAAATACCACTGATGCAACACATTTTATACAGTTTATTTCTGGATATTCTTTGCTTGTTCCTGTGTATGTATGTATGTATATGTGTGTGTGTGTGTGTGTGTATGTGTATATATACATACATACATACACACACAAACACACACACATACACATACATACAGTGGTACCTCTAGTTACGAACTTAATCCGTTCTGTGACTCTGATCGCAAGTCGAGTTGGTCGCAAATCGAGGTAAATTTTCCCATAAGGTTCAATCTAAATACGGTTAATCCGTTCCGCCCTCCGAATTTGGTCGCACCACGAGGCAAATTTCCCCATAAGGTTCAGTGTAAATACGGCTAATTCGCCCTCCGAATTTGGCCGCACCCCGAAGTAAATTTCCCCCATAAGGTTCAATGTAAATACATACGGTTAAACAGTTCTGAAACATATGCATTTTATTTTTAAACCACAAAAACATGAAAAAAAGCACAGTATGAAGAGGGAGAATGGGGTGGGGAAGCAGTTATTGTTTGGAGGGAGAGTCCCCCTCCAAAAGGACATCAGGGAGATCTCCTTCAGGGGTTTCCTCTCTTCTTCGCCTCTTAGCTGCAGGCTCAGTTCTGGGGAAAAACCTGTCTAAAGTCAGTTGTTTTTTCCTGCGCTGCATAACCCTCCGGAAATGAGAGAACATGTTATCGTTCATAAGATTCAGCACTCTGCTTGTCACAGTTCTGTTGGGGTGGTGCTTCTCAATGAAATCCTGGCACTCATTCCATTTCTCCATGATGGATTTTATCGCATCACTGCTCAACTCCTCCCCCTCCTCCTCTTCCTCAGTGGAATGCTCCTCACCAAGGACTTTCTGTTGCTCACTCTGGAGCTCAGCAAGTTCTTCCGTGGTCAGCTCCTCCTTATGGTCCTCAACAAGCTCCTCTATGTCCCCATCATCCACAACCAGACCCATGCTCTTGCCCATGGACACAATCTCCTCCACTACCTCTGCATCAGACCCTTCAAACTCACGTTCAGCAACACATTCTAGCCACAGTTTCCTCCAGGCTGAGTTTAAGGTCCGGCAGGTGACATCTTGCCAGGCTTTTTCAATTAGGCTGATGCAGTGGAGGACATTGAAATGTTTTTTCCAAAACTCTTTGAGAGTCAAGGATGTTTCTTCAGTGACATTGAAACACCTGGTGAAGAGCACCTTTGTGTACAACTTCTTAAAGTTGCAGATCACTTGCTGGTCCATGGGCTGCAGAAGAGGTGTCGTGTTGGGGGGGGAGGAACTTGACCTTTATGAAGTCATACTCGGCGTCCATGTCATCCACCAAGGCTGGAGGGTGTGCCGGGGCATTGTCCATCAGGAGAAGGCATCTTTCAGGCAGCTGGTTGTCAGACAGGTATTTTTTAACGCTGGGTGCGAACACCTCGTGCAGCCATTCCATGAACAACTGCCTTGTGACCCACGCTCTCGCATTGGCCCTCCACATGACAGGCAGTCTGGCCTTGTTCACATTGTGTTCCCTGAATGCACGAGGGGTCTGGGAATGGTACACGAGCAGCAGCTTAATCTTCAGGTCGCCGCTTGCGTTTGCACACAGCAAAAGGGTCAATCTGTCTTTCATGGGCTTGTGTCCTGGCAGTGCCTTTTCCTCCTGCGTGATGTAGGTTCTCTTTGGCATCTTCTTCCAGAAGAGCCCTGTCTCATTGCAGTTGAACACTTGCTGAGCGACGTATCCTTCCGCCTTCATGAAGTCCTCAAATTCTGTCTTGTAGGCTTCTGCAGCAGCCTTGTCAGAACTGGAAGCCTCACCATGTCTTGCCACACTGTGGATACCACTTCTCTTGCGGAATTTCTCAAACCAGCCTCTGCTGGCTTTAAATTCCTCACTTTCTGCGCTGGTAGAGGGGTTTTCCCACAGTAAATCACTGTGCAGTTTCCTGGCTTTTTCACAGATGATAGCTTCACTCATGCTATCACCTGCCAGCTGTTTCTCATTCAGCCACACTAACATCAGCTTTTCCACCTCTTCCAGCACTTGTGTCCTCTTCCTCGTTAAGATCGTTACTCCTTTTGCCACATCAGCTCCTCTGATGGCATCTTTATTCTTCAGAATAGTCGAGATGGTCGACTTCACCATCTTGTACTCCGAGGCCAGATCAGTCACACGAATACCACGATTGTGCTTTTCTATAATGTCCTTCTTCAGTTCAATCGTCACTTTTTTCTTCAAAGCCTTATTCTTGCCAAGCCTGCTCTGCATTTTCTTTGGAGCCATGCTGACAAGCACACCAAGCACCTTCCAAAACTCCACAAAACACACCACAAGCCTCACCGAACATCTCCTTGGTACCACGATCTCCCCCACAGGAAGCCGCGACCGTGTGGCAGCAGGGCAAATGGCTGCGGATCCGGTTCATAGCTCGAGGCGGAGTTCACATGTCGAGGTAAATTTTTGGGGCCGGAGCTGGTCATATCTCGAAAAATTCGTAAGGAGGGGCATTCGTAACTAGAGATACCAATGTATATACACAAATACTTAATGAACATTCTCCATTTCACTCACATTATTATCAACCTTTTCAACTGCAAACTGCAAAACATCTTGTACTAATATAGCTACAAATGAACATATCAACACACTCCCTGTATACTAATACCACTTTCTGTTAAAGCACATATCCAGCCTAATTTGTAAAAAAGGAACAATTAGACATTCAAATCAGGTAAACAGGATATGCTACTTTTCTCAAATCAAAATGCAAATCAGTATTGAAAAGTGTTACTATGAAGTGAAAAATTAAATTCAACAGAATTAAAATTTAAAAACAGCAGTATTGTTATTTCAGAAAAGCAAATATACAAAAAATAAATTGCCTAACCTGTATAAAGTCTTCTTTTCCCATTGTCATAAGTTGTCTTAAAGGTATTTCTCTCTCCTATAAGAGATGAAAGCATTTTCCCAGAGATACTTTGTCCCAAGATTCTATTACTTAGGTCAATAACCCAACAGTACAGGTAGCCCCCAACTTATGACCATTTGTTCAGTGACCATTCACACTTACAACCAAATGCGAAGCACCCCACGATCACGTGATCGCAATTTGCAACCTTTCCTGCTGGCTTCCCCAGAAAGTCAATGAGAAAGTCAGCAGGAAAGGTCACAAGTCACTGGGTAAGTCTCCCCCACCCGCACCCTCTGAGCTCGTGTTGGCTACTCGCACACACCAGCGCACCCTTCCCAGCCTGCACGTATGTGGCCTTCCCGACCTGCACAGCACCTTTTGTGCATCCACATGCACGCTCTCCAACCAGCACCCCCGCATGCCCTCCTTGTCCCGCGTGGCACCTCTTGCCACATACTTTCCCTGCACCCCTCCCCTGGGCAGCAGTTACTTACCTGCCTGCCGACCTGGGACTTGTAACTTCCTGCTGGCTTCCCCACTGACTTAGGTTGTGGGAAGCCAGCAAGAAGTTACCTCACCTAATGACTGGGATTCAGTTAACAACAGCAACCAGGCAGCAGAGACTGCCATAGGTAAGTGATGCAGTCGTGCTTTATGACTGCATCGCTTAGTGATGGAAATTCCAGTCACAACTGTCGTAGGCTGAGGACTACCTGTATTAAATTTCACAGCATATACAGAAAAACAAACTGAGAAGATATTTTAAATTTGTATCACCCAGAATACTATGAACAGTTAACCAACATGAATGCTTAAACTTGTGGATTAAATCTAAGCAGTGACATTCTGAGTCATACAGTAACATATTACAATGAAAACTCAATTTAGTGGACCCACATTTAGCAGACTACATGCAACAGACAAATTTCCATCCAGATACCTTATTCACAATTATTTATACCATGTACATAATGACATTATGTAAATGATACAATTCATATCAATATAATTATGTAAATATTACAAATGATGCAAATCCACACACAAATTACGCAACCCATAATGTTGTTATTATACAATGACATAAATCAATTACCCCCACCCTGAATGGTCTGTATGTTTTCGATAAAGAAATCTTACCTTCAGTAATTCTGTTATATGTTCAAGTCCAAGACCATGTAGAAAGACTTCCAGGTCACTAAAAGCTGCATAGGAACTTTTCACATAAATGTTTAAACCAAAATTAAGAAAAAAAAGTATTCATTTCAAAAAAAGACAGGCTGCTACTGAACCATTTTACAGACACTAAAATATACCGTATTTTTCCAACAATAAGACGCCCCCATGTACAAGACTTTTCCAGCCCAAAATTAAAAAATCAATATTTTAAAGATAGTGCGGAACACATTTTTATTTAGTAATTAGTTAACATTGACCTGATACACTCGGTGGGAGGAGGTCCAAACCATCTCTCTGCAGCTCTACTTCCAGGCTCTTTTGCATAACTGATTACATTCAAGCACGAGTGAAACTGCAGATAGCTTGTCTCTGCAAACAGACTTCCTCTAATTGGTTTGTTCAGCATCACCTGACGTCAGTTACATCAGATTCATGATTGGAGATAGTCTGTTTGGGAGACAAGCTATTTCACTCGTGATTGGAGGCTAGCAATAGGAGGAAGCCTCTCTGCAGAAACAAAGTATGGGCAGTTTGGAACCGCGCGATTCTCGGCTGACTTCCTTGAATAAGACGCCCTTCAGTTTTTAGGGTAAGGATTTTAGAAAAAAGTATCGTCTTATAGCTGGAAAAATACGGTATATTAACCTACAGTTTAAGTACACAGAAAGACAAAAATGCCCTAAATATTGGGCTGTAAACTTTCCATTACAGACCACAGTGAACAGAAAATTTGAAAGTACATACTTGATCCAAAAATTGGATCAAATACATACCTGATTCAACATAAAATTATGTTGAAGTTTAAAAATGCATGCTTTAAAAAAGCTGCATTAATTTCTTCCAAAAGTCTCAATGAATTTGGTGCATGCCAGTTAAATTACTACATAGTATACTAGAAGCCAGTAGATAATTATGTTCCTAATAATCCAGCATTTGGGCTTAATGCATACGTAGATCCTTAATTTCCAAAGACTCTATATCAATTTAAACATTCAAGCACAATCTGGTTAAGGCAAAACTGTAGCTGATAGAATTTTTGATAGATCTGAAAAAAATGGTCCATTTCAGCTCTAACAGCAGTTTTTAGTCCGCAACACAGATTTAAACTACAGACAAAACTTCCACAGCATAATGAGTTCTGAAGTCTGAGGTACTATTATATTTCTTAACCTGCTTTTATGGCTTGTGAGGGCATCTGGGACTGTGTTCATAAGTCTGTGAATTGGTCCTTCTTTAGCCAAGTTCTGGAACTTTCTTTGGAAGGGATTTGCAGTCAGAGAAAGTAAACTGAAAAGCTAAGAAAATTATACAAAACGATTCATCATTTTTGTACCTTTAGCAGTATGTTCATTAAATAATAAAAGAAAATTGGAAATTCACCTGTGATATAGTGAAAATGGTTTTCTAATACAAATAGAACAATTTCTAATTCATCTTTTCAGAGGAAATTATCTGTAATTATTTCTCAATTCTCACTTCCAAGACATTAAAGGATTTATTGAACTTATTGAGTATCAAGAAAAGCATGTTCATTATAGGAAATCTTAGAAACTGGGAATTGGTTCTTTATGAATATATAGCATAGCCTTATGTAATGAACTTCAGTTAATTTAGCCTGTGAAAACAACATGCTTTGAGATGCTTGGAAGCATTATTTCAGAGAAAACAGAACTACAGAGAGATTTATGGCAACCAAATCTGTCAAAGTGCTCCAAACATTTCTAAACTACCCGCATTCTATTTTTTAAAATGGGATATAAACTATATAATGGGAATATTAAGTAGTTTATATCCCATTTAAAGAAACAAAATGCAGATACTTTGAAAAAAAAAAACACTTATAGGGAATACAGAGACCCAGCTTGGAGTAGTGGTTAAAGTACCAGGCTAGAAACTGGAAGACCAGCAGCCTGCCTTAGGCACGAAGCCAGCGGAATGACCTTGGGCCAGTCACTCCCCCTGAGCCCTAGGAAGAAGGCAATGGCAAACCACTTCCAAAAATGTTGCCAAGAACACTCCAGGGATTAGTCCAGTCACCAGGAGTCAATGACTTGAAAATACACACACGAAAAGGGAATATGCCAGTAAATTGGATGCATAGTTTCTCCCCAGTAAAGGAAGAAAGAATCATTATATCCACATGAGTTTTTTTAAAAAGCTAAATTTCATTTGTTAAACTACCTGTTAAACTACCTTTGCCTTGCTTGCAGGTTTTTTTGTTGTCCAGGTCCCTCAGTTACACCTTATTTTATTTTTAATGGAACAATTCCCTAATAAAAGGCCAAGTGTGTACACTGCATTTTCAGGCATACTTAATTCCTCATGGTATTTTTACCTTTTCTTCTTTTTATATTAAGTTGATTGTTCCTGTTTTTTGTTTTACTCTAAATTAATATCTCAGCAGAAACAAATGCAGATGTTCACTAACAGAAATTTTAAGTAAGTTTTTTGAATAACAGGTGAATGAATATATTTGCGCGCGCGCGCACACACACAATAGCCATAGAAATAACAATGCAGCATGTTTAAAAACAGAAGACGTAACACACGAATACACTTAACATGACTGAGAATTGCATAAAAATTAATGGCACTGCACTTTCATATTAATATCAATACTAAATAATTTATACCAGTTTTATTTAAAACACCTTAAGATACAGAATGTTATGTACTCAATGACAAGAAAACCATCTCAGCTCACTGACACTTCACATAGAACAGTACCTCTGAATGCCTGTTGTTCTTTGCAATCTCTCCTGGGGTCTGGCCATCTTTTGTCTGTATTGATTTATCAGCTCCTAGTTCAAGCAGCTTGAACACTACTTTTTTATGGCCTTGGCGCGCTGCCCATGCTAATGCCTGTAACAATTTATTAGCAATTGTGATGGTATTTATTTTATAATAATAAAAGGAAAAATTTCAGAATATAAATTACTTCGGAATGATTCCACTCTGTAATACTTGTAAAATAGTTTGCTTTTTCTTCACATCTCAATTCAACATCACGCCTTACCAAAGCTTAAAAAAATACTGAAAATAAGAAGAATGGAGAAGAAAGGAAAGATGATAATAAAGAGAAGCTAAAGATATCTGTGGTTTGAGTTGAGGTGCTACATGGAAGCACAAAGATCATTCAAATCAAAATGGGGTAAGACATTGTTCTACTTGTGAGGATCACAGACAATGATGCAAATTGTGCAAAGCATTGTGTGCCAGTTGCACCCATTCCTGGGTCATGAGGCTCTGTTCAGAGTTATTCACACCCTGGTCATCTCCAGGGTGACTACTGTAATGTGTTGTACATGGGGCTGGCCCTGAAGAGTATCTGGAAGCTTCAATTGGTGCAAAATGAAGCAGTATGGGCAGTTATGCGTGCCCTTAGAAGGACACACATTGCACCTCTGACTCATGAACTGCATTGGTTATCAGTTTGTTCTGGGTCTAATTCAAGGTGCTGTTTTTGACCTTTAAAGCTCTAAAAGGTATGGGGCCAGATTATCTGAAGAACCGCCTCTCCCTGATTACATCTACCTGTCCCATCAGGTCTTGCAGAAGAGGCGTGTTGCGGGTCCCATTTGCTGACAGGACCTAGGAGACACCCCTTTTCTTCGGTAGCACCCACCCTTTGGAACATCCTCCTCCCTAAGGTGAGGTTAACTGCAACCCTTTTGGCATTCTGGAAAGCCCTCAAAACATGTTTTTTTCATCAAACCTGGAGCAGGGAACCCATGCAGTGGCTACATCACACATAACATTCTGATTTTAACCCTCTTATTCTTAATAATTAAATTATTCTGATTGGTTTTATAAAATGAGTAAATTGTTGTCTTTACTGTATTCCACCTAGAGTCACCTTGTGTGAGATGGGCGACCATATAAATTTGATAAATTAATAAATAAATAAAACTATGTCACACTTTTGAGGAGGACTAGAATATGGCTTTCTTCACCTCACTGTTTTTTGTTTAAATATTAAACCTAAGACTGCATTACACTCTCCACTTATTTTCCACTTCACAATGGCAGTGCTGGTGCAGTAAAAATTGCAAGTGATGGAAGAAAAGGTATCTTTAAAGTCTACCTTGCTGAGATATTTGAACTTTTATAAAGGGAAGCAGATAATCAAGTTAGGATTATATAGAAAGCTCACAGTGTAACCGCTTTCATCTTGGGCATTTACTTGTGATCCACGGGCAACAAGGAGAGCAACAACTTGAGGATGGCCTTCTCGGGCTGCATACATTAATGGAGTCATTTTCTTCCTAAAGAAGAATTCATAATATCTGTTAAAGAATGCCTAAATTCTAAGCACATTTTAATCTGTCACTAAATGATACAGTATTATCAGCTGAATAAATATTTATGCATGACACTTTTTACATGAAATTTCAGCCCAGAAATTGTAAAGGTCAATGGAATGAATTCTAGTTTCCTTGTTTAACCAACTGATATAACTAACTGCCCATTAAAGTGTTATCACGATCATCCTCAATTACAAAAGTATGGAAAAATAAGCCATAAAAATAAGGTACCTCAAAAAGATGAAACACTGCAGCATTTCACTAAAATTTTCTTTACAACTGATACTGATTGACTGAATGTTACAAAATACAATATTCTAGACAGTAAGAATACATATACTGCATATTATTTAGAGGAATTACTTTAAAATGTTCTAACAATACTGTTAATCACATGTAAAAACCACTAGAGGGATCTCTAAACACACTGGAAATAAGTACTTTTTTTTTTTTAAAGGTACCCATGGTAAGAATAGATCACAAAAACTTTCTTTCCTATAAGATATATATGAATATAAAGTATACAAGTAAAAATCAATAATCATAATAAATTAAGAACTCTGTACTCAGAGTTCTACTGTTTTGTTTTGTTTTTTTAAAGCGTACCACATTCAGCAGGGTCCTCCAAAATGCTTTATGGCATTGTTTTGCTGAAAAGTGTTACACTGGACTGACAGGGAAGCAGGCTTTTACCTGCCCAATTCACTGTGTCCCCCACCCCCAGCCCAATATCAATGAGATTACCCTCATCAAGTTTGAGCTGACTTAATGGCATTTTGTTTATACATTCAACTAGGCCAAGTGTTTAAACTTATTACCAAAGTTACTAAAGCAACTGAAAACACATTAATACTATATTCTAGGCTTTACTCTCAGCAAAGAGGATAACATGGAAACAGACCCATATATTGGTATAAATCAGGCTAAGAAAATGAGCAAGAACAAAAAATCTCAGAACGGGATACACTTTTGAAAAAAAGTGAAACAATTCACTCACACGGCCAGGATGCACGAGGATCAATAAATAAACCAGAAAAAGATAAATTTGTGATGGACGTGTTGACTGCAATGATTCTTCGCCTAGTATGAAGTCTGAAAACCATAGTCTGCATACTATGCCATACACAGCCAACCACCACCACCCTGCAACAGCAACACACAATCATTCTGCTGAAATTCAGAAACACACTTTCAGAAAACTCAGAAGTAGTTTTCACTTTTAAAAAAGAAATGTTAAGTATGAAACCACCCCTCGACCACCCAAAAGTGGGGACATTCTTTTCATCCCATCACTTCAATGATATCATTGTCACACTTGCTTTTGTTAGAAATATATAAACACGTTAAAAAAAAAAACCTCTTATAAATAACGGACGGGAAGGGAATCAAGAACAACCTTTGAAAAGTGCAGTTCTAACATAGTCCAGTAAGAAATAACTATTTATCTTCCGGATAAACAGTTCAGAAAGGCTACTTTTTCTACCCAAACAGTCAGCTATACAGCAGAGATGAAATAAGCTGGGAGGAAGGACTTGTTCATAAATTATCTAGAATCATGAATATAGAAATGGCCAAATTACCTTGGAAAATAAAAGCAAGTGGGCTATGAAGACTTCCTAAATAGTTCACCAAAGTGAACTAGCAAGAAAACAGCAAACAAACTGACAATTTTGAAAGGGTAAAAAAAAAAAAAAACCCAATAGGATTTAAATAGACAAGAACTAAATGATTTTTAGGCTGAGGTGAATACACAATTCAACCCTGAGCTACACATATTCGCCTCTAGTGAATATATGAAAATATCAACTTAGCTTTGGAAGTTACTAAAATCCAGGATACTGTAAGGGCTAGAAAATGACAAAAGAGTGCCAAAAATAATCAAAGGGTAAGAGCATCTTTTCTCAAGGAAACAATAAAACATTTAGAGAGGGCCAGAAAGGGATATAAAAGAAGTTTATAAAATAATTGATGATGTGGAGAAAGTAGAAATTTTTTCTCTCTCTCTCTCATACATAATACTAGGATGAAGTTGTTCACTAAATTGTGATCAGCCAATGAAACTGATGGCAGTAGTTTCTATATCAAGAGAAGTAGGGGATGGCCATAATTTTAAGGTTTAAGCAAATACTTTGCATGAGGAAAGTACTGGAAACTAAGTACAGCCAAATCTTTTAAACAGATAATATTTAATTATTAATATAATTAATAATTTGGGAATTAATATTAATATTTTGCTTAATATTTTGGGAAACATCTTCTGCCACAATATCTAGAGAACCCAACAATCAAGAGTAGACACAATAGAACTAAATGGACCACCTCAACACCTGACTTAAACGTTCTATATATGTAAATATACTTCATGAAGTAACAATTTATGAAAATCACAGTCACATGTACTGATGGAAGTGGGCTTTAAAATTGAATTAAGCATTCATTTCTCTATAAGCTGTAATATAGAATAGAATAGAATATTAGAGTCTATGCTCACTGGGTACTAATAACTAAGAAGGGGGGACTGGCAGGGGAGAGCTATTGTCATTATTCCTGGTTTATGGTATTCTCAGAAGTATATGACTGGTAACTATATGGACCTTTGGTCTTACACTGCCCAACTTTATTAGTAAGAGTTTCTTAGTAAGACTTTCTTTGTCTCTTAGTAAGCATTTTAAATTTACTGCAATATACCTGGAACGTCAACTGCTAACAATAAAATGAAATTAAACAATGAACAGTGGGAATTGTTCCGCACGGGAATGATTCACTGTCCCAACACTGGGATGTAATACCGTTTTACTCAAGGCTGATAAAATATCTGCAGATAAGCTGTTGTGATCACTTTGTAACCAGACTGGAGGATAAAGAGAATCTAGAAGTTGAGTTAGATTAACTGTACAACAAAAAGCAATGTGTACAACAAAGAGGTTTCAAATATTAAAACTATTGAATAAGTGAAAACAAATATTCCTTGTATTCACCAAACAAACAAGAGCTTCAACAAAAGTTTGGAATAAAGGCATTCTTACTTTAAAGAGTTGTGAAATAAAAAAATATGTTGGGGGATTGTCATAATATTGAATATTTCTATAGAAAAACATGATAATACATAGAAACTAAAAACTGTAGTATCTGCAGACTATTCATTGATTGTCAGTTGTCACAGTTGGGCTCATTCTTATGATAAGCACTTGAGCTCTGGTAGCAATTCAATATATTAATTCAGAAGTTTAGCAGGACAACGGTTGACTTTATTTATCAGGTACATAAAAAAGGCAATTGTATACATTGTAACATTTGCAAATCCCCAGGAAAACAATTTACATAAATCAGCAGATAAGTCTCACTATCAACAAATATATTCTGTCACTCATTATGAGGAAACAAACCTATGAAACTTTACACAGTAGTTCCCGCTGATTTTACTGAAACATATGTGCTCCACTCAAGTGAAACAGTCTTCTGAGATGCCAACTTACATATGCTGCATTCAGCTTATGCTTGTAATGCCATTAGAACTTATATCTTCCTACATCCCTTTCAGTACAGAGGTTAGCAACCCATGAAGATACAGGCACCAATACCAAAATATCCTTTTAAAAAATGGCCACCAACTGGTTATCTCATAAGCAACAT
The DNA here is from genome assembly GCF_059951505.1 of Python bivittatus. Classification (NCBI taxonomy): domain Eukaryota; kingdom Metazoa; phylum Chordata; class Lepidosauria; order Squamata; family Pythonidae; genus Python; species Python bivittatus. The sequence goes on along the minus strand of NW_028277058.1, from coordinate 10,653,932 downwards.
GGCTGATTTGTCAGTCTTCCAGTAGACGCACGGAATAATTTGTGTTTTTTTTTAATGTCAACCTTACAAGATTAAAATATTGAAAGCAAAGGTGTTTCCTTGTCCCAACATTTATAAATGCTCTTTTTGAAAATTGAAGGAACCAATGTTTCAAATACTACCCGCTTATAAGCTATAAAATTATCTGATTCTTCAATTCAGATCAGTCAATCTGCAAATACTTGTCTATCTAGGAATGAAAGTATTGCATTTCTGTTATTGTTCTAACAAAATGCATAAATCTATGACAACTCTCGTGCATGTGAACATGATTTCCGCAAAGACCAAAAAACTCTTTCCCTTATAACATTGAAATATTTAATGTTTTGAATAACAAGAGGCAACGTTACTTGGGTAAGGCAGCTGAAAAATAATCCACGGCATAGATGTCAGAGAAACAATAGCAATATAAACTATGTTTTTAAATTGCTATTTAACTGTAACCAAAATACACAGGCTTCATTGAACATCAACTACTAATCTGTGTCTAATCTCTGTAGATGACATCTACAAGTATGTATTTCATCTCCAGTTGAAATGTTTCAACAGATACATCAAATAGGCACCCTTACAAACGGACAGAAAAGAAGCATGACAGATGATGGTGAAATTATATTTTTAACCAAAAAAAAAAAAAAAAGTAAAATATGGCTCTTCTGGATGTTACGTTGCTGAGAGTTTCATACTTCTCAAATCCCTTTTCTGCCTTGCACATACAGTGGGGCAAAAAAATATTTAGTCAGCCACCAATTGTGCAAGTTCTCCCACTTAAAAAGATGAGAGAGGCCTGTAATTTTCATCATAGGTATACCTCAACTATGAGAGACAAAATGAGAAAAAAAATCCAGAAAATCACATTGTCTGATTTTTAAAGAATTTATTTGCAAATCATGGTGGAAAATAAGTATTTGGTCACCTACAAACAAGCAAGATGTCTGGCTCTCACAGACCTGTAACTACTTCTTTAAGAGGCTCCTCTGTCTTCCACTCTTTACCTGTAGTAATGGCACCTGTTTGACCTTGTTATCAGTATAAAAGACACCTGTCCACAACCTCAAACAGTCACACTCCAAACTCCACTATGGCCAAGACCAAAGAGCTGTTGAAGGACACCAGAAACAAAATTGTAGACCTGCACCAGGCTGGGAAGACTGGATCTGCAATAGGCAAGCAGCTTGGTGTGAAGAAATCAACTGTGGGAGCAATAATTAGAAAATGGAAGACATACAAGACCACTGATAATCTCCCTTGATCTGGGGCTCCAAGCAAAATCTCACCCCAAGGGGTCAAAATGATCACAAGAACGGTGAGCAAAAATCCCAGAACCACATGGGGGGACCTAGTGAATGACCTGCAGAGAGCTGGGAACAAAGTAACAAAGGCTACCATCAGTAACACACTATGCCGCCAGGGACTCAAATCCTGCAGTGCCAGACGTGTCCCCCTGCTTAAGCCAGTACATGTCCGGGCCCGTCTGAAGTTTGCTGGAGAGCATTTGGATGATCCAGAAGAGGATTGGGAGAATGTCATATGGTCAGATGAAACCAAAGTAGAATGTTTTGGTCTAAACTCAACTCGTCATGTTTGGAGGAGAGAGAATGCTGAGTTGCATCCAAAGAACACCATACCTACTGTGAAGCATGGGGGTGGAAACATCATGCTTTGGGGCTGTTTTTCTGCAAAGGGACCAGGACGACTGATCCGTGGAAAGGAAAGAATGAATGGGGCCATGTATCGTGAGATTTTGAGCGAACACCTCCTTCCATCAGCAAGGGCATTGAAAATGAAACGTGGCTGGGTCTTTCAGCATGACAATGATCCCAAACACACCGCCCGGGCAACGAAGGAGTGGCTTCGTAAGAAGCATTTCAAGGTCCTGGAGTGGCCTAGCCAGTCTCCAGATCTCAACCCCATGGAAAACCTTTGGAGGGAGTTGAAAGTCCGTGTTGCCCAGCGACAGCCCCAAAACATCATTGCTCTAGAGGAGATTTGCATGGAGGAATGGGCCAAAATACCAGCAACAGTGTGTGAAAACCTTATGAAGACTTACAGAAAACGTCTGACCTCTGTTATTGCCAACAAAGGATATATAACAAAGTATTGAGATGAACTTTTGATATTGACCAAATACTTATTTTCCACCATGATTTGCAAATAAATTCTTTAAAAATCAGACAATGTGATTTTCTGGATTTTTCCCCCCATTTTGTCTCTCATAGTTGAGGTATACCTATGATGAAAATTAGAGGCCTCTCTCATCTTTTTAAGTGGGAGAACTTGCACAATTGGTGGCTGACTAAATACTTTTTTGCCCCACTGTATAATGGGTTCCATGATGGCAAATGTTTGTGGTTTTTCCCAGGTATAATACTTGAATATTTCAAGGTATATGGAAATGTTTTTGTCATAATGTAATGCTATGGCTTTTTTTAAGAACTCCCTATTTTCAGACCCATTTTACATATTTTGCAACATGCATACCTTATACTTGGAAAAATACCAAAGATTTCCCTGCTTAGCCTGGCCGAGAAGCAAGATTAATTACTGACTAAAACATACAAAACAACTAGTACCAACAATCAGTACTATTAAGTAACTGGCAGGAGAAGACTTTAGAAAGCAGGGAAAGAGAAAAGAATCTCAAATAAAAAAAATGTGAGGGAAAATAGGCTTATTTCCAAACTTCAGCAGTCACTAGAGAAAAGAAGCCAAATATTTAAATCCTTATTTCAAGACCCTGTACTGTAGACTATGCAGCACTTTGGATTTAAAAGAAAAGAGTAGAGTGTGAGAAGTATTCACACAGCATCTGCCAGTAACTCCTTAGAACACCTAGTCTTTTTCTGAGATTACACAGCTGCGCTATGACACATTTACCCAGATATGCTCCGAACAACCCTTTTTCCTTTCAAAACCAAAGCACTGCACAGCTCTTTTCTATTCCTCTCCAACATCCATCAAAATATAGATAACATTTTAACTTTATCTTTTCTCATAGCTATAAATCAACTTGAAATGACATAGGCATTCAAAAGAATTACCTGGCAGTAACGTGGTCACTGCCTCTGAATATTCCTATTCTTTTCTTCCTCCTTCCTTCTTTCTAATCTAAGGTAATGTATCTATCTCTAGCGTAGTGTTTCTCAACCTTAGCAACTTTAAGGTGTGTGGACTTCAACTCCTACAACTTACCAACCAGAGTTGAGAAAGATTGAGAAACACTGCTGTAGGCAATGAAATAACCAACAAGGCAATACAATCATTCAGTATCAGTAAAATTTGGTACCCAGTATACATCAGGGATTTGCACTCTTCTGTTACTAATATGTCTCTCCTCATTGAGAATTTCATCTCTGAGAAGACATACGCCACTCTTCTGTTTGGTTTGCCAGTCTGTTAAAGATTGTTGGTTGTTTTCTGGGTTTTATTTTCAACCAAACGTTCTCTATATAGAGAATGATTCCTAAAGATTCATCTTCAGCACTAATCATTAAGAAACTGAGTATACGACAGGGGAATACAACTTAAATAAAGCTTATAGTCCACCAGGAGTGCCTGATAGGGGCGTAAGATTACAAGATAATCAAATTACAAGATAATTCAGCACTATCCAGCCAAATAGCTGTGGCAGAAAGGCAAGAAGGAACCTTTTAGAATTAAAAAACAACAACAACAACAGATAATGCTGGAATTCAGGAAAATCAGAGTTTTTTGTTTGTTTTTTTAAATATGCCCTTTTTAGGAAATAATTCTCTCTCAGGACCACTTTTATTATATAAGCTTCTTAGGGGTTTTTTGGTCTTCATGTACTACATGGAAAACTCAACACTGTAGAACTCACTTATATGACATTTGTTTATATCAAAAATATGCCAAAGAATGTATGCATTAAACCGATGCTCAAGGGTATGTCTCTAGAATAAGGAACATTGTAATAGTTATAGTTCACATACAGGAAGTATTTTTTTAAAATGCTTCAAACTGATGAGTGATAATTTTTCTTCCATGGAAAGAAACAGAAGATCTATGTTATAGTAAATTATTAAGTTTATGTAACTGTCCTCTATCTCTGTTTAGATACCATGTGTGATAAAGTTTATTAGCTAAAGAATAAATGTGACACTTTTCCCAGGCTATTTGCAAGTATTGAGATATGTCATTTGACAAAGTTAACCATCATAGTATGATAAAGTCAAGGCCAGTGAAATTACACAGTAGTGCTAGTATGGTACTTATCAGCAGCAATAAATATTTTCTGTTAAAATTAAACGTTAAGCAATTAGTTAAATACCTCATACATTAACCAATTTATCAACAACAACAAAAAGCTCCTACTTAGAATAAAATAGTACACTATTGTTTCACATTGCTTCAAACAGGACTCCAAATTAGTAACCAAGAATGTGGGAAAACCTATGGGTCCAGAAACAGAATGTTCTGGAATTCTCTGGAAGACTCTGTCCTTTGGATCACACAGATCCAGACATGGTCTGGTGGCTTCACTGTAGGTAGTTAATTATTGCATATTGCTTTTACTAGGCATACTTATGAACAGACATTGGGAAATGACATCATCCATTCTTAGAGTACTATTTATGATAAAATAGTTAACATGAAATCAAAGTTGAAATGGCAACTAGAAATAAATATGTACTTGAATAATATTTGCATTAGATAAGTATACATAAAATTGTAATTGTTTACTGTTACAATGACGTATTAACATTTTTTTCTTTGTTGTATTTCTTTCACATTTTGGTTAAAGCACTTTCTATGTGTTTTCTTTTTCTTCTCAATAATAAAAAATAAATTTAAAAAAGTTGAAATGGCAACATAACTTAATAGATATTTTGAAAATGCATTTGTAGGGGAACCTTAAAGAACAAATCTTAATCCTGTTTTTTCCCCCCTCCCAATGGGCTGTCTTTCACCATGACTGCTCCTTAGACCTTAGCATAAGACTGACTTATTAAGTAACTGCGGTATGAAGGAAGGCGGCCATTTACTAGGGCTATGTATACTTCAATTATTATTCTGGGCACATGCTTCATATTTCTTTTAATCAGTTAAAACTTTTAAAACATCTTCATTTTTTTTAGACTTGTACAGAAACCTGAACAAGAAATGACCTGCTTCAATGAATATCACAAAGGTGCTGGGCATGCATGAGATCCAAAGAACTTTTCGTATCATTTTTGAAGCAAGTGCCTGCCATTTATCTAGCTCTAAATGTAGTGGGAAAAGAACCACATGATAATGTGTACTAGCCACTCAAAGGGTAAAGATGTATTTTAATTTGGTACAACTACATGGTAAATTTTAAGTATTGGGGAAGATGCACCAGCTTAATCTTTTTTTGATACTATTCAATGTCCATAGATGTACAGTGCATTCGGAAAGTATTCAGACCCCCTTCACTTTTTTCAATTTTGTGTTGCAGCCTGATACTACAATTGTTCAATATCATTTTTTTCTCATTAATCTACACTCAGTGCCCCATAATGACAAAGTGAAAACAATTTTAAAAATGTCTGTAAATTTATTAAAAAGGAAAAACTGAAATATCACATTGGCATAAGTATTCAGACCCTTTGCAACAACACTTGAAATTTAGCTCAGGTGCCTCTTGATCATTGCTGAGCTGTTTCTACACCTTGATTGGAGTCCACCAATAATCATATTAAATCATTGGACATGATTTGGAAAGGCACACACCTCTCTATAGAAGCCTCACAGCTGATAATGCATACTGTATCAGAGCAAAAGCCATGAGTTCAAAGGAACTGCCTGCAGAGCTCAGAGACAGGATTACTGCAAGGCACAGATCTAGGGAAGGCTACCAAAAAATTTCTGCTGCATTGAAGGTTCCCAAGAGCACAGTGGCCTCCATAATTCTCAGATGGAAAACTGGCACAACCAGGACTCTTCCAACAGCTGGTCACCTGGCCAAACTGAACAATCGGGGAAGAAGAGCCTTAGTAAGAGAGGTGACCAAGAATCCGATGGTCACTCTCTGAGTTCCAGAGATCCTGTGTGGAGATAGGACAAAGTTCCAGAAGGACAACCATCACTGCAGCCCTCCACCAATCTGGGCTTTCTGGCAGAGTGGCTAGACAGAAGCCTCTCCTCAGTGCAAAACACATGAAAGCCCGCTTGGAGTTTAAAAAAAGCACCTGAAGGACTCTCAGACTGTGAGGAACAAGATTCTCTGGTCTGATGAAACCAAGATTGAACTGTTTGGCCTCAATTCTAAATGTTATGTCTGGAGGAAACCAGGTACTGCTCATCACCTGCCCAATACCATCCCAACAGTGAAGTATGGTGGTGGCAGCATCATGTTGTGGGGGTGTTTTTCAGCAGCAGGGACTGTGAGACTGGTCAGGGTTGAGGGAAAGCTGAATGGAGCAAAGGACAGAGATATCCTCAATGAAAACCTGTTCTACAGCACTCAGGACCTCAGACTGGGCCAAAGGTTCACCTTCCAACATGACAACGATCCTAAGCACACAGCCAAGACAACACAGGAATGGCTTAGGGACAACTCTGTGAATCTCCTAGAGTGGCCCAGCCAGAGCCCTGACTTGAACCCTATTGAACATCTCTGGAGAGACCTGACAATGGCTGTCTACCGCCAGTCCCCATCCAACCTGATTAAGCTTGAGAGGATTTGCAAAGAAGAATGGCAGAAAATCCTCCAATCCAGGTGTGCAAAGCTTCTCGCGTTATACCGAAAAAGACTCGAGGCTATAATTGGTACTTGCAAAGGTACTTCAACAAAGTACTGAGTAAAGGGTCTGAGTACTTAAGTACATGTGATATTTCAGTTTTTCCTTTTTAATAGATTTACAGACATTTCTAAAATTCTGTTTTCACTTTGTCATTATGGGGCACTGAGTGTAGATTAATAAGAAAAAAAAATGAATTTGAACAATTGTAGTATCAGGCTGCAATATAACAAAATTGAAAAAAGTGAAGGGGGTCTGAATACTTTCCGAATGCACTGTAAGTTATCACACCGTTTTAGCCACCCACTGCCTGGTAACCTGTAATGAAGAGACTAAAACAGCAAAATTATCTTTTCTAAACTAGAATGAAGTTAGTTCTTTCCCTAGTTTTATTTTCCCTTCACATACTATAGAATACTAGTTAGAAAAACTTGAAAGGAATGCAACTTTGCAGACCATCACTTAAGCTACTCAGATAGCTTCCTTCTACTAGAGAAATGCTCCAAACTGGTAAATATTTCTAACAGAGAAAATATTATTTCAAAGCAGTTTATTAATTGAAAATTAATACATAAGATTAATATAGTAAAGAATCTGCAGTCTCGATTCTTGCCAATTCAGCTGCTGCAACTGTTCCAAGTCTTTAATTAGAAACAAATTAAGGCTGAAATTTTAGTCATGCTTACACAGGCTTAATGGAATTTTCCTCTGTGAAGTCATGTATAGGATTGTGCTATACATTCAAGATTGGAAAACTGAACAGGTCACTATTACTGACAATATTTAAGAATCTGCACAGTACCAATGGAACTTACACATGGGCAAATCACAAAAGTGCTCCCAGAGTGTATAGTCTATTGCTTTTATGAACAATATTTTTTTTAAACAGGAAAAGGGAATATCTCCAAAGACAGGTCCTTTAATGGAAATAGCAAACATAATGACTTCATTGCTAGTTCTAAATAACCAACTCCCTTTTGCAGAAATAACACGTCCACTAAATACTGCATTAAAATTACTCAGCAAAATGTAACCAATGCAATCACAGATGTAGATTTAGACTTATTTGTGCAATAACAATTTTCTTCCAGAAGATAAATTTCAATTGTTGTATTCCTCTCTGTGCCAATCAAACCTGCTCTAAATCTCCAAGTACACATTTGCTAGCACAGAACTGCGTGAACAAGTTAAATGGAAGACATATGATCTTCCATTCTTCTAATGGACAGTCACAACTGGATGCAATTAATTATTTATATATTTATGGCGAATACAGCATACATTAGATATCATTAATAAATAGTTAAACATTTGTCAAATGCAGTTGGTAGTAAATGAAGAAAAACAACATAGGACTAATAAAGTTAACAGTAGATATCCAATACAAAGAATAAAGTATTACTTTATTATGAAATGAATTTTTCAGCAATCTGGAATATAAATTTTGTGCTTACTTGCATGCAGCATTAGGATTTGCATTCCTTGAAAGCAGTAGTTCTACACTCTTTAAAATCTGCTCTTCTGAACCATACGCAGTACATGCGGCCATCAATACTGTATAATGATCTAAACAGCAATTGTTTAAAAACAAGTTGAAAAAGACCATCAACTCTGTAGAATAAACCAGGCACAACGAATACTTCACAAAAACATGAAGTTTTTACAAACTTATTACAAACATGACATATAACTGGATTGTAAACTGATTTTTTAAACATCAGTCTAACACCAAGTTTTCCAAGAAATTAAAAACAGATCTGTTGAATCAGGGCCAAGACTCATCTTAGTCAGCATTTTATTTCTCATGTTAGTCAACAAGATGTTTCTGGGGTGTACCCAAGCAGAAGGTGGAGACGTACCAAGCTCCCGGCCTTGTTCTCCTGCAACTTGTATTTGGATACCTGCTACCTCTACTCTGGAGATAATGCTGAGTTTCCAGTTAGCTGTAGCTAGGTTCTTAGCCTCCAGGGAATGAAGCTTTCTTCTTTAAAAAACTTAAGGCACCATATAGCCACTTCCAAAACAGGCAAAAGTAGCTTGATTTGGGGGAATTTCAGGATAACTATAGGTTAAATGCATGGTTACAGCGTGCATTTTGTTCTTTTTCTCCCCAAAGCCCCCAAAAACAAATGCCCAAAGTCCCTCATTTTAGGGCTGCCTGGTCTAAAAACGGGCTAAAGGTTGCTGACTCCTGATATATTGCTGTTACCAATACGAAGATCCACAACATTTAAGGAGCTAAGAAATGTAGCAAGAGAATTGCAACTCTACATTCCACTCAGAAGTAAGTAGAATGGCAGCATCCAAAAGCAAATTAAAGAAGTGCAGGATAATAAAGAAAATAAGGTCACAGCACAGGTATTAGCAAGGTATTTTTGGAGCACTGAGAGAATACAAAGAATACTTTATGCATGATGTGTTTAGTTTGGTCTGCCAAAGTCACTGTGTCTTTAAATAAACATTTTTTATTATTATACTGAATGCTTAGGAACATATCCTTGAAATGGTTCATTTATAAAAACTTACCCTTCTCAAAGCTTGCATTTGCACCTCTGCCCAGAAGGAGATGCATAAGTTCCACATTTGCAACACTGGCTGCATACATGAGGGGAGTCCATCCAAACTTAAGGGTAGACTCTACATTTGTGCCTGTAACATTTATATATGCATTTAATAAATCAGAAATCCATGATGTTTTATTCTATTATAGAAATCTGCACATGCTTGATATGACCTAACCTTTTGTAAAAGTCTGTAACTACCTAAACACCAGTAACAGACAGTAGAATTGGCAGAGCACTCTGAAGAACCATTCACTCTCTGGACCTCTCTATCTTCATCTTTGAAGGTATGTAAACAGCAAGCCAAGTCACGTTTCTTCTATCAATGAAAGCAGCCAGCATTTTATTATCAGGACATTATCTATGAGTCTGCAGTGAAGTGAATCATTTTATAAACCATAAAATGAATACAGTAAAATAAAAAGTGAGAATATAATATTCCTTCAGAGAACTAAGTTGTCTGAACTCCACTGTTCCCTAAATGTTTAAAAGAATTTTGAAAGAAGCAGTTGGAATATGTATTTTCTTTCAGGTGAAATGCATTGGTTTCATCAAAGGATCATTTTGCCTTTAATTATTTGCCTTGTATTACATAGGGTCAATAGTCCTGTTTCAAATTTTAGAAAAGGAAGCTGGATAATTACACTAGATAAGTACTAGTTTGAAACCCAATAGTTCAGACTGATAGCAGTCAACCAGATGACAATATCAGTGCCACATTCAGGCAGTGCTCTTTTACTACAAATCTGTAAAGTATAGTTTGACTTAAAATCTATTTAGTTTTTCTGCAACAACTGCCTAATGAAAGGTTCTTTACAACAATTAAGGTCTTCAAATGTTCTTGACATCACTTTACTGCAGGGATGGGCAACATATGACTTTCAGCCTCATTTCTTGCATTCCTTATTTCAAAAATCATCCGCAAACAGTTTATTTTAACCTGTTGAGTGGGGAAGTGAGAAGATATGGATAGAAGATGTTAGAAAACAAAAGACAGATAGAAATGGAATATTAGGCAGAGATATTACAGATGGGGCCACCCACTATCTACAGATGGCCCTGCCCTAAGTTTATTTAAACACAACCCACTGTTCACATGGACTCCCCAGTGATTACTCACAATGGAATGCAATCCTTTACCCAAAAAAAAAAAAAAGTTTTTTATTTCTAGAATATCTGTCTACCCTAGACCAGTCTTTTCCTTTAATAATGATAGGCTCCCAAACAGGTAAAGCATCCCCCCACCTCAGACAACATGAAAATACAGCAGGCAACCAATAAGGCCTGGGACTGATGATTTGTGACATCACTGGTGTATGTAGCTTGTACTGGTGTTTCCCAATTTGGGTGGTTTATATATGCTTGTTGGCTCTATTTAGCCAGTTCTAAACTGTTCTTTTATATTTCTGCACCACCAAGATTTGCACTGGCGATTGAGACAATTAATAAATTGATTAAATAATAAATATCATATTGCTCTGTCCTTCACCGACCAGTCTGCTATAAATCATGGAAGCCAAGTGAGCAGGCCAACAAGAAAGATTATTTCTGTAATATAATCTACAAAATCTACAAAATCTACAATAATATCCTTGATTTCTGTAGAGCTTTATTTTTTACAAAATAGAAAAAAAAAACATGTATACTATCAGATCAATGGCTACATTGTTTCACACAAATTAAAATGTGTTGCAAACTGTGGCTTACTGCTATGTGCATTCATAGCACACTATCACAAGTATTCATCACTTATGATATAGAAATAGACATAGAAAGACATTCAATTATCCATATAAGTCTGAAAGCTGTCAAAATAGGAAATAGGAAAATTGAAGGATAAAGCAATCTAATTCTTTAATATTTTTGAAGTTGGGTCATTTTAGCCTAATGGCTCAAAGTTAATGTTTCTGATTGCCAGAATATGTAATTCACTTCCATTATGAAGTCTTCAGACTTTCAATTCTTTCCAAGACAAAAATGTTAATTCTATTATTTCTTCTTAAAGCACATTTACTATTCTTTTTTCTAAATCAATTTTGAATTAGAACTTTTCTAATTCAGAAGTAGTTTCCTCTGATGAAAAAGGATGAGGTCATTGATGTAGATCCATAAGCCCCTATACAGTACTTATCTAAATAAGATCATATTCTGTGCCCAGATGAGGAATACAGATATCCACTACAGTAAAAACTGAACTTTCAAAATGTGTTACATTTAGCTGATAATCCATTACTCATACCTGTATTTAAGAGTTCTTCAATGACAGACAAGTTTCCAGCAGTTAATGCTTTTTTCAAAACTTCATTTCTATCCTGGGTATGCAAGGTTTCATCTAAACACTAGGTAAACAAGAGATTTATGCTACAATATGTAATTTTACTAATTCAATATTAGGACTATTATATGAACTGCTTCATGAGTTACAACAAAAGCAGACAAACATTTTAAAAACTAAACTTAAAAATATTTTATTCTTCTAAGTAAAGACCACTTTTTAACCACTAATGTACCCTCTGTATTGTTTTTATGTAGTAAAAAGTAGATGCACTGATGATTCAAATTACTGGATACATTTAGAAAGAGGTTAAGCTAAAAATAAGTAATCAAGATGCACTGCTCAGTAGTTGTACTAAAGAGAGAAGTGAAATGGGATTCAAATGCCATTAGAATCCCCCCCCCCTTTTGGGGGGAGGGTACCTTCAAGTCAGCATTGACTCCTGGCAACTGCCTGGACTTTTTTTTTTTTGCCTGCAGTTTTCTTGCCAAGATTTCAGAAGTGGTTTGCCATTGCCTGCTTCTTCCTAGGGCTGAGTGAGTGACTGGCCCAAGGTCACCCTGCTGGCTTTGTGCCTAAGGCTGGACTAGAACGGAGTCTCCCAATTTCTAGCCTAGTGGCCTTAATTGCTACACCAAACTGGCTCTTATTAGACTGCCCTATCACCAAAATTATAAGGCTGGTTTATCATTATGTTCAACCATAGCCACTGAAGAGATCCAAATCTATCATTATTGGAGTCCACTCCTATGCAGCCATAAACTGTCTTGGTTATTCTTTACAATGTTACATTAGTATGAAATTACTGATATCCTGTAATAAGGTTACAGTCCTACTTACTTACAGGAGCATTACTGAGTAGTGTGGATTTACTTATAAACATGCTTAAGACAGCACAGTCACAGAGCTACCTGCACAACTTTCTCATGCCAGAAAATCCAAAACATATCTGATTTGAGAAAATCAACTTAATAGCTGGCCTATGTGATGTATGATTTAGGTTATTCAACCTGGAACTTTGAGTTGATGCAGGCACAGCATGTTGGCCCTTACTGTAACCAATATTATCAATATATACACTTGTACATATGTACTGGACAAATTTAGCCATTTTGACGGTAAATGATTGATCATGATTTACTTGCAATCTGTAAGTAAAATGGATTCCAATAACGACCACACGTGGATACCAAGCAATGTGTTTACAGCCCATCAGGTTTAATTTAGCAAAGAATTAGCATCATTTGTCAAATAAATACTCGGAAAAGAGCAAAATCAGCTGTGGCTGATAAAGATTTAGATCAGGAGAAAATTCCACCCATGAAGGTCACTGGGTGATCTTGGGCCTGATGCACATTTACTCATTCTTTCGGTGTCGCCTACTTTGTAAAACTGTTATCACAACAAAGACTTCGGAAGGCGGGAAAAAAAGAAGCACGTGCGTGGTTGAAGCACGCGCCTTGGCTTGCCCCAAGGAAATCGAATCACACTTTGATTTACACCTGCGGGTCTTCTCGGACGCCGCCGCTGCCTCTCACCTGTGCCTGGGACACGAACCCGATATCCCAGCCATCGTCGTCGCTCTCGCTGGTCTCGTCTCCCGGGGGCACCATGCGGAAACCCGTGCCGCCAGCCATCCACCGTCGGCCCTAGCTTCTCTGGGTCTTTCTCACACGACCCCACCCGCGCAAAGGAGCTTTCTAGCAAACGTCGTCCCTCCCTAACTCTTCCACTACGCTCAAGCGCAAGCGCGCGGAACCCTCGGGCCTAGCAGGGCGCGGGAAAAGCTGCAGAGCGCGAAGGTGGTGTCTCCGGTCACGTGCTTCCGAACGCTGCCATCAAAGAAAAGAGCCCGGCGAAACTTTCGGAAGCCGCGTGATTCACTTGATCGGACCGCGTTCGTTCTAATAGATGAGACCATAGACTCATGAAGTTTGAAAGCTGTTTTCACTTAAATTAAAGCGTACTTGATTACCTTCTGCTTTAAGACATCCGGTGACGGGGAAGGTACCATTATTTTGGGTAATTGGTTCCGCTGTTGAACTGCTGTTATTCTTACCTTCAGCAAAGTTCTAGGGTGTGGCCCGATGCATTGTTAACTGGAGAGTAAACCGTGTTTGCTTCACTGAGACTTACTTCTTACGGTACATGTACAGGATGGCTAGGGAAGTTTCTTTCACTGAATTACGTGAAACTTTAAAGTGTCGATGTAGTTTTCCTTGGAAGCAAAACGAGAGTCACTTCTAAATGTTTATAGAGATTGATTGATTGACAGCCCAACTGCAGTGGACTCTGGGTGGCGTACAAAACTAGAGAAAGCATAAAAACAGCTAAAAACATTAAACAGCCCAGACTAAAATAATCTAATAGACAACAAAATCAACAATAATAAACATCAACCCCAGGCCTGGGACCAAAGCCAAGTTTTCAAAGCCGTTTTTGGCTTTCAAAGATTTGTGCTCATTATTTGCAAGGATCCACAATCCTGAACATGTCTCTTCAGGTACATTTCAAATGCTTTCTATCTAATAAGCTCACTCTGGTAAATGTGTTTAAAGACTGAAGTGTCAGTGATTAATATTTATTGCTAGATTATGAACAGTATGTTTCAAACTGGGAAGCTGAAAGTTTTATTATAGGAGGGTAGAAAATTATCTTTCCCACGCATATCTTATGTTAATACAGCAGAAGGTACCATCTTTTATTTCCTCCCAACTTGTTAAACAGTCAAATGTTTATTGGATGAATATTCTTTTTTTCTACAAGCTAAGCCAGCTTTCATTAATCTGAGAGCTATCATCCCAACTGGGATATTTGCAGTTGTTGAGTTTTTAAAAGTTAAAAATAAGAAATAAGTTGCAAAATGGAGATTTCATGTTTCAATAATTGTGGACAAAAAAAAAATCATTTATGAGGAGGCAGTGACACAAATGGACTTTGAAGAAGCAAGATAGGAAGGGTATTGACAGCTTTGAACTTTGGTCTCGGAGAAGACTCCTGGGAATACCGTGGACAGCCAAGAAAACAAACCGATGGTTCATCAAACAAATCAACCCAGAGTTCTCATGTGAGGCATGATTGATTATGTGCCACTGAGTAATTTTTGACTTGATGTCACATAATAGATTTTTTTCCATGACAATCTGTCCCTAAACTGTTCTTTCAAGTCTTCCAACGGTGCATTCATCACTACTGTAACTGAGTCGTCCACCTTGCTGCAGTATTCTGGATCTACTATAGCGTCTGAGTGGTCTTCAAGTGTGTGGCTAGTCAGGGACTTTCCTTGGTATGCTCACGTTTCACAACTACTTCGTAAGCTAAATTGGCTCTTGATGGGCTTCTGGGTGCAACTGATGGTGCTGGTTGTCATCTTCAAAGCCCTTCATAGCACAGGCCAGGCTTATTTGTAGGACCATCATTCTTCAATTATTTCTGCCTGTGCCACAAGATCTGACAGGGTGGGCATGCTTCAACTTGCTCTATTAAACAGTGTCATCCAATGGGCCTAGGAGGTGTGTCTTCTCTGTCACTGTGCTCACCCTATGGAACAACATGCCCCCTTGAAGGCCTAATCCAGAAGATCCTAATTCTATAGTCCTTTCATAAGGTGTTGAACACCTGGTCCTTTCTCCAGATGTGGAGCCAGGAGATTAGGTGACCCCAATTGAAGGGGTCTATTGGCTGTGGATATGTGAACTGCCTCAAACAAGATGTAGTTTAACTTTTGTTTAATTATTTTGTTGATATTTTTAACTGGATGTTAGCTGGCCAAAGTTGGATGGTAAGTGAGCAGACATACAAATTGAATTAAATAAATAAATGACAAAAGATAAGAAGTTTCCCTAATGCAGTGTTTCTTAACCTTGGCAACTTTCAGATGGATGGACTTCAACTCCCAGAATTTCCCAGCCAGCAAGGAATTCTGGGAGTTGAAGTCCACCCATCTGAAAGCTGCTAAGGTTGAGAAACACTGCCCTAATGTATTAAACACAGAGACTCATTTTACCAACAGTAGGCCAGGTTAGTAAAACCCAGGGAAGTGCAGCAAGACTCCCTTTATCTAAAGGTCAGAAGTCTAACAGGTGCAAAGAGATTGCTGTATGCAATTTCCAGTTGTAAATTTTTTTTTTGCCCTAAACATTTACAAGAAGGGGTGCTACAACTTTAAATTGTTCTTCTGTAAGCCCCAAAGCAAATGAATAAATTCCAAGCCTATTTTGCACCTGCAGATTTCGAAGAAGTTAACATTGAATTAATGGAATAAAATCCCATTTATACAGGATTGCTTAAAAGGATGTTTATTTTTCTATTTGATAGTGACTGAGGCTTCAGGAAGTGCCACATTGTCTAAATATGATGTATCACTTCAACAATATATATCATTCGGAAAAAAATAATTCATCACAAGTATTTCCAACGTACTGTTGCATCAGTAGTGTTTACTGATGCATATTTCACTGAAATGAGAGTCACAAGTTACTTTGATTGAACCTTGGAACTGGCTGTTATACTCTAACTGACACTCTGCAGAAGACCTGGCAAATGCCCCATGTGTTCCTACATGAGTTTCATGTCTCCATTGTCTGCCAACGGTCTTATAAATAAAGTGTTTTACATTTCTAATAATCTTTTAGTTCGGGAGGGGGGAACATTTGCAGACTTGTGATTTATGCAAATCTCAAAGAGTACACAGTTAGTATGCTGTAAAATGATATATGAGATGAGACAGGAAGCAGAAGCATTCATAAATAAAACTTTAAATAAAATTTAATTCATTCTGGGGTTTATAAAGCTGCCTTCTTTTTGCTCTTCAGTCACAAAATGGAGAGTGCAAAATGAGTAGAGATGATAAATGATATTTGATGTTTGTTTATTCAATTTTTTTTTATTGCACCCTCAATACAAAGACTCTCCACAGTTGCTCACCTTTGAGTTTTTCACCTGTCAGCTAAAATTAATTAAAGCATACAGTGGTTTAAACCAACTCATCCTTTCGTTTCGAACATCTCATTCAAAAGATGTCACTGGAGACTTGTTGGTAGTGTGTGAAGAGAGTGGGAATTAAAGTGGGAATTGAATGAATACTTTGTGTCTCCTGCATATATGTGAAATATACACAAAAAGTCATAAAAGAGAAAAAAAAGGAAGAAACCATAATTTCGTTTCAAACCCCCTGCTGGAAATAAGCTCATGGCAGTCCAGTGCAAATACATGCCATACATAGCTAACATGCAAGTACAATGTATGCATTTCATACATTGTCTTATTGTCATCTTTCTTTAGAATCTCATCAACTGCATCCAACTTGACTTTCTCAGTCTTCCCCTTCCCTGACCTAATTATTCTTCCTTCATAGTTTGTTTTGCAATTCTGTACTTATTCATTCTCTCTCTTGATCAAACCACCTCAATGTACTTCTTTCATACAGGTCACACTTTGTATTCAATCAAATTAATTCAGCAAACATTTGTTCTTGTCCTATGTTTTTTTGTTTCACCATAATCCATTCCCTGCATTCAATTTACTTTTATGTTTCTCTTAGTGTACCCACCTCTCACTACCATATAACAAATAAGCAGAAGCACACACTTATGCACAATATTTTTTTTCTTCTTTCAACAAGCATGAATTCCTCACAAAATACCACTCACTATCTTTCTAAAACATTTACATGTCTTAAAAATTCTCCATTCATTTCCAGTCTTTAGGTTCTCCCAAGGTAGACCATTTGATCTACTTGTTCTAGTTTTGGGCCATTTTTGATAACTTGTAATAGTTCATTTTCATTGTCAAGTGCAACAATCTTGATCTTTGATACATTACTTTTTTGATCCATATTCTTTGTTTCATTACATATTCCATCATTCACTGCAGATCATTTGGATTTCAGGCAACATCATGGCTTCATCTTAATACCAAAGTACATGCACACTGATGTCTCCAACCAACACACCACTAACATTATCATAAGTAAGCATATTATAATTTCCTAACTCACACATGCTTTATTTCCATCATATACCACTGTAACCCACATCCAGCAATCAAACTTCGAGGCTTTTCACTTTTTCAATCCCCTGCTGAGGGACAAAGATCTGGTCACCATACCTCTTATGTGACATAAAGCCACACTGCACTTCTCTAATTTGCTAATAGCTACCTTTTGTATTTTTCTTTTTTTATAGTAATGTTATTAATGATTATAATTAGAATAGTAAAAACTAATGCAAACTAAAAGAAGGGTAGAAAAATAGAGTAGAAACTGCAGGAAAGAAAAAGGGAAAAATAGTAAATGAAAGTAAGAATATAATAAAGAAAAATAAAATAAATATATAAAGAAGTTACTTCCAACATTCATCACAAGTATAAAGAATTATATTAACATCACCTCCTCTTAAAATACAACAAATAATCTCTTCTTCCCATATCCCATCTCTAATCTATAAACAAATCCATAAAGCATAATCATTTCAATCCTGGTATCAGCAAAAGTTCATTAAGGGTTACCAGAAATCGGAACATATCTATGTTAACCTTGATCAAATAAACCAACTTTATATTCCTTCCTTTTACTTCGAACAATCTTAATCTTTAGTCCATTCAAATAGTGTTGTAGAACTTGATTTCATTTTTTCTTTTTCCCTTCTCTCAAAATTCTTCAAAGCTTTAACAAGCCTCTTTTGTAAATCCAATATAGGAAAATTATCCAGGTCACTCTCTTGGTTTATTGTTTGTATATCATTTTTAATTATTAAAACATCAGCTGGTTTCTTTTGTATATCCACTGTAACATCTTTTTCCACATCATTCTTATAGCCTGTCATTTGTAAATCCACTTTCAATTCAGTCTCGTTCTTGTCAGGTAAACCTTGTTCCTCTTCCATAACATCATTTAGACACAGTCTCTAGGTGTGACATGAAATTTCAGGGGGTGCAATGTTTTATGCACTGAGTTAAAAGCTTATTTTTTAAAGTTCAATTTGTTGACCTGAATTAGAAATTAGACTTCTTCATCTTCAAATGTGATATTGCTTTTGTAGGGGTTCAAACATTTCTTAGGGGTATGGGCATAGAAAAGGTTGGGAACCATTGTCAGAGAGGCAAATGTCTCTGTTGACACTATTAATATTAACTTCTGAGTCCATTTTTCAAAAATATCCTTCAAAAGTCCAATGTTAGAATATTTTGCTCCATTTTATACTTGTAAGTGAAATTTATGTGTTCTTCTCCTTTAATTGTAATCTTTAGTTCCCTCTAGTGTCCAATTTTTAAAATCTTATATATATATATATATATATATATATATATATATATATATAATAAGATTTTAAAAATTAATTCAAACAAAAGCATTTTCCCATGGGGAGGATTCTTTAAAATTAATTCCAAAATCTTATATCAAATTTTTCTGGACCCTTAGTCTGTTTGTAACTTTCTAAAATCAAAGTTTTCATCACCTTTTTGCTGTTTATTCCAAAATAATAAAAAAAAAAACTTTAAGAACTTTTTTTAAAGTTCTTAAACTTGTAGTTAAAACTTTCTTTTGTTACGGATTGAAGGGAAGCTCACCCGGTGCTATCAAACATGTCAGTACAAAGGTTTCTAATAGCTGAAAAGTAGTTAACAAGCAATTTCCAAAAGTGATTAGAAAAGGAAGTATGTGAACTTAGTGTCCTGTCAAAGGTGCCGATCATGATTTGAGCAAAAAGCTGGCTATTCCCTTGTCTCCCAGCGCTCTAAACCTGCCAGAGAGCAATGTCTTGCAGTCTCCTCACGAGGAGCAGTTGTCTGGAGTACTTGTGGGTGATCTCAAGTCCTCTTCTTGTCCAGAGAGGTTCAAAGAGCCATTTTACTCACCAGCTCTTTTTTCTTTGCCATGGTCAATGGCTCCGCTTTTTGCACAGCTGTCTCCATTCTGCCATTTCTTCCTCCAGAAGTCACCTTTTGTATCTTTTCAGTCATAATACCATTCTTTGTGTTGTCAGATACAGGTGCAATCTTCACATACACATTAAACAAGCTTCATAGCCACTCCATAAGGAAACCACAACCAAAGTTCACATTTCTCTGGTTATACCATCTACACCTGTGGCCCTGTCATTTCTCATCATTCTCATTTTATTTATACCAAATATATGTACATTGATGTTCCCAATCAATATACCTCTAACATTTTTTCTTGGATACTAAGACTTACAGTATTTGTATAAATTCCACTGTACAGTATATCACTAATATACACATCTCTGAGCAGCACTGGATTAAGAATGAAGCCCTTGAAGATTTCACTGGGTATTTCCTCCATCAGGAGAATGCAGAACCATCTAGTACAAATCCTTGACCTCAATGATA
Source organism: Python bivittatus (assembly GCF_059951505.1). Classification (NCBI taxonomy): domain Eukaryota; kingdom Metazoa; phylum Chordata; class Lepidosauria; order Squamata; family Pythonidae; genus Python; species Python bivittatus. The sequence continues at coordinate 10,633,980 of NW_028277058.1, read as the reverse complement.
CCACCTTGTCAGATGCTTTACTAAACTCAAGGACACAATATATGTATAGCATTCCTGTGGTCTACCAAATTAGTGACTTTGTCATTAAAAACTATAATATTAATCAGAAATGACGACAAATTTATGTTAGTTCCTGGTAATGATATAATTCTTTTAAGTGCTTGCAGGCATGCCATTTGACAATCTGTTCTAATTCCTAGTAATCCAGACATTAAAATAACAGGTCTGTAGTCTTCTGGGTCTCTGTCTTCCCTTTTTTAAATATTGGGATTATATTTGCTATTCTCCAGCCTTCTGGCATTTCATCCATTCTCCAGGAGTTTTCAAATACTATAGTCTGTAGTTCTGAGATCAGTTCTGCCAGCTCTTGTAACATCCTGACATGTAATTTTCTGGCCTTAAGCACTTGAATAAAGTCAAAATAGCAGAGTGGGGTGGTACTTTCTTCTGAAAAGGAGATTTTCTGTGCTTGTGCTTTCAGCATCTTGCTTTTCAGGATCTCCTATCCCACTTAGTCTTGTTTTTCTTTTGGAATAATTTCAATAACTTCCATGCACAAACCTTCTGTGCATGAACAGTTTTAGGTGGTTCATACCTGATGAATTTTGGATGTTTTGGCCCATGCATGGAGCAAAATGGAGCATGGAAGAAAATAATAGGAGGGGAGAATGGGGGAAACATGCACCAGCCTTCCATTACTTGCCATGTCAGGATTTTGTTTCATCCAAAATCTTCCCTAACTCCATTATGATGTGCAGCCACATCCTTAATGCCCAACACATCTCTACCTGTAACTCTTTCTCTGTTCCCCTTCCAGTTTAACCTCACTCCTACACTCCTAATTATGTTTGTAAGGCTCTTATCAAACCTATTTTTCCTGCCCTTGTAAGGTGTATCCCATCTCTGCCCAGGAATCCTTATTGTGGTGATATAAGTTATGAATTAGGAATCCAAATCTTCCTTTTTGACATAATTTTCTTAGCTAGTTGTTTACTTCCAGGATCCTACTTTCTTTTTTGTCTCTTGACCAGCAAAATGGGAAGGTGGCTGAAAACTACTTTTATCCTAGCTTCCTCACCTTCCTACCTAAGGCTTTCTAGTTGCTTGCAATCTCTGACATGTTTATCTTCTAGCAATGTTATTTGTCCCCATTTGGATAAACAGGATTGGATAATAATCACTTGGTTTGATGAACCTTGGTAATCATTCCACCGTGATGTGGATATGTCCTTCAGGAGAGAGCACAGCTCTCACATGAGGTTATCTGGTCCTCACATAGCTGCTTCTGTCCTTTAAAACAGTGAGTCTTCCAGCACTTCCATTTTTCTTTTCCCTTGGTGGAAAGCTTTGATTTGATTGATTTATGTGGGGTTTGGATCTAACCCTAACTCTCTCTGCTGTTAGACTATTCGGGTAAGGTGACAGAATTACCTCAAGTTGTTGGAACTAATCTTCCATGTTCAGGGCTTCAGATCAGTTGTTCAGCTCCAGTAGCATGGTTCCATCTCCTGGTTCATCCACTTTTTTTGGTCACATATATCCAAATACTTGCCACTGGTCTGGCTTCTTTATTGTGCCTGTCACCTATCAACAAGTGGGCATCAGTTGTTGCTGCCAGACATTCTTCAAAGGCAGACCCATGTATCATACATAGGTGATGAAGGCATGAGTTACTGTCACCAGCAACTTCAGATCCAGAAACAGCTACAATTAGCTCATCAGCTGAAGTTGGACAGGGGTCCCTAAATATTTGCAATGGATGTAATTAGCATATCTTATAGTGCATACATCTGGGAAATCACCATTGCTGTTCAATTACTGTATTTTTGTAAGGATATGAGGTTGACTTGTTCCCCCCCCCCCAAAACTACCTCTGTTTCTATTTGTTCTCCTGTTTAGTTGTACCAGTTGGAAGCTACCTGCTTCTTGTCCTCTTTCTAAAGGGTGCTGCTGATGCTGAATCTTAATTGCTCCACTTTACTTGTGGATGGGAATGGCCACTAATAATCTAAAGCTCACCATTAACCATAATAACATGATTGCTGAGAACCCTTTTTGCTACAGACCTCCAGTTTATTGATGGCAAATTTATACCTGGACAGGATTGAGAGACCATGGCCTTGAGAGACCAACATGTTTCTCTGAAGGAGACAAATCCCAAGCAGAATTTCCCATTCCTTTCTAGGACCAACTCTTCTTACACCATGGAGGTATAACTCTTACCTCTCACCCTACATGGGATGGCATGGTTAAAAGTAGACATAATTTTCCCTCAGGTTTACATTATGTTCTGGTGTAAGTAGCTTTTTGTGCTTACTTAGGTATTTGTTCAGTTGCTCTGTAGACTTCTTGTTGCAATGCACCTGTTCTTTCATTTAGGCACACTGTGATCCAGATTGTTTGGTTTATTCTGCTTAGTGACACACAGTAAAATTAATTGACCATTTGGTCTCTTTAGATCTATCATTCTGCAGTCTTACGATAACTTTTATAGCCAGTTACTGAGTCTGTTCAGAGTATGCTGAACTATGTTTCTTCGAGTAAAGAATTATACTTTCCAATAACAAAGCTTAAGTTCAATAGTAAGTCCTTATAGAGAGATTATAAAACATGAAATCTCATCCTGTATCTGAACTAATCTACAACAAGTTAGCTGTATATTCATGCCGTGCTGTGAATGTATACAATGGCATTAATATTATATTACTGTTTACCAACTTCCTTAATTACAAAGTTGTCAATCAGTATATTTAAGTGAAGAGAGATTGTACTCTTAAAGTCTTTTAAATAGTCTGCAAATAATTAAACACTCTCTCTTACTGCTCGATACACTTTGTTGTTCAACTGTGTGGGACAGCCTACATGTGTCATTTGTTAAATCACAAGAGATATCAGTCTTGGATTTTTGCCCTCTCAGCCTCAATAATGTTATTGTCCTAGGATTATTAAATGACAATATGAGATGGAAGAAGTTAAATAAAACTTTTGAAGACATAAACCTTATAAGCTAGCGAAAACAAGATTCTCAGGCTTTCAGTTCCTCCTACCTTTACCTTGTCCTTCAAAGAGGGTTGAAAGTTCCTCAAAACCTTTTGCAATTCATTCTACTCAGTATTAGAGGAACATTGGCCCCTTTCTGATATCCAGGCACCCAGTAAATAGCCCCAAAAGTGTAGCTCCATGATTAGACAAATCTGTGTTAATAAATTCTTTTTTTTTCTCAAATTCAGCTCCTCGTGTAAAAATTCATGGCCTACCCATATAGTTGTAGTGAGAATAAGTCAAAGCATTTAGACTGAGTGGTGAATGCACTGGTTTGGTGAGTAAGGAATGTTGAGGCTTCACTGGAAAAAGCACCCACCCTACTCTTATGGATACACTGGTGTAAGAACACATCTGTGTACATAATTTGTATCCATAGATATGCTTTCTTTGCACAACTGAAACAATTGTAGAAGCTCATCTTCAGTAAAAAAATCAGTAATAACAAACTCTGGAAGAGTTATTCTTAACTTATGAAGACAAGCATGTTTTCTCCCAAAATAATTAATACTCTGTAAGTCAGGTTGCATTGACTATAAAATTGGTGTCTTGAAACAAGTGACATCACGAAATATAACCTTGAAGTGGCCATAATTAAAGTGTGTGACATTTATTTATTTACATACTTACTCATGGCCCCAGACCAATAAACAGTCTATGACTTCAGGTAAAGTTTGAATTGGATAGATTCTGTAAAAAAAGATATTTGAATGGAGAGCAAGTGCTGCAGGTGACCCTGCACAAATCTTGAACATAAACCTATCTGGCAATCAGTGTACATCCTCTTCTATATGTACTGAACACACATATAACTGGCAATATGTCATGTACAGAACCAATGTGGAAAGAATTAGTTTGATAATGCATTAATGCACCCATTAATCAATTCCCATGTTTGCTAATAGCAACATATTCCCTGTATTATCAGAAATATAGCCAATAAACTTACAATATAATTGTATGATAAGGCATATTTTCCCACTTTGGGCAAATTATTCTATGTTTACATCAAGTGGCACAGCTGGTTCTCTAAATTGTACAAATGCTGGAATTTATTCTGAAAAAAAAAATGAAATGTCCCTTCAAAAGTAAGTCCCACCACATTCTGCGAAACTTATTCCCAAATAAGTGGAATTGTTTTGTCTGTTTAAGTAATATTTATGAGATCAGTTATTGAATGCCTGTGCCAATGTATGTTAAATACACCATATGACCAATGGTTATCCATGAATCAGCAGTATTTTTTATCATACAACTTGTCTGTGATTGGGCAGGATCTTTGTAAAGTTCATATCATCTAATCAGGGAGCTCTTGGCATCATGGCTGAATGTTATACATAAAACTATTACATCTATGGACTGATTCTATCTTTATAAAATGTTGACAGATCCAAATCTAATCCTCTGGGTAGCAATTGTATGTTTTATTACTGTTGGTTGTTTCACAACAGTTGGTTTTATTTTTGTAGCCTCCAGGTTGAATTTTTCAGCTCTAGGTTTTCCTCTGAAACAGAAAAGATATTCATCATTAACTAGATTGAAAGTAGTTTCATTATTCTTCAGGTCAGCTGACTATTTGCTGCCCAACTATTTTTCTTCCTCTGCAATATATTTGGTACTTTGTAGGACAACCCCAGTTCCTTAAAAGCAGTTTTTAAATTCAGAAATTCAGAAAATGTCCCATATAAACTGAGTGTATTATTGTGGAAAGGTAGAGAATAGAGATATCTAAATCAGTTTCATGCATGGTCTCCTTGCTGAATGCAGTGTATAATTTTTTTTCTGAATAAACTACAGATGAGTGATGCTGAACTGTAGAAAGTAACTGGCTAATCACTGGTCTTGCAACTGCAGTCTTCAGATATTAGATTCTAGCTCTTGCTAGTTCTGGCCACTGTTGAAAACTAAACTCCAGGAAGATCTGGAATGAGCCACAGATTGCAAGACATGTTGACATATTACATGAATTATATACAATATGCATACATTTCCTGTTCATCTCTAGTGATCTGGCAAGATTTGTATTACTTTCTTATTTTATTAATTTACAGTCAGAGACCAAATAAAAACAAAGTGCAATGCACAATATAAAACAACATGACAGATTAAAGACTGAATTCTAAGACTGATGTGAGTTACACTTTCACTATGCAGAGATCAGGCTCTGTACCTGATGGCAATGGTGATCAAGCAAAACCTCTTTATATTCTTGTAGATTTCTGGTGAGACATTTGCAAGCATGAAGCAGGTGATTTCCATTTCTGACCAGCCCATCGCAGTAGAAGAGAAGTATAAACTCTGTGCTCCAAATATACTGGTATAGCAGCATCAGAACAAATGCTAAATCCCTCTGCATAAGGATGTTATTAAATCTTCACTAGCACTGAAAGAAGGTCCTTAAATCTTTAAGCAAGCATCCTTGCTTAATATTGGCAGACAGAAAGATATTTGGGAGGGTTGAAGGGACTATGGAAAAGTGTCTTGAGTCAATAGTGAGAAAATGTAGATCTATTCCTCTGTAGAACTCTACCTTCAAGTATAGCCTTGTCAAGATTTATTAAACATCGAGCGGGAAGGTCAAAAAAGGAAAGATCTTTAGCAATAATGTTTTTCCAAGCAAAAATAAACTTATCAAAAGCCCGCTGAACCAATAACTCACCCCCAAAGGATTGTTTCAGCCAATATTTTAGGCAGCAGATTCTCATTTGTGCTGCTACTGAAGAGCCTCCTAATTCTATCCCAAAAAGAAGCATTCAAAATGCAGTGATAGAATTGCAGTAAAATTATACTGAATTTTAATTGACTCATTTCAAATTGCAATAGGTCAGGTTACACACAAAGTTGATCACTGAACAACAAGACTCAAATTCATTTGATTGTAGCAGGAATCTAAATATTTCCATTGCAACTGGCACGTCTAATAATTGCTTATAGAATCTTCTTCTGGCAGATTTCAACTCAGAATATGTGTCTGTTATTTCCTGAAGGATTGTTTTTACTCCTTGTCAAAAAAAAAAAGGAACCACACAAAGTAAATTATAACATATACAAAATATAAACACGATAATCTGTCACTGAAAAACTTTTACAGCAAATTAAAAACAGCAGCAAAATGTGCAGATAAGTAAATGTGGATTTGCTTACCATATATTTAGGGGTACATGGTCCTGTGCAGTTAAGACCAAGTACATCAGTGATACTTCAATCCTACACAGTTAGGTTGCTTGAAATCAATTAAATTTAATTCAGTGTCCAAAAGATAATCACAATGTTAGTGTGAAGAAGTTACATTGTCTTTATACCTGCTGGATATAATTTTATTACAGTTGCTAAACAGAGTGTTGTTCCTTCAATGCATTTCCCAAGGTTTTATTTAATTGCTAGATTTTTATTTCACCATTCCTCTAGGACAGTGTTTCTCAACCTTGGCAACTTTAAGATGTGTGGACTTCACCTCCCAGAATTCCCCAGCCAGCAAGGTTGCCAAGGTTGAGAAACACTGCTGTAGGAGCTCAAAGTAGCTTTCATGCAGAGTTCCTTTTATGTTATCCTCATAAGGACAACTTTCTGAGGTAGATTGGGTTGAGGAAGAATATTTGGTCCAAAGCCTCCCAATGAATTTCTAGGGCTGAGGATCGGCTTGAACCTGGGCATCTCCAATCCTAGTCAATACTTTATCCACTAGATCAGTGTTCTCAATCTTGGCAACTTTAAGATCTGGCTAGGAAATTCTGGGAATTGAAGTCCACAGATTTTAAAGCTGCCAAGGTTGAGAAACACTGCAGTCAGCGACTATTATCTTTGGATGTGATTTTCTGAAGCTAAATCTTTGAAAATAAATTTTGATGCCAGAACTCAGCAGCAGTAAGGAAGTTTATATATTTGCTTGCTTGCTTTGTATCTCACCTTTCATTCAAGAGCTCAGAGCAGTAGTATATGTCTCTCCCTCTCTTGTTTTTCCCCACAAAAATCCTTTGGAGTAGACTGGGCTGGAGAATGTGACTGGCCCAAAGTCACCCTGTGAACTTCTGTGGCTAAGGGAGGACTCGAACGTGGTCTCCTCACTCCTATCTACACTGACAAAATGCAAAGTTCATTCTTTTACCCATATTTTAGAGTACTTATTAAAGAGTACATATGTCCTATTCAATATAGTGACCTCTGAACAACCATGTAATTGGTTGCACTGTCTTTCAAAACCAGAGCTTCCAGGTCAGGAAGTGCCAGATCTGAAGTGGTCTCTGCCTTGGACTTTTTCTTGTTTTAATTTAATATGAATCCAGTGCCAGAGAAAGATGGTTTATAGGTGGTGTGTGTGTATGTGTGTGTCTGTGCATGTATATCCTCTTTCCTGCTAAAGGGATTTTGCTTGTCTCTTGCCCTTATTTAATAAATACCTTTTACAAGGTATCTATTTAAGCAATGCAGTTAAAACAGCCCCATATTATGAACTGTGTAATTACAAGGAACAACTTCCCAAACACGTACGCACCATTAATCAGATAACAAACAGCATGCACTGTATGATCAGCTATGGTAGTTGTTGCAACTAACATAAATTACTTGAAAGATGTTTAGCTGACTAACTAAGTGCTGATTAATTTTAGTTTCAGAAGCAGTATAGTAATGGTTCCTCAATGGTAGAAGAGGCATAGATAGTGGTTTATGAACAGTGACATTTTTTTTCAGGTATCTTATAGAGATGTCCACTGATCCATGGGCATCTAAATTCGAGAGTTTGTTCAAATGCCAAGTCTTTCACTAATGTATTTGATGTTAAGAGATGATAATACCATTTTCAAATGTATTTAAAATAGGTTTCCAAACTAGTTGCAGTGCCTGTAAATCATGATTTACATATCTACCAGATGAAACTAACATTAACAAGATGGTGAACAGTAACATTATTGCAAAATATTTATTTTATTTTGAGTGGCTAAGTAGCCCACAAATTACTGTGATTTTATTTAGCTGAACATGTAGTATTTTAATTATTTATTGTTGTAAATATTATATTTGCCTGGGTGCCCTATTACAATGCAACTTACTTAACTTCAATAGCTGAGACACAGGTCTGGCCATTGTTTAAAAAATGCTGAGCAGCTATGGGTTGAATAAAATTGATCTTAGGTCCTAATTATGATAATCTTGCAGTGTGGAATAGGATAGGTTCTAGATTTCAAAACAGATAACCTGGGTAATTTGCAGGAAATTGGCACACATTCCTATCTGCTATTTTTAAACAGTAGCATCAACACTAAAAATAATTTAAGAAAGGAAAGACAAGACAAAAAAAATAGGGCTAACAGCTCAGATGCAACAATCTAGTCAACAAATAGATCGCAGCAGAGAGTTAAATAGTGATGGCCAAGTCCTATTCTGTTGGTTGATGAGTAATGTTGTTCTAACAGTTTTAATGCAAGATATGTCAAGCAGAGCAGTCAGTGAATTCCTTTGGCTTCCCTCCCACCAAGTATCACCTGATATCTGGAAAAACAAGCACCAATCACTCTTTTTTATGTGTGGTAGGTGGATCTGGGCAAGTGTAGCAGGTGCTTTGAGCCGCAGGTTAAGCCACTGTCAGGCCCAGAAGAAGGGCATAGGAAGAAGCAAGGAGTAGTGATCAGTAAGAAGCTAGTTCCACCCTCAACAGCTCCTGCAAGGGAATGGTAGTGTTGGCAGCGAATGGTCGTGTCTAGGAGCACCTGGAAGTAGTCTGTGGAGTAAACAAAATAATGCTGTTCCTGCCTCACTAAAGGAATAAAAAAAGTGAAAAATATAACTACACAAAACCCCTTGTTAGCAGAAGCAGTAGAAAATGTGCAATGCGTTCTTTAGTGACAGAATCAGTAAAGGCAACAGAATCCAGCTCTTTCCTGGTTTAAATCAACCAAAGAGGACTAGTGCCCTTTCAAAAGTGCATTCAACCTGTTTATATAAGGAACCTACAAAGGTCCCGAGAAGCACTTCAGTAAGTGCCAGCCTGACATTGTGTGGCCAATGCCTCTGGGGAAGCCAGGTGTCTGGTTTTTCCTGAAGCCCAAACCAAAATAGCCAGAGGGAGGCAATACCCAGCTCCCAGAGACAAGGTGTACCCATATCAATTTAAAGTCTAATAGATGCTAGGAAAATCCCAGCCCCTGACCAGGTCATCAAGAATACCATTGATGAAGCATCCTAGATTGTGTCCATGGTAAAAATTAATGTTAGGGAAAAGGAAAAACTTTCAAAGTTGTCTCCACTATGGACCAGGAATAAGATAAAAATAATGTCATGAGGGCATGCCATATAAAAAACAGCAGAGCAAGTTTTTGCTGCAGTTAGGGGATCAAGAGGGTATAATTTTCTGCTATACTTCAGTAAGTGTATAGGACTCTAACAAGAACAAAGTAGATCCTGTAAATCTGAAGGCGGTCTACTAGTAGTATAAAAATTAAGGGGTTTTGTATTACGGGCAGCTGGAGAAGCAGCCATATTCCTTTAGGACAGTCTTTCCTTCGTGCACCCTCCAGGTGTGTGGGATTGCAACTGCTAGTATTCCCAACTAATAATTCTTGAAGTTGAAGGACAAGTCAGGGGAGGCCTCAGAATGATCTTGATGTTTTGTCTTTATAGTTTCATTGACTGTATAGTGTTCATTAAAAAAAAAATACTGAAATGAGAAGACAGTCTAACACTTTACGGATATGTAAAGTATAGAACTGTAAATCACTAGCCTGTTTGTCCTGTAGACAAGTTTGCAGAATCACCATACTTAAATGGAAGGGTGTGGGAATGAAAGGACAAATTTCTGCTTTGTTCTTGTACTTCATTTGAATATGTCTGTTGTTATGCAGAACACAGGAGTTTAAATGATTTTAAGGAAAAGAAGCTTACATTATTGTCTTTTGAAAGCTGCTAGCTATATGTGTGTGTGTGTGTGAGAGAGAGAGAGAGAGAGAGAGAGAGAGAGAGAGAGAGAGAAATTTGCACTGGAACAGGTTTTAAGATTGCTAAAACTGTTGGGGAGGGCAAAATAGATGTAAAATGTTAAGTGTAAGAGCAGGTGATCATTATTGGGACTAAAGTAGAAATGCAGAGACATAGAATTATTTCCTCTTCTGCTCTGAACCAAAGGATCATCCCTTCCTTGAAGATGATATTTGCATTACAGAGAAGTTTATTGATGGTATTAATGGAGTTTTCCTCTGAAAACAACCTTCAAAGAAGGGACTTCCTTTAAGACTACCAATCAAAAAAAAGGGTAAATTTTCCTGCCAGATTTGTTGAGATCCTTCCAGATGAAATCGATAGATTTGAGAAGTAAACATACACTGAGTATTAAATACAGACACCTGGAAGTGAAAAGGAATCATTCCCATGCAGGACCAATCTGATTCTATTTGCATTTTTTTAAGGAACAGGTTAATTAAAAAAAAAATACATAAGGGTTTGGCCTTAGGTAGACTAATATGGGTCTCTCCTTAGGCTGGGGAGTTGGTATGCTAAGAAGACTATGATGGAAAATATGAAGAACTAGTTCCTCTATTATCCTTTGTCTGTAGAACAGAATAGAGAAAAATTGGTTATTTGGTATTTGTCTGTCATCTCTCATAGCCTCAGGAAGGGCTCATTTCAAAGTCCTTTGATGTCAACTGCAATCTTTCCATATTAAATTAATTTTGGAGCATTCCCAAAATGAACCCTATTTTGCTGTGCTCTTTGAAGGTATGTGGAATTTATCCCAGTGACAACTAGCAAGTGAGTCCTTGTAAGGTGCTATACAATAAACCTGTTTGCCCTGTTTTTTTTTTCCTGGTGAATTTATGCAGGATTCGGTAGTCAGTGTTTCGTTTCCTAGTTGCGGAAACTTGCACAAAAACTGCAGAGACCAGCCATGTATGTGCATGAAGTTATTAATTTGGATCTTTATATTTTCAGACTGTGACTATTAACAACTCATGTTCACATTAAGGAATGCTTAGAGCACAATGGGTGACATTCTATTCCAGGCTGCTCTCCAAAGAACAGTGTAATTCATTTCCATGTCTAATGGGGCTTTGGGTCTGGGTTTTCTTGAACAGCAAGGTAAAATTATTTTGAACCCCCAAGGAACTTCAACAGCATTTTACGATACCATGGAACTAAGTAAAAATAGTTGTGGGTGAAAGAGAAAGCACATCATACAAAATATTGTGTAAAATAAAATGTTTAAAATGTTGTATAACAGTTTCCTTGTATAGGTGGAGGCTCTAAGAGAATTGCAGTCTGAAAAAGTTGACAGAATTTGGACTCCAACCAAAACTTGAAAAGCAGAAGAAGAAAGCATGTTGAACAGAATTAAGTTATTATGCTCTGACAATGAATTGCCAGGGACTACTGCAGTATAATTTCTCAGCTGACACTCCTGCTTGATCTATAGCGCAGAGTGTTCATCAGTCAAAGAATCTGATAAACAAAGCTAGTTGTTACTCAAAGAGCTGTAATATGACATAAGATCTTTTACTATGGCCATTTACCAAATGAAGAAATATAGCAGGAAATTGATTTAACCAATATGATCCTTGCTATGTGTGATGCCAAGCCTGTATTGGCTAACATCTCCCCTTACATTTTTAATTCTCCAATTTGAAAATATATCCCTGATAGATCTAAAATGTGCTGGATTTATGTAGAAAGAAAATGTCACACCGGCACCCTTAGAATAAAATAAAATAGAGTGCCACTCATTTGCATTTGTGGGAGAAGAGAGAAGGCGAAGTCAGATATTATGGGAAAGGATGGTTTTAAAGAGAGAACATGTAAAAGATGACAAGGCTACATGAAAAAGTTAACAAAGATAATAATATGAAAAACCGTGCCTCGTCAGACAAAAGGACTATCTAGTCCAGCATTCTGTTTTCAAAACCAGATAAAAAGATGTCAACGGGAAGCCAACCAGTCTTTCTTCTTCCAATCAAATTCTCAGGAAATAGTTATACAACCATCATGACAAGCAGCCACTGGTATTTTTTGTCTTCCATCCGTTTTTTAACCTCTTTTTAATTATGCAATGTAGACATCCCCCAAGCTTTATTGTTTTATTTATTTATTGTAGTCTTAAGCCTTCTATTATCTGGCCACCTATATTTGGGAATTATTGAAAAGTGACAGTATAGTTTCTGACAATTTTGAGTTGTAAAACATGCCAAAACCTAGCGTGAAGTGTAAGCACGTTTTTTAAAAAAAAAGGGCAAATCAAAATATCTTCTCCAAAACCACAGGAAAAAATGCTAAAAATAGTACATCCATTTTGCAGAACTGTCTCACTCAGTGCAAACTTTGCTCTCTCCCCAAATGTTAAATGTGATCTCAGCCATCAAACTTTATCTGCAACTGATGTATTGAATATCAGCCTAAGTTGGTATTCATCACTACATCTAGAAGAAAATTGGGAATCAGAGAGAGAAAAATGAAAAGGAAGGAAGACATTTAAAAACTGCACACTTGTAGATTCAAAGTAGGTTCTGTCTTGCAGATTAATATTAAAATGGTATTAGGTCGGAAGAGATTGAATTTACCATGTTCTGTTTTTACAACTCATGCCCCTGCCAAGAATTACATTAGGTTTGAGGATAAAATATTAAGACAAGAAAGCATTAATATAGGAACCATTTTTTGTAAACAAAATCATAATGAAAAATCAAGAACTTTATTGATTAACAATTAAGGAAAACAAGGAGGCACCATGTGATGAGTACAGTATAGGTAAAACAAATCTAATTGCTTTGATATAAGATGTAATCGGGAAACATTACACATAGTACACTTATCAAATGTATCATTTGGAATTGTATAGTATGTTGCTAGTGTATAATACTTTTTTTGTGTATATGTGAATACTGTATGATCATGTTATATTTCTATATGAGAAAGAAAAGAATCTTACACAGAAATGAAGTCCATTGAATTCAGTAGGAATTACTTTTCAGTGAACCGAAGTGGTCACATAGTCATTTATTATGGAGTAAAAAGTTAATTTCATTGCCTTCACATAGTTATTGTTTAACTCAGAGGAATTAAATTGAGAAGGGGAGGTTAGATACAGACTTTGTAGGAAGATTTATGAACTCTTTGCTATATATTGGGTGTCTCTATCTCTTACAAGCTTTATTTTCATTCCCCCATATTGGGCAGATCAATTTCCCAGAACAAGAAAGCAAAAATCTGAAGATCTTGTCATAAGAGCCCCCAAAATAGGAAGTAGTAAGATTAGGAAATATGTACACACCTGTATAACAAAGAGATAGTCTAGTACAACAACCAGCATAATTCAGTATGGCAAGTAATGGCAAAATTATACTGAAATCAGCTAGTTTACAAATCACAGGAGTACTACAACCTTCCTAGGCAGTGGTATGATCAGGTACAGCCTACCCAGTATTTCCTAAAGGTGCTTGTTTCTCTTTGTGCCCTGTGAAAGAACATTTTCTGAGTCCTCAAGTCTCTTGCCCTCTTTCTTTGCTAAATGAAGGCTGGAGTATTTTAACTTGACAGTTAGGAACTCTTGGTAGCAAGGGATTTGGTACTAAACTTTGGAGGTGCTTTGCGTGAGGTTCAGTGTGATTTCAAGGGCATTTCCCAACAGTTCTCCAGATCTAAAGCTAGAGAGAGAAAGGGTGTTCAGATGCAAAAAGGAGGAAGATCCAGCATTTTAGTGTTTTTATGGAATTTGGAATTTTAATCCCCACTAATATACTACTATTAAAGGTGCAGAAGCCTTGTTTTTTTGTGTGTTTGCTCACCCTAGAGTACAACTTAAGAGAAAGCTGACTACTTTCTGAACATTTCTGAATTTAAATGCAGCTTGTTCTTTTGCCATTCTTCTCCAAGCTCTCGGATGGCGGCGGGGGGATCGTCTTTTTCTTATGTTCTCCTGCCTCCCCCCAAAACTCTGATCATTATCTGAGACACAACTTCAGTGGTTTAATTAACTAGGCATGTAGCCAGGAGGTTTTACTATTGTTATGGTGGTATCCCCTTGTGAGATGCATGGCCTCCAATAATTTGACAAACAAGGACATCATATTGTTTTAGGCAGTTTGTAAAAATCACCTCTTCCCAAAGCTGTTTGATTAAATATCTGTAGTCCTAGAATGTCTTTTAGCTTTTATAGTTGCATGTTATTTTGGGAAATTTCATTCTGTTCCTTGAGTTAAGATTGTTTATGTGCATGTTTGTGCATGTGTGCATGTGTGTATATGTAGTTGTGTGTATGTGTATATGTGTGTGAGTATATACACACACATGTACACATACACCCAGAGAAAGAGAGAGAGGCATAGATTCACACACACCCTTTCTTCCTTCAGAGAAATAGGAAGGATATAGATCTTTTTAAAACTAAAATAAATTTCCCCCACAGGTAGATAAAAAAATGTACCTGCCAACATAATTTTTCATTTCAGGATCAATGTACTTCAGTGTTGGTAGGTGCATTCAACTACCAGTTATCTCAGTCTTATAGTTTCAAAGTAAACAAGTCTCTTTTTTTTTTTCTTTAGTAAATCTGGATATAGAAAACTTTCAAGTTTTATAAGCCTCTTGATCTTCTGTTTGTTGAACTTCTCCTCTGTGATGTCAATATGTACTTCTAGTAAATGTTTCTAGCCTTAACACAAAGTATACAAAGCACTTAAAAAGGCGAGACGGGATTAAGTATAACAATTCTTGTTGATCTTTGGCATTCTGGATTAACACGGTTTCTTTGTGTTAAACCAAATTTTGTTATTTTTGCAAATTTATCTGAAAAAGAGAGTTCTACATTTCCTTTTACTTAATTAAGGCTTCGTGTTGACTGAAATGTAAAGTTTTAATTGTTTACCAACCCACTTATCAAAAAGTGAACATGTTCTGAGATCCTTAGTGTAGTTAAAATGCCACCGAGCAAGTGAAGTAAACTTGCTTATGAAGAAAAGAATCCTGAAAGTATTTGCAGCTCTAAAACTGCACTTATCACTTTGGGATAACATATTCTCTAACATTATTCTGGTTATGCCCAAAGTTTATCTGTGTTCACATGATTTGAGCCAAGAATCTGGCTTAATCATATTATGAGTAAAGAGCACATTTCTTCTAAGTAAGTTCTTCACAAAAGGTGCATAGAAACCAGGATGGAGTAGTTTCCTGTGTTGCCTGACCCAGGGATTATGACTACTTCTGAATAAACCAAGATATAACCCAGTAATAAACTGTAGTTTAAATCTACTTGTGATTCTGTTTGAGCACACTTAACCACATGCCTGGATTCAACCTAATCTGAAGCAGTTTCTCTTCCCTTGATAAAAGAGGAGCTAATAGTAGATTCAATCTGCATGCAGTCCATTCACATGATAGTTTATTATATAAGCTTTTTGAAAATTAAACTGATGTTGATCAAAGTTATTTCATGTTGATCGAAGTTGTTATATTGTCAGTTAAACTGATGTTGATCAAAATATGTTATTTCTCACTTCCCCAATGCAGTTGAAAGAACTATTTTTATCTGAAATTAATTCAAACTCAGAGAATTAATGGATTTTTTTTGAACAACCATCTCATACAGACTCCAGATAATTACCAGAAACATATTAATTATTGATCAGGAATCAGAAATTAATAGAAAATACTCTGAAACTGTTCTATGTTATTGCAGTATAATAATAGAATACAGATAAATGTAAATATATTAATATATTAATATGTCAGTTATAAATTAATTAAATTTAACATTCTTAGTTTTTAACTTATTTATAATGCAATCCTGAACATTATTCAGAAATAAATGTATATACTGTACGTATGTATGTATGACAGTAAATGTTTGACATGTTCCTGCTGTTTATCGCACACCATCATATAGATTAAGTATTTAAAATTTGTAGGAAGGCGGAACCTCATTCAGAAATGAAAACTAATTCTTCTCTTTCCTGAACTCCTTTCTCGGCTTATTCAATAGTATATTCTTACCATTAGTTTCCTAGCCTCACTTGTTTCCATTCTGTGAGATCTTTGTTTTGATGTTGACTAAACGTTGTAAAGGATCATTACTCATCCAACTTAACCAAGAGTGGTTCATTGATGGTTATTGTAAGTAGGGGAGTTAAAGATAGGAAGACAGCAAACTATTTAGAGGACAATATCAAGATTCAGGAGGATCTTGACATGTTGGACAACTGTACAGAAACCAGTAATATGAATTTCAGCAAATATGAAACCCTACATTTGGGTGAGAAAAATCAAATGCAAGTGAATAGATTAGAGGTGAAGTAGTGCAGGCAAAAAAGAATCTGCGTTTTGGTGGATTAGAAGCTGCTGAACAACAGAGTGATGTTGCTGCAAAGTAAGCAAATACAATCCTAGGCTTTTATAAATCCTACAATACTGTCAAGATCAAGAAAAGTCATAATTCCTTTCTGTTCGGCATTAGTCAAATCATACAGAATATTGTGTCAGTTCTGGACACTGTTAAGCAGAAGTGTGTCCAGAAGAGAGCACCAAGATGACAAGGAGCCTGGAACAAAAAACCTATGAGGAAAGTTGGAGGTACTGGATACATTTAGTCATATAGAAGACAGTGCAGAAGTGTTCAGAGTTGTTCCAGAAGACAGAACAAGAAAGACAGAAGGACATTTCTTAACTGTAAAAGGTGGGCAATAGTGGAATAGACTACCTTAAAAGGTGGTGGACTCTTTGCTGCAAGTGTTTAAACAGGCTGGATGGCCATCAGGTGGGGATGCCACAGCACTGGATTTCTACACTGGGTGGCAGATTGGATTAGATATATCCATGATCTCTTCCAACTCTCCCATCTTTGATTCTATGATCTCTGGCTATTGTAAGGAAGGAAGGTGAAAGAGAGTTGTTGTAAATAAAAGAGGGTTGTGATGAACAAAATGTGACAATTTGCTTTAGAAAGTGGGTTGATACTGGCTACAATTTTGTTGGTTATACCTAACAAGAAATAAATTCCATGCATGGCCAGCAAGAGAATGTTGATTGGTGGGGCCCAGGAGGAGAGCTGTTCTCTGCTATTGCCTTTTGGAACATTCTCTCCCCAGAGGTGAGATGGGCCCCCACCCTCTTGGCTTTCCAGAAAGAACTGAAGACCTGGCTCTGCTGACTCTCATGGGGTGAAAAGAGATATAAGCAACCCTGGGGGTGGCTGGCGCCTTGAAGACGCTCCCCGAGTCTAATAATTTTTATTTCACCATGAATATCTTAGAATATAATTATTATTTGTAGGAATTTTGTTATATTGTATTTTAATTAATATTTATTCTTTTACTGTAAATCACCCAGAGTCGCTTCCAGTGAGATGGGCAGGGACAAATGTGAGATAGAAAGAAAGAGAGAGAGAGAAAGGGAAGAAAGGGAAGAAAGGGAAGGAAGGAAGGAAGGAAGGAAGGAAGGAAGGAAGGAAGGAAGGAAGGAAGGAAGGAAGGAAAAGTAAGAAACCTCCCTGTTGATTTCAGACCAATTCCCATCCAGCTGCAATGGCAGCTTATGCATTCTAATGAGCCACTGTTTCCCACAGCCTGGGCTGAGCTTGGACCCTTCTAGCGACTCTCTTACCAGGGTCATAGCTCACATGTACCTGTCTCCCACTTCCCATGGATCCAGTCCAAGCCTCAAACACACCAGGTGACTCACCTCTCACCAGAGTCACTGTTCCTGCCACCCGCTGGCCCATACATAACAAATTATTTTAATTATCATTTTTCTCTGCTACCCTGAGCTATTTTTCTGGGATCTTTAGCGCTGATCTGATTGTATAATGTGCTTCCCATAGCTCCTGCATGTCTGATGCAGTGAAATGGCTGATGCCCAGGCCTTTCTACAGCTGGATAACCAACCTGTTATGTGGCCCCCCACATAATGGGTGGGGGGTAGCAGGGTCACACCCAGGGTTGCATCTCTTCCCATAACACGCGCCTGCTAGCCATTTGATGAAAAGTGTATCATCCAGATGGAGACCACGTCATGTGAATTGACCATGCATGTGTGCCACTGAATGATACTACGGCCATGTATTTCCTTGCAGATAATAAATGGCTTTGTGGTGTTCAGCCTTGGTTTTTATGGGCTGGTAGCAAATCACCATGAAGCCCGCAGGCTCCCTGCCCTAGACCACTTTTTCCAAGGAACCAATCAGCTCCAGAGGAGACTTCCTTCTTGGATGCTGGCAGTGGCAGTGGGTCCTGGTATGGTGCAAAGCAGTAGTGCTCAGGGAGCGCACATCATTTTAGGTGCATTGACAGAGCATTTTTTTTTTAATGTTTCCGTGGAGTAAAATTTACTCCCTACCTGAAGAAAACAAGCCCACCAGGGAGTGGGCTGGAACAATAGAGAGGTCTCTCTTGTGGGCTGGCCGAGTTTTGTCTGCTTGTTTGATGTGCCAGTGAAGATACCTTTTCAGTTTAGAGCAGACATTCCAGGTTAGGGTTTGATCGGCTGGGGTGGAGAGAGAAAAATGTGGCCTACTCTCACCTGGTTATGTAACGGAAGTAGGGAGTTTATGGTTATAAAAACTAGCTGCCACTGTAAGTTTTAGTGAAGCGACTCCATAAGGAAATGGTCGTGAAGTGAACCTTTGCATCATGCACAGTCCACAAACGAAAACACAGAAGTTCAAAAGGAGGACAGGCGCTTCAGCACTATAAATCCCTTCCAACAGGCTGCATTCCTGCCCTGTGGTTAACCGGGTGGCTTCACCGACCCGTTTTCTGGACTCACACACAGTTGAACCCTACACTAACTAAGTGGGCTGGTTTGCACAACAGCTAAGCCGCCAAAACTAAAAGCCGAAGTTAATGCTAGCCCAACTTAGGATGACGTGCGAATGCATCAGCAAGTTCTCCACATCACGCCGTTAAGCGGGAAGCGGTGGCACTGCCGGGCTTTCTAACGCCCAGGGGCGCGCGCGGGTCTAGCGGCACAAGGCGCCCGACGCCAGACCAGCGCCAATCAAGCTTACGTTCTTTATTGCTACTGCTTGACACGCTTTAGTCGCAGCCTTGACATTTAATACACGACCGGGGTCCAGTCCTGTCTCCAGCGCAACTCCAGGAAGCCTGGCTTAATGGGAAAAGAGGCGCTTTCTGAAGACGGCAGGCGGCCAGCTGCCCCGCGGAGAGAAGCCACCACCGGCTGCAACATTCAGGGAGTTCGAGCCTGCGGTGACCGAGGGACCGCTAAGCGAGGCTGGAGGGAGCGGGGCGGACTAGGGGACGGCGCCGCGAATTCCCCGGGACGGAGGGCGCGCGCTGCAGCGGAGAGAGGCACCCGGCGCGAGGAGCGTCCCTCGCGGCGCGCGGCAAGAGCGGTGTCTTTGGGAGCGCTTTGTCCCGGGCGTGAAGCGGAGGGCCGGCTTATGAAGCCGGCCGACTTGCAGAGGCGGGGAGAGGGGCAGGAGAAGGAGGGAGGCGGTGACCTCAGAGTCGGATAAGGTAGGAGACAGCGGTACAAACTGCGGTTTCCCCACTTTTTGGGGAGAAAGGCAAGAGCATAAACGGCGCAGTCCGCCGGGGGAAGTCTGTCCCTCCTCTTTCGTTTGCTTGCTGCGCCCAGCAGCCCGGCCGGTGGGGGACCATGCAGAGGTCGCCTCTGGAGAAGGCGAACGTTTTCTCCAGACTGTTTTTCAGGTGAGCCGCCGGCCCGCACGTGCTGCTGGTGGGGTGGGTGCCCGGGCGAGTGGGAGGGAGGGAGAGAAACGCAAACAAGCGAAAGCGGATATTCGGGAGCGAGAGCGCGAGGCTGAGCTCTGAGCGCCTGCTGGAGGTTGAAGTTTGCGCCTTTAAGTCGGGACGTCCTTTCAGGGGTTGGGAGGATCGTGGGAGAGGCGAGCCTCGGGACAGCGCTTCTTTTACGGGGAAAAGTGTGCTCTTGTGGTTCTCCTCCTCCTCGCTGTAAATTATTCATAACCATCCTCTAGCCCGAGGGTGTTAATGACTAGACTCAAGCAGCAAAGTTGGCGGGGAGGCCCGCTCCCGTCCCTCCTGCTTGGCGAGCAGGGAAGCCCAGCGCGGGCTTCTCTCGCGCAAATGCCATCGCGCAGCGCTGCCTGAGATGCCGGTAATTAGTCCTGAAAACCCTTCGCAAAGGGAAAGGGAAATGCAGGGCTGTTCCCAGAGGAGGAGGAGGAGGAGGAGGAGGAGGAGGAGGAGGAGGAGGAGAAGGGCCCCCCCGCCGCCCGCCCGCCCGCCTGCCCGCCTGCCTGCCTACTCTCCTTTCTTCCTTTGTACGCTTCTGTCCCCCGCGCTGGTCACAGAGCGCTCCTTTGTAATGCCCGCCGACGCCTCCTCATCTCAGATGCGAGGCTCATAAATTTCGTCCCGAAGCCCGGGAAATCGATTTAGAGTAGATTACTCCAGTAACTTTTGGCAGGCAAGAGAAAAAGAGCGAGCGAAAACTCTTCCTGAGGATGATTTGCTCGGAAAGCAGGATTTACAGGCAACTGCGTGGTTAAGTGCCTAACAATCTCCAGAGAGAAGCGGGCAATATCCTCTAGGAGGTACTGCTAAGCCTTTAAAAACGTGAGCTCAAAGTATTTCACCATTGAACAAGCACCTAACGAAGAATTATGTAATAACAATTATTAACTAATGTGTATTAATAATTACCATATTATTTCTCATTAATAATATGCTAGCTTCTATTACAGCTGTCTTCTAGCATAAAGCTGAAGGTGGAGTGTTTGGGTTTCTCAGATAATTTAAGCCTTAACTAAAATCAGATCCGCTGAGTTTTATCAAGACCATAACCATCAGAGAGGGAGAGACAGTGTGGTCTAGGGGTTAAGCTGTTGGACTGTCACTGGGGAAACCTGCTTTCTAACTGACTGTCATTCTTGGAAATTCACTGGATTACTATGGGGCAGTCACTCTCTTTAGCCCAACCTATATCACGTGTTTATTAAAGAAATAGTGTGAAGCAGTATGTATATCATTTAAGTTCCTGAATGAAAAGCCAGGATAGAAATGTAACAAATAAATGAAAAAAACATTGGACCGTGCATTATTGAAGATCTTACATGGAATTACCCTCTTTAGTCTTCCGTGCCTGTTGTTTCAGAGCCAAAGCACACTGAACAGACTATGTTTTATGATAGGGAAGTTACCTGACTCTTTTCATCTGTATGATTGAGAAAGAGAGAAACCTGCCATTTTCATTCATCCAAAGAAATGGATTCAGAATGGGCAAAACACATTGTCCACTATGCATATTGCCTTGTTAATTTAAGAGTTGATGGCCACAAGGTGTGGGGTTTGCATACATTGTTTTAAAACAGAATTGGACAAACTCATGAAGAATGCAGTAAGGCTATGACAGCTATATATACTACATTCTGTATTCGAGATAATATGTTATTTAAGAAAAAAAATTGCCTTTAAAAGCTGCTTAAAAGCTTCATGAAAAGAATGATGCTAGGTTAGATGAGGCTCTGATTTGCAAAATGGGGCTCTTCTTGTGTTCAAATAATTTTTAGCCATTTTTCAGCTCCAAATTATCATTCCCAGGTAACTTTTTCTCTCTCCTTTGCATGTATGTGTAGAGACAAAGAAGGCTACACATTGCTTTATTTTGGTCTGCTAATGAATATCTGGTCTATCCACAGAGACCAGGTTAAAGGTAGGGATTTTCTGTAGGTGGAAATAATGCCAAGGTACAAGCAGTACCATAAGGGCACATTTACATGATAACTTTATTAAATCAACTATCATCTCTAATTCCATACTCACAAAATTAGGATCTCTACACTACATGGATACAATGAAAGGAAGGGATAATTGATCTGCTTGCCTTTGTTTTATGAACAAATTAAATATAGCTAAAATATGTTCCTGAGTAATATGCATATTTTGGAACTTAGTTTAAGATGGAGAGTATTTAACTGTCTCCTACATCTTGAAAGTCAATGGAAACAGGATGGAAGAATGGTGTTCATTTGGTCTGAATACATAGCAGGTATGCTGCAATATCTTTAGGGCAAACATGAGGAACACGTGTTAATGTGACTTTAGTAAATTTCCATTTTTGACCAATATATGAATTCGGATCCAGCTTTCAACATTTGCACTTCTTCATATTCTGAGTTTCATCTCTCCTGCGGAATAAGGATTTTTAAAATGCATAATTAGGAGATGTACATGCAAAGTGTGCAGTAAAAGTAACATACAAAAGTGTATTATATTAGGGGGCATTACTTGCACAAAATGCATACATTTAGCCAAATTTGTAAGGGAAATGAGAATGAATTTTGTGATTACTTTAGAAAAGAATTGACTCTGATGCAGAAATCAGAAGACTGGAAAAATGGGAAAATAAAATTGATTTTTTTCCCTCTTTGTTTCACAAGAGTTGGTGCAGTCTTAACTAATTCATCATTATGAAATGATGAACCCTTTTAATCCATTTGCTTACTCAGTGTATGTGTTTATGTGCACAATTCCACTATATAATATAGGATACTAATACAAGGGCTCCTCTGAAAAAGGTGTATGGCAAAGCAAGCTCTCTCTGGAATGATGAATTCCTTCCCATGTGAGGACCACAGGGCATGCTTCTTCTAAGACAGAAGTGGACCATCCATGGGCCAAGTGCGCCAGCCCCATTCCCCATTCCCCATTTGTGATTCTCAGAGCAGTCTCAGGTCATGCCACCAAAATTTATCAACAGAACTACAGATTTTGACAGCACAATTTTGGGGGGTTGCTGAAGGGTACCATATAAGTGAGATTTACCTTAAGGTTTATCATTCTTTTTGTACCCCCAATCTCCCAAGGTCTGAAAAATTAGTCTTTCCTGCTGGTGATGTCATCATATTATTCAACCACTTCCTGCAGAACTCAGGTTTTTTATACATGCATAGGAACACACATAGAGCTGTAGGCAGAAAAAAAAAAATGCTCATCACATTTTAGGAAGACCTCTAATTCTCCAGAGCAGATTTTTATGAGATGAAAATAAAGTAGGAGTGGCAATCTGCAGCCCTTGATCTAAATTCACATAGTCTTTGGCCCAAATTCAAAAGCTAAATGCAAGAGAGCAGTTAAGATTGTTGTGTCACCTGTCCCTTCACTGCAATGTGCACTTGAGAAAGAGAAAAAGAAGAGTATCAGAAGGAAAAGGAGTAGTATCAGAAGGAAAAAAAAAAAGAAAGATGGTGCCAGAACAATAATATGTGTCTCCCCCACGTATGGCTCTGATCTGCCCACTGCTTGTTTCACTCTATCTGCTGTTGAGGCCCTCAACAGATTATCCCTGAAGGAATGTGGCTATCATCAGAAAAATGATTGGTCACCATATGATGCAAAAGTCCTGTTTCTGACACACAGGTCCATTCTGTTTATAGGTCAGGAGATAACAACACAGCTATTGTTCTTCATATGCAAATTTATACTGGTTTAATTACTGATTGTTTGTTGTTGTTCAGTCGTTAAGTCATGTCCGACTCTTCGTGACCCCATGAACCATATTGCACCAGGCCTTCCTGTCCTTCACTGCCTCCCTGAGTTTGCTCAGTTTCATGCTCAACTGATTGTTTGAGTAACATCCAGTTTGTCATCACTTCACATCTCTGGTTCATACCTTATCTCTTCTCTAGAATTGTCAGCCAATAGGCAATATAATTATAATTGGCAATAAATAAATAATAGAGGAGTACTTACTTGGCATTTACTTCTGAGTAGTATATATTTATAGGAAGGGGCTATAAATATTTTCATTGATCCCTTAAGCAGTAAAACAGATCGGTTAACAGCATTTCCTGGATAACAATACTCTAGACTACAAACCTCACCTACATTGTTGTAGGCCAGGTGGTCTAAATCATGAACACTCTTTCCATAAGACAGGCTGAACCTAATAGATGAAATATGTTTACAGTCTACAATTCCTCTTTTGTTAACTTTATTTTTAGTATGCAAACAATTAATAAAACATGTAAACATTAAAAGAGTACAAATAATGAATGTACGTAATAAACCTTATATTATGTGTGGCTTGATTGTTTTCATATATACATGATTTCTTATTTTTAAAAATTGCAACCTAATATATGACATACCAAATTCTTTTACAATATTATCCTGAAATTCCACCTCTTTCATAATCATTAGCAATTTGGTGATAACAATATTAACATCTAGGTTGTAGCCAACTATCTTCATTTTTATCCTTGATTCACAACTTGGACCTGCTAAGATTGGGCAATGCAGAATTCTAGCCCAAACTCCCCATTCTCTGTGCAGTTTTTCTTGTTTACATTAAACAAGCTTTTTTCCGTCACAGAAGGGCTATGGGTTAAGCTGGATACAACCAGTCTTATGTATGACAGACTAAACCAGTATGAAGCCTTGGTTGTACGAGAGAGAACAAATCTGTCTGTTGGAATATTTCCTTCCCTATCTCAACTTGTGAATTGTTACTGGAAAATGAAAATGGCAGGAGAACTCTTGATTTCACACTGTTACTTGCAAGCATGTTTTGGGGATTTCTTGTTAAAGGAGTATTATTTTAGAACATACTCATGTAATAATTTTTAAAAACTCTGGTTTCAAAACATAGTAGTTTAATAGTATGTTGGGTAATTTCCAAATTAATAATTATGAATTTAAAATTAATGTTTAACTAATAGCTATTTAATTTTATGCATAATCTTCTTTGAACTCCATGGACTGGAACTAGAACATACTTAACAAAGTTATTGGGATTTAAATTCATAATATAATTTTGCATTGATTCAAATGAGATCAATATATGATTAAACTGGTGTTTCCTTCTGCCATACCATGGTATTTATGTAAAGCAACGAAGCGTTCTTCTTCCTCCATTTTTAGTAAATTAAACAATAGAATTAAATTAAGTTCCATTGACCTTTGCAGATCTATCTATCTATCCATCCATCCATCCATCCATCCATCCATCCATCCATCTATCTCTTCCTCAGTGCCATACAATATTAATAGTTTATTATTACAATAATACAGAATTTGAAGAAATATATTAATTCAAATGCCTAGAAACAGTGTTTAGAACTTAAGGAACCAACCTTGCATAGAATAAAAAAAATACTTTAAATTCTTTAACATTTCTAGATGACTTAGCAGCCAGATGCCTGGAATTTCTTTGCCAGCCCTTTAATTGCATTATTTTGGGGTGGTCAGTTACAGAAGGTATGTTATGTAGGATGTGATAATCATCTTGAACAGGTTACGTGTTTTTTTAAGTTTCCCCATTTTAATTTCTCCAAAACTTTGACTGAAGATAAAAACCTAGGTTTTTCTCCTTCATATGTTTTACCCATCATAACTTACCTTAGGATATTTACACAGTGTAAGATCCTACTGCAATAATTTCACCAATAAATTATTAGTGAAATAATTTATTCACAAAATAATAAAATCATCAGGAAACTAATGGATGAGTGTTTACTGTAAGATTATTGTGACAAATAAACTAGATTTATTTATCTTTGACAAAGCCAATGTTAGTCCCCCATTGGAAAGCTACACTTAAGGCAGTTGTTTGCAGCATTAGTACTATCAGAACTGGCAGCAAAAATCCACAAGACTATTATTGGGAGGCAATCTGCTCCCATTTCCACCCTTAAACATCCTAAAGAATCCTAACTTAAAGGACTGATCCAGTAATCACCAGGAGGCATTTTATGACTGCATAACACTGGGTTCTGGATTGCAACCCCCATGTAATGCAGCATGTTGAAGGTTATTCATGGACTACTCAAAACCATATTCCAAAATATGTAAGATTTTGATTGCAAGATTTCCAGGGATAAATTTAACAATCATTGTTGGGGTCTTAGCAGCAAGCTAATTACAGTACTCTGCTTTTGCTTGTGGAACTGGGAACAGAATCTCTCTGATGTTCTTTTTTTTAAAGTTATATTATAAAAAATGCAGATGTTTGAAGATGTTACTGTATATATGGAATCAGACTATTTGCTCATTTGCTTTTGGGGTGGAGGCTTCTGGCTTTGGGTTTGGAATTGGCCTTTAAGACATCCACATTTACTCTATTAAGGCTCAGGTGAAGACCTTTTCACATTTCAAAGCTCCTTGAAGTGTCCACTTGGGGTCACTGATTTGGAGGTGAAGAACGAGTGCTATTATTCCTCTATGACAATTTTTCTTTAATCTTTGTGCATGGGAAAAAGAACAGCATATGTGCCAAAGAGAGGCACCAATAGAAGCCTTACTTTTCTCTATGCATAAAGAGCATGAAGAGATTTGAAGGAAAAGGTCCAGTCCAGAGCATCATATACTGTATTTCCTGGTATTCTGAATAGAACTATCATATTTAAACTGCAAACATTTGGACAGGCACTAGATGTCAGCAAACAGGTAGAACTTTCTGTTTCTTTTGCTGCCATCTAGTGATCATCTCACATCTTGAAGCCCAGTTATAGTAGCCTTAATCTTGGAAATTAACAGAATCTTTCAAGTCTGAAAGTGCATCTCTCCCCCCTCGCCTTTACAGTCAAGAAACTAGGAAAGGTCCCTTCTGAGACTTTGCCACACCCTCATTGCTTATGTGGGATAAGCTGCCTCTTATCTGACTATTGTCTAGTCTGTGGCTCTTCCTCCTGTCTCCCAGTCATTCTCCCATACCATTACACCATATGCCTACAAAGTAGGCATTCTCCCTTTGAATGATAGGCCCTCACATCTGTAGCCAACAAATACATGTGCTAAGAAATGAACAAGGATATAGAAAGAATGTAAAGCTGTTTGATCTGAAACATGGATATTCCTCCAAGATACCTATCTATATAATTTTATAAACAGAGAGATGGTCTTTCACTAGAAGATATTTGCATTGGATTATTCCTCTATAACACAGTGCAAACAATTGGCAGCTCTGGAGGTAAAAACAATACTTGTGGTTAAGTGCTGTGAGAATATCATGTATATACAAGCTCTGTGGAAGTTTACCTGTTATTATTACTCTTCACACTGAGCATGTTTTGCTCCTGGAAAAACAAATGACAACTCTAGCATTTTAGTATTATAATATACTCATCCTCATATATTAGTTTAGCTTATACAATCTTTGGTATTTCATTACTATAGGAAAGTAACATTTTGCTTTAAAAAAAAAACCCTATGTAATATGCGTACAGCTTTGAATATACTGAACACTGACAAAATAAAGATGCCAATATGTTCTTTCTAGGCTTCCTTATTGAATGATGCTCATTAAAATTGCTATTAGGGTCATGGAATTCCAAGTGAAACACTCACGATTCCTTCCTATATTATTCCTATATTATTATAACTGAAAGTTTTCACTGACAACACAATTTTTGTTAAGAATCCAAACGCTAAGAAAATATTGTTTACTTGATTTTACTTTCCAGTGCTTATTGCTCAAAGTAGTTGCTTGTACAACCGTTTAGTTTAATTATTAAATTTAGTAACCATTGCAAAACATTATATTAGCATTGAGAATCTTAAGGAAGTAAGTGTTGAGAGGTGGTAAGGATGCTGGTAGCCAGAACTTTGAATAATAATTCCTGTTCTCCGGTATAGAAATAGTTGGCTAGCGAATCCTTTTCATAGAATCTTACATAATTGAAAAGAATTGAAATGCCATCTGTTTCAATCCATCACCTGCAATCCATCTTGTAACCTTTCAGAGAACATCGTGTCTCAACCCTGACCATTCTGTGCCACAAGCCGAGAGTAGGTTTACTACTCGCTGAACATAGTCACTAGATTTAAGTCATTTAAGGGAACAGCATCTGCCATAACCCCTTGTGGCAAGGGAAAATTAGATAGTTGACTTTTTTTTTTTTTTGGATCTGAAATGTTCACAGAGGCAAAAAAATGCTCATTGAAGCAAAACTGAGTAAAATGGTCAAATTGAGAGGGTAGGTTATATAGAAAGGTAATGGAATAATGTTGGACCTGGACTTACTACATTGCAGAATAAAGGACACAGGAATGCAACTTTATTTGCATATAGTATCTGCATGTGATTTTCTACTGATCCATAATTTGAAATATATTGAACTTGGAGATGACACTAGGAAAAAACCTAATTCAATGTGAGGTTAGAGTGAGGCCAGTAAAATTTACAATCTGTGCAAGTCATTCTGATCATGTGTTAATACCTATGCAAATGCTCGGGAGTCACTGAGATTCATAACTTTGTCATTTGATCCAATTAATCCAGTGAAAATTTGACTTAGAGACATTGAGACAAGATTCACACCTTGTGATTAACCACAGTGTGATCTGTTTGTTTGGATCTGGCTTGTATATTATGTGAACCCAACTGTTGTGGTTTTGTAAACCATGTTTTATAGTTTACCAAGTTTAAGATGCCAGATGGGTGATAAACCTTTTGTGATCAATCTTAAATGATCTCAAAGAGTTCAGCAAGGTTGGATTTTGCTAGTGCTTGGATGAGAGACAAGCAGGAAATCCCAGGCCTATAGACTAGGCTGGGAAGTAAAATTAATAAATATCATGAAGGAGCACAGTAACAAAACACTTCAGCATTGTTGCTAAGAGAATTGCATGGAATGTGTCTATGAAGTTACAGGGAGTCAAGCTGGATTCAGAGGAGACTCAAGCTGTGTGAATCTAGCCAATTCTGACTTTTGCAACAAATCTTAGTTCAAACAAATCTGATTTAGCATGATGCATAAATGGTTTAGCACGAAGCCCCCCCCCCATGGACCAATTTATCCCTACCAATTCACTGTATTGAACCGTTTTTCTTGCTCACCCACAACAGCTCTTATTATGCTTGAAACATGACAATGTCTTAAGCATCTATTAATAAAAGAACCTTCATGGATTTTTACCTGCAGTAAATGGATGATAATAGCATCATTTTAAAAGGATGTCTTGCTGAGCACTGTAGGGCAGCTCTTATCTGAAGAAGCTTGATATAAACAATTTCAAGGAATTTAGTCACCTGTCTTTCTCTATAGCTCATATTATGTCTGTAATTAGTCCTGTATGTTACATTGACCAACCTAGATTGAAACAAATTACATATGTGAATTCTGGATTTGGGAATGACTGTATTATCATTTAAGATATTTAAAACTCCATCCATGTAAATATAATTCTCCTGCACATGCTTTTAGGTGGCCTGTGGTTGATCAAGCCTTGCCCCAAAATAAATATTACAGCATGATAGAATTAAATGCTTACAGCCATTGCACTTAACTATGATTTCACATAGTTTAAAAAGTTGATGGTGGCCTAATTTAGAAAGTTATCTGCGAGAGAGCAGTCCAGACTTCTGGTAAAAGCTATTTATGCCATCCTTGCAGACTGCTTCTTGAGCAGGAAAAAGAGAAACATATCAGAAACAGGAAAAAGAGAGTGCTTCGCGATGATGCGTATCCCTATCTACTTTTGGGTTGGCTCACACACTGATTTTTTCAGCTCTGCCTGCTGTGAGGACTCCAACAGATAACCTCACAGGGAATGCAGCTGTTGATAGAAAAATAATTAGGCACTCTTTCTGCAAAAGAAAGCATAGACAGAAACTCTCTACCTATGCTGAAACTTTTTCATCCCATTTCTAAGCTGATATAATCTTAGGTCTCCCGTATCCTCATGATCCTCTGCAGGTTCCCTAGAGCTGCGCTGAGAGCACTTTTGAAGCATTTTCTTTGGAGATGTGGCATAAGCATTTGATGAAAATTCTTGACTTATCTCACCTCCTGAGTCCTTGGATTTCCCTCATGTTGCCTGAAATCAGAAGTGCTGTGAGAGATGTGTATGCCATCTGTTTCCACAGTCAGTTCTCCCCCTTCCTTGCACAGTGCAAGAAAACACAGTCAGGAAATGAGGAAGATGGCGGTTCAGGCCACTAGTTGGAATATTGATTTTCCTGTTCTTCCTTTGGTTAATCTGATAGGCTTTCCTTCCTCCCCTTTTTTCATTTCCTGAAGATCCAGAGTAGACACAAGGACTCTCATACATTGGTGCAAACATGCAGCAGACATTTCAGCTGATGGCTATGTAGGAATGTGCTTGTTCTTTTTTAGAATGTTACATTATAGTGTATAATATAGGAGTTATATTCTAACGCTAATCAATGAACCAGTGTTACTTGGCTCGGAAGTTCTGTCTTTTGCTTTTCCACAGCAGGTTTTGGAATAAAGTAATGTACTTGAAAAGTTTAGTTGCTGGAAATAAGATCTGGGAAATGATAATGACGATAGTTGTTCTGGCACATGCAGTAGTATGTGTGTTAGCTTGCTTGTGCTGAACTTGCTAGGAGACAGTGATATCTTGAGAAACACCCAGTGCTGCTGTTACTTAGGAGATGGTAGTTGTTCTAAAATAACCTTGATGAGCCTTACAGTTCTGATATGCTGCAAAGGAAGCCTTTATTTTCACCTGTGGCATGAATTGTATAGATTTGGGAATATCACTGCTGGGAGATGGTCAATCTTTCTTCATGGACATCAATATATGGAGCAAGTAGCAGGTCTGTAAAATTCAGCTTACGCTAGTTTTTACCACCTGACATATTCCAGACGTATTTGAAATGTAATTCCCAGAATTCTGAGAAGTTCAGTTCCAGCACATAACCAGGCACCATGTTTAGGAAAGTTGTTCTAAAGTGTGAGTATAGTGTTAGAACACTCTAGTGATAGAACTACATAATTTCAAGCACAGATAAGCGAGTTTCCTCAAGAAGGACAAAGGTTGTTGTAACTACTCAGCATATTTTTTTCAACTACTGTTGTGGAACACTTCATAGAAATACTTCAAGCCTTTGCCAAGGATCAAATTCCATGATCAATATGGGGCACAATAATATTGGCACACCTATTTCTCTTCCAAGCATATTTGCCAACCTTAGGAAAAAGGAAGCTAGATGGCTGGATATATTATTGTCAGTACTCTCAATTTCTGATATTCACATCAAGTTTATTGCTTAGCTGATTATTGGAACATTATAACCCTACATGGGGTAGGTAGGAAGAAATTGTTCCTGATGAGAGCTGTAGAAGTCTTGAGACAACTTCACAGAAAAAAGAAAGCGTTCTATACTTCCATTTACTGATATAGGATAAAAGTTGAGAAAAGTTAGAACAAACAGATCCAAAGACAATGATTAAGGGAGGAAATGTTTAAAAGGGAAAAAAGTTATAAAGCAAATAAAAGAAGAATTAAGACAATACCCCATCTACGTGGAAGCTTGTATCATTCTTATGAAGAGTATTTAGTTACTAAGCAGTGAAAAGAAGAGGTGGAACTTGTTTTCCTTCTTTTACCTGTATAATACTCTTGTTCCTTCTGAGCTCTCTGAGTATGTATGTGCCCACAATAACATCCCTAGTATTGTCAAGAGACTGACAGCAGCAAAACGTCTCAGGAAAGACATCCTTTAAATGCCAGCCATATACTACTGAAATCATATACTACTTCAATGCAATAAATTCAATTTGTCTACCACTTCACCCCTATTCTTCCTCATAGATTTTATTTTATTCCTTATTCCAAGATCCTTTAAATGGACCTTGAAGACCTGGCTTTTCCCCTAGGCTCTGGATAGACTGGAATATATATCTGCCTGAATGATATTGTATTACCATGCTGGAGTGTGTTGGTTCCCTGGTTATAGGTATCTTTTATCTGTTTTATTGTATTAGGTTTTGTTTTTAACTTGTATACTTCCCAGCATTATTGTGAAGTGGGTGGCTATATAAATTTGTCAAATAAATCAAATATAAATATGGATTTGCTTTTGGTACAAGGTCTAAGAACCAGAAATTGATACATGTAATTAGAATGAAATTCATTATGATGTCAAGAATCTGTATAGTAGATTTCTGACAGTCTTGTACCATCACATTACAAAACAATGTGCATTAGTGAATTTCTTCTTTATGTTATTTTTATTGTGGCTTATTCACATATATACATCATAGCTGTATATATGTGAATAAGCTGAATTTTAATTCAGTTTCTGAGACTAGAAGCTAATTGTGTCAGTGGAATTTTCCTCCAATTAGGTATGGTATGTATTAGGAATGGGTACGTTATGACTGAATTCTGGTGGGACCACAAGGTTTAAAACCTCTTGTCACAATGCCAAGTTCTTAATCCAGTTCTTCTGTCCTCCCAACTCTGAATATCTGTAGAAGAAAAATTAATGATAGGAAATAAACTGTAACATATATATTACAGATGCTTCTATGCTTCAGTCATTCCAACTCTGCTGAGACACTTGATGTAGCCCAGGGGGTAGCTAAGGCATTATCTCTGTCAACCTTCATAGATCCTACAAATTTAAATGATGTGTGTGTGTGTGTGTGTGTGTGTGTGTGTGTATTCAGCTGACCTTGGCTGACCTTGAAAAAATTAAACTGGATTGGACTTGGTTAGTAGTCAGTTGAGAGATCACCAGGAAATCCCAGGACTATAGACTAGACTGGTAAATCAGAGAAACACCCTGGAAGAAGTCAGTGGCATATCACTTACATATTGTTTTGAAGAAGGAATAAGCTTGACTAAGTTAAGCCTTTACTGTACATAGGAGAGTCCAGCAGTTATGTAGAATCTTCTGTTTTATTTTGGGGCCACTTTACTGTACCCTAAAATGTTAACCACCCAAAATCGCTATTAGAGAGAATTGTAGGTTAAATTATTGCTTTGCAGTTGATTCCAACAAATCACATTGCATATTAAGAGAAGAAAGAAAAGATCATATTAATAATTAGCATTGCATTCTTCATTAATTGCAGAATAGTTTGTTAAAGGAGTGTGTAGTATAAAGATATACTGTTGAAAGTGCCTTTGAGTGATACAGTACAGTAATTCCTACTTATTTTGTTATGTCCATAAAGATAAATCTAATTATTAAAGTGCTCCTTAGGAACTTCTATGAATGAAGTTAATGAGAGAATTCTATGGAATGCCTGCTTTGTAGGGAAAAAAAAATCTGACCCATCTTTGTATGGTATGGTGTAATCATGCCACATTCTTTTCTTGATGTGCAAAGTGGTTTCGTGGGGTTTTTTTGTGTGTGATTTTTTTTAAACAGAAAATGTCATTTTGAATTTGTGGAATTGCACCCACACCCAGTCACTAAATTCCCTTAGTTACCACTAGTTCCTGGTGTCAGTTCTGGAGTTGAATTTAAACCTTATGGAGTGGATCCAAATTCCAGTGTTAGGTTTTTCAAGCTAATGACTATGAATTTCGGAGATTCACAAATTCCACCTTGCTTTGGTGTATATCCATCCCATACACTAATAGTTAACTTAGGTGAATCAAGATGGAGTGATTAGGAAAGCAAAGGAAAGTTCTGATGGGTTTGAGAAGGTCCAAAAATTTGCTGAAAAATAAGTAACAATAAGTTAGTGCAAATGAATGGGATAAATTTTTGGTGATGACAAAATCAGAATACCATTTGGGTGGAGAAGTGTAGCAAATGGAATATCATGAATATGACATGCTATGACTGGCTGAAATAGTGAATGGGAACATTCCACCCTAAAAGATTTTGGGCCAAGTCCAGCTTGCTATGTTATATTGGGTTAACCTGCACATTCCAGCTACTATGCTGTGATACCAGTGATTTATACAGCAAGAGTCTAAGTTACCATGAATGATATAACTTTGGTTATTTTATCTGAGTTAATAAACATTTAAAATGTTTTAAACTATCTATTACCTGACATTTAGCTATTTTTCCTTTCTATTCTCATGGTTACTTTTCTTTGCAATTTATTACACACATGGTACTTTTCAAGCGAAACACAAATCCAAAATATTGCAAAAGAACAACCTATTTTTATTCTATTCTCTTTACTTCTGTCTGACATATATTTTCAAGAATGAGGAATGCTGTTGTCCTTTAAATACTCGCAACCCTTTTGTGTGTAAACTTTTATGAGAAGAAATATACTTCCTAGGTGCTGTTTTTAAGGTTACAGTTACACTGTATACTGAAGAGTTTGGTTTTTGTATGGGGTTCATGATGAAAACAGGTTTTTAGGAATTTCAGAATAACCTATCCTGCATTGTTAAAATCAGAAAGGAGAAAGATAAAATCGTGGGATTCTATCTATCTATCTATCTATCTATCTATCTATCTATCTATCTATCTATCTATCTATCTATCTATCATCTATGTCTTCTGTCATTTTAAATCTCTCAGTATGGAAAGAGAAGAATTTGAAGGAAAATTCTAGCAATCCTACAGAAGGCCAATCAGAGTCTAGGGAAATTTGGGAGAATTGACTGATATTCAAAAGGATGGGTCTATATTTGTTCTTCCATGTGTAACAAAAGGAAAGAATTGTCCTTGGCTTGGTTAAAGAGAGGGCTGGCTTTTCACTGGATTTTTGGCTTAGATTTTGGTGTATAACATACTTTACTTTCTAGGGTTCAAAATAAGAAATTAGTTTCAGCAGAGTAAGTTCGGTGTTGCCTTCTCTTGTCTGGGCTTTTGGAATAGAAAAGCTGAGCATTCTATGGTGCCATTATTCTCTGGGCTTTGATGGTTATAGGTGCTCTCCTCTTCTGTAGGCAGCACAGTTTAATGAAACTCTCTGTCTAGTTTCACTTGCTGAAAAGGCTAGACTGGTTAAAGAATGAGACCCACTAAAGAACCCAGTGCCTATTTCCCTAGCCAGAATTTTCTGAATGCAGGATGCATATAAAGCCTTGCAAACAAAAATCCAGATGATGTAATGAGATCTTTACTTCAGTGCCTTTCCTGCCCAGGTGACATAAGGACAGCCTTCAAATTAGAAAGAAGACAGAGAACATATGGAAAAGCCATATGCCTGCATAAAAGTTGAGAAGAAGGCTAGCTGCTTGTCATGATTATTAATGAGGGTTGCCAAACTCACCACAGTGACCATGACAAATGGTAGTTTGTTGAACAGAGCATTACCCCTATGCAGCCATGGTTTTAAGTTTCCAAACTATCAGCCAAAATCAAATAATTTAGAGCCAAGGTTCCAGGGAGACATTTCCAAATTGTTGGTAGAAATTTGCTAGCCCAGGAATAGTGGTGCAGTGTAATACTGCACCTTATACCAATGGGAAAAAATTGTCTGTTAGAATGTAATAAGATCATTCAATGATCAGCTTATGTAAATAGAGATATGTACTGTATGTAGACTTCAAAGTGATGCATTGATTGCTGGAAGCATTGGTGCTGAAATATTGGAAAAGCTGGACAATCAGTTTGAGTTTGAGTCCTCCCAAACACTTTGGGGACTTCAAAGTCCTGGCCCAATCTAAACTTTTCCACATGTCTTGTAGGCTTCCACTGATCAGCAGGGTAAAACAGTGCATATTTCCTGAAATGACAAAGTCATAAAATAAAATATCCAAGTTAGAAAACTATCCCATTAAGTATCAAGATCTACTGGTAGGACTGGGGTGGAAGTCATTATAAAGTCATACTGAAACTGTCTCAGGTCTACTGGAAAATGAATCTGGAAAGCAAAAACAGGTTTTCTTGAGGACTGAAATCAAGAACTTGGATTACAAGATGGACAAGGAAGGAATCCACCCTATATTGACATAATCACATACACCCATTCCACATGCGTATTAGAACTTACTTTGGCATATAAAATTATTACCATTGGGAATGTCTTCGCCTTCAAAAAGATTACACATTGTGGCAACAAAGAAAGAAATAGAAGGAAAAAAAAACCCATTTGATGTACAAATAGTAGTTAACCTCAAACTCCTAATCCATTCCTAATGGAGAAAGAATTAATCCTTTCCTGATGTTTCGCTACATGTAGCAGCAGTAGTAATTTTTATTGAGTGTGTGCTTATAGCTCAGACCAGTTTAGGCAATGGGATGATGTTTATTTAAGATCCAGTTTTATTTCAGCAACAAACTGCGTACTTTGTTTATCTACAAATAATATGACTTGGATTGGTAAATAAACATAAATGTGTTCTTATCAAAACTGTGCAGCA
Source organism: Python bivittatus (assembly GCF_059951505.1). Classification (NCBI taxonomy): domain Eukaryota; kingdom Metazoa; phylum Chordata; class Lepidosauria; order Squamata; family Pythonidae; genus Python; species Python bivittatus. The sequence goes on along the minus strand of NW_028277058.1, from coordinate 10,597,987 downwards.
TTATTTCTCTTTAATTGAGTACAGTTTTGTTCAGAAATAAGTCCATGACAATGCCATATCTATAGTTATTCCTGCTCAAACTAGCAAAGGTAGGATAATGGGAGTGAACAAGGTGTGCCTGTGTGTGTGTGTGTGTGTGAGTGTAACTTCTCCTGATTAGACAGCCATGCAGACATGCAGTATATTATTTACATCACTGTAGCTATACAAAAGTAATATTAGATAAAATAGAGCACCAGTTGATTCAGAGAACAGTCTTTGAGATTCACACTGTCCTTTCCTGGAATTATGCAAGAGTCACCTCCCTTATGTAGTCATTCTATTTTCTTCCTACTGGCAAAATGCCTAGTTACATTTTTAATAAATAAAAATAAAAATGTAGACAATAGCACTTTATTGGAAACAGTTTCCCCAAAATATGATATGAAATAGGCTGGGAGGATTTATAACCATTCTAACATACTGCTGAAATGTCTTAGTCGTATGAGTAAAATCAGAATCATTCAGGAGGTACTGCATTGCAACATTTCTGTTTTGCGTTACTTCTTTATCTTTTTCTTATCAGTGGCAAATGAGGTAAATGTTCAGTGTTTTCTTATATGAAAGATAAGATTGCATTTGTGAAGAGGAGGGACTGATACATGTTTTTAACAACCTGAAGTTTTTTTCACAGTACCATTCAGAAGGACCAGCTTGCACATTTTGGACTGTTTTTCTGGGGCAAGCTTTCTCAACAGTGCATTCCCCAAGTGGGTAGGGATTGCAAGCCACAGAATTTCCACCCACTATAGCATTTGGCATAATAGGACGGTGCCAGATTCAGAAAGACGTTTCTGAATGTAAGAGATAAATACAATAAATTTTAGCAGTAGGTTAATTTCTGTCCTCAACTCTTTTTACAAAGTACAAAACTCTATGTATCCTTGTGCAAGAAAAATGTTTTCACTCATACAGTATTTGTATACTAGAAACCAAATAATTTATTTTAACCATGTCTATAAGAAAACTTTTTGTAATAATGCATTCAACACATTGCATTTCTTAAATTCTTGAGCAACATTTTAGGCATTGCAAATTATTAAGGTTGGTGTCCTTCTCTTGAACCTGGAGTTGATCAGGTGCAAATGTGATAATCTGAATTGGTACTATTAAGGTCCTTCACATGTTCTGAAAGGCCAATATGACATTCAAGAAGAGTTCTCCCTTCCAATTAGGTGTGGAACAGTGTCTGGAATATTGGGAAAGGTTGGTGAACATGGCCTCTTAATTAATTTGTTATGTTGCCATCTGAGATGCTCTTTCTGATGCAAATCAGGCTTCAAAGAGAATTATATTATAAGGTTATTATAACCTATTCCATGGGGAATAGATACATTAAATCTTATTTACTCATCCCCTGCAGCCTCTGGCTTCCGTTTATATTTTTAAAATCCAGAGTTGGGTAATGAACCCCTACCTGCTTCTCTACTCAACTTTGGAAGAGAAGCACATTAATAGAAATTAAAGCCATGTTTAGTTTAGCCCAAAGTTATCTTCTTAAAAGTATGGCTGTTAATCTTTGCAATTCTTTTTATATATAAATGGAAATAAAGTCAGATTGTTATAAGTTAATAACAGTTTATTGTGGACCAGATTAACATAGAAAAGGTTTAATTTTGAGAAGGGCCAGGGTCAGCTGCTTGTTTACAGTATAATTCTGTGCAGTAGTTATACTGAGATAAGGATACCACATTAAAAATCAACATTTCCATATTGACATTCAGGTTCCAGGTGTGTATGGATGTATTTGTGCCGCAATTTAATATTTCACTGATGCAGGTAAAGATCCAAAGAATCATGTACCTTTTTCTGAAGCAGATAGTTTGAAAATCCCATGGTATCAACTGTGGAACTGAAGGGACTTCATACCGGCAGTCTAAAAGGGAAAAAGTAGAAATTCTGTTGTTATGCCCAAGGGTTTTGGTGTACTCAAAGTATCTGAGTAAGAATTGTAAGGCCAACCAGGAAGTCCTGGAAATTGTTTCCTCATGGCATTTCCATTCTAGCAAATGAGATCAGGCTCAAACAATCTAAGCTGCACAAAATAGTTTAGGGACAATATGTTCACCGTGTTTACTTTAGTCACATATTTATTTATAAAAATTGTGTGGTAAACAGTGAGGATATATTATAAATCATGCTTTATAAATGTTTATAGAATAGTTTAACCAACATTGATCCAAATCAGTGTTTCTCAACCTTGGCAACTTTAAGAGATGTGTTCTTCAACTCCCAGAATTCCCCAGCCAGCATGGCTGGCTGGGGAATTCTGGGAGTTGAAGTCCACCTCTCTTAAAGTTGCCAAGGTTGAGAAACACTGATCCAAATAATGCTTTTAGACGGATCCAAGATCTTGGATGTGTTCAGTGCCATTTTAAGTTTCTTTTTTTTTTCCCCGTACCTTTTCACAGATTTAAAAATTCACCTGGTTTTGAAAGTATGCATGTCATATGAGATAAGCAACTGTTGTTTTAAAATTTGTAGGTTCCCCTTGAATACTTGGAACAAGTTATGCCAGATTTGTTCTGGATCGTAATTTTTATTTATTAATTATGCCAGTTTGTGTGACTGTGCACTTACTATGTGATTATGGTAGCAGGAGCTAAAAGAAAAAATAGAAAACTAAAAGCGTACCTATAATGCATATATTAAACATCTAGATTAATTTTAAAATGCTTTTATTATTTATTAGATGGACAAAGCCTATTTTGAGAAAGGGTTACAGACAGCGCCTGGAATTATCAGACATTTATCAAATCCCTGCTGCAGATTCTGCAGATAATCTTTCTGAAAAATTAGAAAGGTATGTATTAACATAATTCTATATATCTGGAAGCGAATAAATGTAAAGGTATTTATTTACTAATTATTTTTTTTATCTTACTCTTTCTCTTGAGCATTCTGCATGGTATATGTTAATGGTCTCTTCTCATTTCATTCTCAGAAACATAATCCTGTGAAGGTTGTTGGGTTGAACAAGAATAACTGATCCAGTGTTCCTCAATAAGCTCTGGGGCTGAGTGGTGATTGGAAACTGGCTCTCCTCAGTTCAGGTCCAAGGCCCTGTCTGCTTCTACTTTTAATACAAATTGCATTGTAGTCACCCAGCATGATAAACCCTTTGTGTGTATGTGTGTGTGTGCATGCGCACACACACCTTCAAGTCAGTCTTGATTGGACTGTCTGGAGAAGTCCCTGTAGTTTTCTTGCCAAGGTTTTCCAGAAGTGGTTTGCCATTGCCTACTTCCTAGGGCTGAGAGGGACTGGCCCAAGGTCACCCAGCTGGTTTTGTGCCTAAAGAGGGATTAGAGCACAGTCTCCCACCTGATGCCTTAACCACTATGCCAAACTGACTCTCTACAATATAATCTCAGGCATATATTCAAAAGTAAATCCTAGCTTGCTCAGACATTCATACTTGGATTGCAGTATTAGTTCTTCAACATAATTATTTTCATGTACATAATCCAGAAATTTCTTTGAAAATAGCCTTCTTCCCCATTATGTGTGTAAGTCATTTGGAAATTGAAAGGCTCTTAGGTGCTCAACCCAATGAAAAGCTTTTTAACAAACCTATTATACCTTCAAAACTTCAATTTATATAGGATAACACTTTTGAAACCATAATGAAAATAATGAGACTGAACCACATTTCCCTCCAGATTCTATGATAAATAAATCTCTACTAATTTTCAAGTAAGCTATCATTGAACAGCTGGATTCACTCATTGCCCTGAGCCATTTAGTGATTTTGTTCATGGTTAGTAGGTTATATGAACCAAACCTTGTGATTTATAAGCCATGGTTACATGGATAAACATTATGTATAAGTTATGAAAAATGTGATCTATTCAGGAAACCTTGGTTTAAGGAAACCAAGGCATAGTACAATGTGTGAACCCAGATAGTATCATTGTGGAAGTTCTGCTTTTCCCTCAGCTAATTTCTGGCATTGTAATGGAACTCTCAGATACCTTCTTTTTTAAATTCTTGAATAGTAAAAGGTCTAACTTAAATATATTGAATGAATCCAGTTGAAATCATGCTGAATGTGTATTAATGAGTCCCATTAATTTTTCTGGCATGTCTAATCCAATGGAGATTACATACTTTTACATCCTCTTACATACCTTTATGAACATTTCTTAATGAGCCAAAAGGGTTTTGTTATCCATAAGGTCTTTAAGCATTGATTTATGAGTGGAAAATTCTGTAGAACACTGAAATATTTCATTTCTCTCTAGACCACGTCAAGTCTCCTCCAGAACCATGCCATTTTAATCCCATGTTTGAATACCCAAACCATTTCTGGTTTGGAGGATTTACTTCCAGAAACCATTGAATCATCTGTGAAATAGCATGGACTAGGAGGACATTTGGCATGGTCCAGAGAGAATTTATTTTATTCCTAGATCACTGAATTTTGCACATCCATATTAAATGTGTATAATTCTTATAATAGCGTACAAAATATCTAATATTTAAAATCCCCATATTATATATGTTAATAAATATATATTTATTTGTGGGAAGGGGAATTAGTGACCCAAGAGTCCTTGTAGCTCCAAAATTGTTTTGTAGCCTTTGAACCTCTGCTGTCAAATGTTGGTGTATATTTGCTAAAACTTGCCAATCCTTTTTATCACAATTGTGAAGTGGGAAAGTTTAAAACAATGAAATAGGTTCAATGAAATTTTAAAGGCAAAGAAACTTCCAAAATCTTTTAAAAACAGTTTAGAAAACAAATTTGGTATATACCCAAGAACCAGATTAGACCATATGAAAAAGGAACCAAATTGCAAGAGTAAATCTAAGTTCAGTATGTCTGACTTCTTTAATTCTAAACCAAAATAAGTTGAGATCAGAGTCCAAAATTAGTTTTATATATGACATGACTTTGGCATAAAATTATATTTAATTTAGTTCTATTCTGATTTATTCTAATACAAATACAGTAACTAATGATTCTAAGATAAATGCAAATAATATTGATTCAGTATGGATTTTTTTTCTACTTTTGTATTTCTACTAATTAAATGGAAAGCTTTTTTTCTGTGGTTCAGGGTAAAATAAATAAATGAATAAATGTGTCATCAATTTTGGAAAAATCCTACCTTGTGTCTTAGATACTTAAAATTTATCAGAATATTTATGATTATATTACTCCTTTTTCCATGGAAGCTGACTGATGTGTCATTCTGGCCACAAACAGAGCAGCATGGATTCTTGTGGGTAAATTAGTCAGAGAGTTGGGGTTGCATAACCAAATGGACTACCTGTTTGGTGGAGATTTGATGTTCAATTTATATGCCTGTTTTTATTCACTTGTTATTTTATTAATTGTATGCTGTCCAGAGTTGCTTTGGTGAGATGGGCAGCTATATAACTGTGTTAGATAGATAGATAGATAGATAGATAGATAGATAGATAGATAGATAGATAGATAGATAGATAGATAGATAGATGAAAACACTTATCTCTCTTGTAAAATAAATATTCCCCAGATTTAAGAGTGGAATTCTTAATATTGGGTCATCTCCTGGTCAGATGCTTTATTTGCTTGGACTGATGAGCAAACATTGAAAAACAGGATCCTTTTGGCATAAAGAAGACTGGTACTTCAGGGAAGCATACCTTAGAGGTCTGTCTTGCACTAGATGCTCCCAGCTGACACGTTCTAGTTCAGACTGAATGCTGAATCCTGAGCCTTGATTCAACATACAGAAACAGACAAAAGACATACAGAAACTCTAAATGATTATCTGGATTTTTGCAGCCCAGATATAGCCCCAAACCAGTCATCTTCTCGATCATAACCCTATTTAATACTGAGTGCTGAGCCTGGGGAAAAAAATGTTTGGATTCCTTATTTTAAATTTCTCCTTCATTTGAATGCTTTCTATCCCACTGAAAGCTCTAGTAGTCTCTTAAAAAGATACCGCTTTTTCTTAAATAAATTCCCCATAAAGCTACTTATAGCATCTCCTAGAGTCATGCAACTATCATGCCAAATAACAGTCATGAGGTCACGGTTTATATTTCTTCAGCAATGGCTGGGCTATGCGGGGTGATGTCTTAAGTCACTTGTGAAGAAAACGCTTTAGTGAAGTCTGTCATATCAGTTGCTCTTTGGTATTACTCAGTTAATTCCCAGTATTATATTCAGTGTAGTTAAGAAGTGATAAAATTCCATGTTGGTTGTAACTTTTAGCAGTATCTAAATATTGTAATTACTTTATTTTCCACAAATAATTATGTTATCTGTTAAAACTGATTCTAAAAATGCATCATTCAGGGCTGTTGAATTACACCATAAAAAAGGGCTTTTCAGTGGCAGCTGACATGCTTTACTGAAAAAAAAAATAACAAAACAGAACAGAATTGTTTGTCTTTTTTCCCTTTCTTTCCCAGGGTACTGGAGGCAATCCAAAACCTTTATTTGCCTATTATTTGTTTATTGGTCTGAAGAAGTACAACAGGTTTCTTTAAAACATACAGTGTGACCTTTTTGATGAATTAACTCTCTGCAGAATGATGTATAACTAAGTATTTCCATCTGCCAAATATTTGACTGAACTACACTTGAACTTTTATTGAGCTATCAAGTCACAGAGGATCAGATCCTTGGGGTCTTTGCAAAGCTTTGATTTCAATAGATACCTTTACTAAATCTCCTTGGATATCCTTGAGTGAAGTGAACTATGCTTGGGCTACAGAATGGTTTATTTGGTCACATAACTTAATGTTCTTTTTTACTCTTCAGAGAATGGGACAGAGAATTGGCTTCAAAGAAAAAACCCAAACTCATCAATGCTCTTAGGCGGTGTTTTTTCTGGAAATTTATGTTCTATGGAATAATACTATATTTAGGGGTAAGAGTTTCCTTTTACTTCAGTTAATATATTGCAATGTTATATATGAGATGCCTGAGAAATTTTAAGCAGTGCATGAGTCAATGCTGATTTCATTTATTAACCCAACAGGAATCAAAGCTGGCTCAATGGGAGTCAAATTAAATAAACATTGAGTAATTTATTATATTAAAACATGTTTAAGTTTATATACAGTTCCTAAACGCAAATATTTTAATTGAACTATTTTTCATCTCTGCAGTCAAGTCAGCATGAGAAATAATGTTAATTAGAAAATTACTCTCACCCTTTGTCACCAGAGACCAAACTGAAAACCTCATTTGTATGGTATATATTATATACAAGTATGCATGCATAAAAACACCCGCACATCTCATTTAAGCCAAATTTTTACCGGAAGTGGGAAACTTGTGGGCTACCAGATTTTGTGAAATTCAGTCCTAGCCAGGATACTGAAGTTCAAGGATATTGGGAACTGTAGTCCAATATCTGGAGGGCTACAAATTCTCTACCTCTTTCTTATAAAATACTAAAAATACACGAATTATTTTTAGGGTTAGAGAACACCTTCCAGAGGTGTTCTCTTCTACAATACACTAGAAGGTAGGATTCTAAGAGTAGCATAGTTTTAATCATTGCCATTAGTTAATCATCGTTATTTTTATTTATTTATTTATTTATCAAATTTATATGGGCATCCATCTCACACAAGGTGACTCTGGACATTACATTACAGACAAAATAGGTGAGATTTTTTTTTTTTTTTAAAAAGACTTTAGGAAATGTACTGGAATTTACCAGTGAGAGCTCCTATTCTAAATATACTTTATTGCACATCATTGAACAATTGCATTTCACTTTTCCATCTGGAGAAGTAAATGGAAGATGAATTTACCAAAGAATAAATAGTTATACTGTGCACTTTAGAATTATTTAATCTTTGGATTTCATTTGTTCTTTGAATATAGATCCAATTTCTTCAGATTTAGTGGAGCTTCAGATTGTTTATTATCAGGATTAGATAGCATCTATATACCCCATATACATGATGAAAGAGTACATTCACAAGCTTTTAACCTATCTATCTATTTTTCCTCTTACATTTGTGGGATGGAGAGGAGAAATTCCATGAGGTATTTGTGTCTGTGTGTCTGTGTGTCTGTGTTCTAAAACTGAAAGCATTCAATTTCTTCCATCAAAAATTATTTTTGTTCATATGCATTGGATCTTAGGTATGTATAACTTATTAAATTTTATGTTGATGCATGGACAACTGGAGGTCTAAAAAATGTGAAAACTACTTGTTAGAGCCTGAAAACATATTTCTGCTTCTTTACCACATATGGAAAGAGACTGGAGAAAAGTTTAATCTAAATTAAGTTTTTGTTTCTCGACTGATAAAGAATTAGAAAGTTGGGATCATCATTTTGTGTGTGTGTGTGTGTGTGTGTGTGTGTGTGTCCAGCACTAAAATCTGATGGAGATACTGGCGCATGAGCTTGGAAAATGCTGTAAGTCTTCAAACATCATGGTATCAGTAATTGTGCATATAGGTTTCATGATGAAATCATGTATTGTACAAAATTAATTTGAATTTTAAATAGAGAAAGCTAATTTGGCAGTGTTAAAATGTGATTCTATAACTATGTATGCATTGATACTTTTTGTTTGCTTGAGAAATCATATATATCAAACAAACTGACGCTGTATGAAAAGATGAATCAGCATTCTTTAACAAACTTCATGTTTGTCAGCAATGTTCATAAAAATATTGAAGTATGCTGGATATGGAATTTGCTTTCCTAAATTAGTAGAAATTCTCTGCAATTCAACTCAGAAGGTTCAAAAAGGAATCTCTCTTTTTTTTTTTCACTGAACCCTTGCTTTCTTTCTTTGGCCCAAGATATAATTTTAAAACAACAGAAATTCCAGTTGTTTCTCACTGCTTTTCTTGTATTTTTAATGCAAGCTGCAGCAACATGGATAAAATATTTTCTTAAATTGACATGCTTCATTTTATCCATCTTATTAGAGAATAATATAAATTATCCTGATACTGCAAATGTTGTTATCTTTCACAAGTATAATGGGACTATAGCAAAGACTAATAATGCTAGGTGTGTCTATAATGATTTTCAAAAGCACTTTGAAATTGCAATACATATTTTATATTCAGAGTCTGCACCTTTAGAAAGAAATCTTTATCTAACTAGAACAGCTGTTAGCTTTGATAGATGGATATTCTGGAGAGCTTGATTTCAGCATGTTCCTGTCACTAGCTGGCTTGCTTAAAGATTCACATGGTACAGAAATTATCTTTTTCAAATCATAAAAGAAGCAACAAGAATAACTATAGACATTATCATTTGAAAACAATATTATTTTTTTCTTTGTTAATCATTGTGAAACATTATATGTAGCCATTTCTTGTGCATTCTTGTAAAAAACTATAAATCACTTCATTACAATAATCTAAAAACATATTGCTATCTCTGTATGGTATACACAACAAACAGTAGTAAAAATACAAATTATAGTGCTATACATGTGCTATAATTTGTAAGTACCAGGGCAGAGTAGAAGAGAAGTTTTTTTTTTTTTTTTTTTTACCAACTGAAGAGGGGCTTAAAGTTTGGAGAGTTCCATTACATTCTTTAGAGTCATTAAATTATATTACATGATTTGGCTCCATCTGGAATTGTTACTTAGTGTCCTACTTAAAGCTAATCCAAAGCTTTATTAATATGAAGATTGTCATCTTTCTCTTCATGTCTGTCCTTTGCCTACACATTTCATGGCCACAGCATCTGGAACAATTTTTGTATCCCCACCCCCCACCCCAGATTTTTGTACCTTCTGATCTGATGACAACTTCTGGACAACTCAAAGCTTGCTCACTGTTTTGTGACTCTGTTTGGTTCTAAAAAATGTGCTTTCCATTCTCCAGCTGTGAGTTTTCGTCACCAACTTTTTATTTTTTCTCTTAACATTCTCATGCATGTATTAAAAAATAGAAAGCAGGTTTTATTATGATTTTGCCTTAGTCTTGATCCTAAACATGGATGCATCAACACACCTGCCCAATTCTTTTTTTAATTGTTCTTTTATAAATATTCTTCCTTGTGTACTAAAAACATTGCTGTGTTGGTCAAACATAAGTCTGTTTTGTTTGTCTTTTTCTAAAATTATATGTAATCTTATAAAACGATGTGAGTACTTAAAACAGGAACTATGTGATTCAGAGTGTCAGTTTCAGTCCATTTCTGAAAACACTGTATGAATACCAGTGTTTTCATGCTGACCTATTAGGAAATGATTACACATAATAATGAGAAATCAATTTACAATGCTGACCTCAGGTTATTTAAAGGACAGAAAACAAAGGTTACTTGTGACCTCACTTATAGCTCCTGATGACATTCTTCAAACATATTTTATATCAAAACAAATCATATACTATATGATTATTTCATATAAAATGTCTAAAATTTCTTCAGGGAACTATAAACATCAGTGGATGAGAATTTTCTTACTAAGATTTACCATCATTTTGTATGTATATTGTAAGAATGTTTAAAGAATGTATAAAAGGTGGAATTTTCCCTATTCTTTCAGTCTTCATTTATATAGAGAGAATAAATGTATTCAGCAATGCAAACTGTAAGTAGAGAGTCATACATGATAATTGTTAAAGATTTATTAAGTTATGGCAAAAGTCATCTAAAAGAAGATCCTTTCGGATGAATGGAATCATTTTTGTTTACTGTAGCTACACAGGGAATCTGACCCAAAATGACCACAGTTGTTATTGTGGTGAGCTCTAATAGCCTAAATTCTTATGATTGTACAGTAGTATTGGAATTATAGTCTTTTCAGTAATTCAGTCATAACTTCAACTTTCATTTAGGAAAAAAAATAGTTATTCTTTCCCAGGCTGGATTCCCTGAGATATTCGCTATCTTCCCTAACTGTTATCCTCCCCAATAGCTATCATGGTCATTATAAGTCATAATAAAGGACAGGTTAGAAAGAAGGTCCCTTTTCAGCAAGATAGTGATCATAAGGATATTAAAAGTGACAACATTATTTGCTACAGAATGCTGAATGCCTCTGCAACTTTGCATTCATTAGTTCCAAAGACAGAGGAGATGTGGGTAGGAATGGCCCTGCACATTTTGTTGCCTCAGGCAAAAGACCAAAAGTTACTTTTTTCAAAGAGATAGAACTTTCTCTGTAATTTGTTCCATAGATTGGAACAAATCAGGTTAGCTGCTGAATTTTATTTTCCTACTTGAGGGAAGATAGCAGTTTAGGCAGCATGGGGCGGTCTGTGACAGGCATCCATTTTGCCCACTGCTAACTGAGCCAGTCACCTCACTGTCTGATGGTAAGGTTATAATTCTCCATGCTCAAATTTGCTGAATACATAAGTGCACATATACATTAGCTATTTGGAAAAATTGACAGAAATATTTGACTTTTTTCTTTTAACTGCAGGAAGTTACTAAATCTGTGCAGCCTCTTTTACTGGGAAGAATAATTGCTTCTTATGATCCTTCTAATTCACTCGAACGATCAATAGCTTACTATTTAGCCATAGGACTCTGTCTTCTTTTCATTGTACGGATGTTGCTTCTTCACCCAGCAATATTTGGCCTCCATCACATCGGAATGCAAATCAGGATAGCCATGTTTAGCTTAATTTATAAAAAGGTACGTTTCCTATTTTTGTTAAATGAAATGCAAAGGTAATTAAATTGTGTAGGACATTGATAATAACATACTGTAGCCCCACATTGCTGCAGTAATGGAAGGATGTAACCTGTGGTAAAAAGCATCTCTTTTTTATGACCTACATTCCGTTTATTATACAATATCAGCAGAGGGTTGCTTAACATTTAGCTCTGAAACCAGCAGTAACAGAGAAAATGGGAGTATAGGTAAGTGTCACTACACGACCTACATGACCATCGTCCAACTTCCCAGTAGTGAGTAGTTGCAGGCTATGAGGATTAATTTTGCTTAGTCAGGGAGAGAATTGGAGTACGCTAGGAAAAGAAAGTAGCTAATGAGCCCAGGGTGACAAAGTTAATTTACCATTATTTATAAACTGTCCTATTGCACAAAACTAAAACAAAACAAAACAAAACAAAAATCTGTATTTGTGTGCAGATACTTTCTTACAAATGTAATAAAATGTGAAAAGAATCTGAAATTAAAACCCAATAATGTAGTCTCCCAATTAAAAATTGATCTCCAGATCTGATTATTACATCTACTATAAACTTAATGCATTATTTACTTATTTATTTTTAAATCTATCTATCTTTAATCCATTCAGGGTCCATAAATGGATGCACCATAAATAATTATTCATCTCATTCCAAGCACAAAGTATAATTTTCATTAATTTGGAACTAAAAAACTGACCTCCACTTACTCTCCAAATCAAAACTGGAAAGCATGGCTTAAAATGAAGATGAATTTTGATTTGGAGGTTAATTTCATGGTCCTCACAAACTGAAGAGGCAATCAGAGTGAACAAGTAGGGGTAGGATATTTGTGAGTCTGAGGTCTTATCCACACATACCTTTAACTGCACCTCAAAGATGCTTAATTGTTTTTTAAGAACAAGTCCTAATGAAATAGCCTTTATTTCATCCCCAGGTTATAAGGCCACCTAACTTTAACTGATGTGATGTTGAAATGGTATTTTCAATTTCCTCCTGGCCTTGTGATATTCATGATTTGTAGTTCTTAGGTGGTGATTGGTGATGATGCAATCAGGGTCTATTGAAAGCTTATTTAGAGCGTAAACCCTACTGAATATAATGAGTATTTATGAATAAGCATGTACAGGATGAAAAAAAAATGTATGTTTGTAATAGAACATATAAATCATATTATTGTACAGACAGTATTAGCATCTAAGTGACATTTTAATGTCTGTTTGTTCTATTATATTTGATTGGTTGATACAGCTTTTTCTTTTGTTCTGTTTACAGATTTTAAAACTGTCAAGCAGAGTCCTAGATAAAATAAGTACTGGACAACTTGTTAGCCTCCTTTCAAACAATCTAAACAAATTTGATGAGGTATGTTGCATTTCTTTCAAGGAGAAGAAATCAATTCCAATGCATTATAATGTGCTTAACCCTACCAAAATTAAAGTAAATTCTTTGCTATGGATAGGTTAGCTATTGAATTGTATGGCTTGAGCTAATTATAAAATAGGAAAACAAAATAACCAAGACAAAAATCCAATGATATTAGGTATGCTAACAACATTGCACTTGCCTGAATTTTCTGGATCTAAGTTATTTGTTTATATTCCATTACTCTTGCTATTTGAAGTGGCTTCTTAAGCCATTAATAAACTCTGAGAATAGGATCTATAATACTAAATTCATAACATTTATCTCCTTTGGATGCATTTATATTATAATTATATATTTACTAGTTTATTTTTGATTTGCTTCAGGAACAATTGCTATGTGTGCTAGTGCTATTACAAGTTCTGTACTTGGCTAGCAGTAGTTAAGTGGTGGGGGGAAATACAGAAAGTTACTTGCTCCCTTTTTTGTGGGATATTTCGGATGAATTAAAATTGCTTAAAATTACAGTAATTGATTTGTTTGCATGGGCAAAAAGAATGGTTAGAGTTTCACTCTTAGAGATAGATACCTCGTCCCACTATGCTTATGGCAGGGAGTGTTTGGTTGGCCTATAAGAATCTTTTTCAGGCTGAGGTCAAGGCAAAGAAGAACAGCAGAAATGTAATTTCTCACTAACATGGCCATACAAAAGAATGAAGTACTTCATTGCTGAGTTTTCTGCTAGAAGAAACTACAGCTGTTTAAGAAATTATGGAATACAGTTTCTTATTTCAGCTGACTGAAAATTGTTAGAGTTGCAGTCCAAGACACTTTCAAGTGTCTGGGGTAATAAGTCTGATTTAGATAAAATTCTGTGTTTTATGATACTGAAATTACCAAGGTAGATTTCTCTGCTCCAAGTAGTGATATTTTTAGGGGCAAAATAGGCATTGCAGGTGTGGTCCCATCAGAGGTGCCAGAAGAACTTTTAGAGATGACATTCTGTTTGAATCCAATTCCCACTGAGACAGTGTTTTCCTGGGAGTTATGCAGGGCTATGTGAACATATCAAACAACAACAACAACACCCCAGACTTAACAACAATTGATAAAAAAGAGAAAAAAGCCTGGATAGTGGACATTGGAATACCTGGAGACAGCAAAATAGAAGAGAAAGAACTGGAGAAAATCACAAAATACAAAGACTTGCAAATAGAAGTAGAGTGACTGTGGCAAAAGAAAGCAAAGATAGTACCAATAGTAATAGGCACCTTGGGTGCAATCCCAAAACATCTGGAGCACCCATGGAATACCATTGGCATTGACAAAATTGCCATCAGTCAACTGCACAAAGCAGCTTTACTTGGAACAGCTTACACCCTGTGACAATACCTTTAACACCATCGAACAACCACATTTGTCTATCCCAGGTCCTTGGGAAGGACTCGATAGGTGGATAAAAATGCCAAATCCACATCTGGCTGACTGTGCGACTAACAATAATTTATTAAATTTACATGCTGCCCGACTTTCAATGACTCTGAGTAGTTCACAACAAGCAAAGAAATTACAGTAAAATCAATAAAAGATAAAAGATGGCAAGCATGATAAAGTGAGGAGTCTTATCCTCCTTGCCAAAGGCCTGGCTGAAGAGCTGAGTGGGGGCCATCCTGGTCTCAGGAGAAAGCTTGTTCCAAATGGCAGGCACTGCTACAGAGAAGGCATGCTTCAGAGGTCCAAATAGATGAGATTGTCCAATTGAAGGAACCTGAAGCACACCAACGCTGCAGGATTAAATCAGCTGGGCAGATGTTATAGGAGTCTGGTGGTCCCTCAAGTAACCAGGCTCTATGCCAATATACTCCAATATGGGAAGAAAAACAAAATTGTTAATTGCTCTCCTTGAAGGCATGTTCAGATCTGGATCGCTGGTATAGTATATAGCAGGAGTAAAGGACCTGTGACACTCCAGTGGTTGTTGAACTTCTGTTCTTAGAAGTTCAGCATCATGATCAATTATGAGGACCACCTGAGGATATTGCTTAGCAATATCAAGAACTACATGTCTGTAAAGTTTACTAGATGCCTTATGTCAGAAAGTCTGTTAGTTCAAAAGGCATTGAGGAAGCTTCTATTATGGCCTTAGCCCAGTTACTATATCTCAGTCTAACAAATCTGATGGGTGGCTATTTTAGGACAGAATGGTAAGGAAGATTGTACACAACTCTTAGAGATACATGGTTTGTTTATTTTATTTATTAATACAAAATTAATATAAATGTTCCTTTTTGGCAAAAGTCTTATAGAGATACACAGTAAAACCATAAGAGCCAATAAAATCCATCCATAGAATATTAAAACAATATAATTTGTTTGTTAGATTTATATTCTACATTTCCTCTAGGAGTTCAAAATAACATGCATAGCACTCCAACCTTCAATCCCTCCCCCCCACCCCCCACCCCAAAATTAACCGTGGGATGTAGGTTGGGCTGAAAGAGGGTAACTGGCCTGAAGTCACTCAATGAACTTCCATGGCTGAAGGTGGATATGGTCTCCCTAGTTTTAGTTCAACTACACCACAACATAATTATTGTAATAATTAGAACTATCAGCATTGGTAGTCAAGGAAAGCAGACAGCTCTTAGGGGAAATGCTCCATGCTCAGAGCCCACATAATCTCAGTGGAGAAGATCAGTCTACATCATCATCAGTGGTGTTAACAGAAAAGGTTCTTATCTATGCCACTGATAAATAACAATGTGCTATAGTATGATGAGCAAGGCAGTGTCTTCAGAATGGAAATATTGGGGAAATCTATGTGGAATGAGAGTTTCTCAGATTACCTGGTTTTATAACCTGAAAATAAGATTGTAACATAGTATGGTAGTTAAATTATAAATTTATTTAGGAGAGGGGGTGCTCTAAAAGCTTCTATCTTCCTCCAAAATAGTTTAGCTTCAGGACTACTTAAGAAAACTCCTTGCTATTTTCTCAAATCCTGAGGACTTAGTTTTGTTGAGGGTTCAGCCATGTCCAATCCTGAATAGCAGTGATAGGGAGTAGGGCTGGAGTGGGAAAGCAATATGAGAGAAAAGGCTCTGGAATTCCATCTTTCTTGGCACCTGCTCTCGTGTTGCTTGTGAGCACAGCTTCCTTGTGCCTTGATTGTGATGTTTTTCTTTCAGGGTCTAGCCTTGGCTCATTTTGTATGGATCGCACCTTTACAAGTTGTGCTGCTGATGGGGCTTCTCTGGGAGATGTTGCAGGCATCAGCATTTTGTGGACTTGGATTCTTGATTCTTGTTGTTCTTTTTCAAGCCTGGTTAGGACGAATGATGATGAAATACAGGTGACTAAATAGTTACGGGTATTTTTCTCAAGAATTAAGGTGGTACAAAGCTTATTGAATAAATAAGCTGGAAAGGAATTGCTAGTAAGGCACAGCTAGTAAGGCTGATGTATTTCCTGAAAATTATTTCCTATTTAAATTCTTACAGCAATGATTCGGTGCTAAGGGCCAAGGGAAATTTAATTTCCCCAAGGTTCCTGACAATATCACAGCATTCTAGGCAACAGGGCAAGGCAAGGAGACACCTTCCCCTGTGTTTTTTTACTCTGGCCAGAAGAGTAGCCAGATAAGTAGATCAGAATATAGAATATAGGGGGTTTTTTTCCTGGCTTGGATTAGAACTCATGTTAATGAGAATTTAGAGTGTCTCTTCTGTACAGTGAGCATTAAGTCATTCGAGGCAAAAAGAATGACAAGGATTAATGAAATCTCTCATTTAAACCAATATGTTAAATATATGCTGTGTTCTTGGCACTTAGAGGCTCACTGAGATTATTAAAGGCACTTCTGCACTCTATTATTAAATACTGTTAAACTGCTCCCATCCGGTACTGATGCCAGCTGGACTTTAAGGCAGCTTAAGAAAATTCTATCTGGATTGAGGTACTTCTGCAGCCTCTGGCCAGGTATTCAGCCCAAAGTGCCAACTACTGCAGCCCCCCCACAACTGATTTTTTTTTTCCTACTGCACTGCCTTCCCAGTTCCATGCCAGGAAAACAACCCCCATTCACTTTCCTTTCCGTGGGCACATCTTACTGGGGAGGGGCAGAGAGAGAGAGAGAGAAAGAGATGTACGTACATACACAAATCCATAAACATACACATAAAGTCATACATATATAAATATATAGATAAAAATATATGTATACAAAGTTAAATAAATAAATAATGATAAAATAAAATGTTACAGCTGAAAGATCTTTACAGCTATAACAATATGTGAGTTCAAGATAAGGATACATCCCATACATAAGGCTACTATTTTTACATACATGCATAAGGCTACTGTCCTCAGATAAAATTATTGATTTTCAGCTTTGTATTTTATACTGAGTTTTGCATAATGGCACATCTGTACCAGTACAGCTTTATAAAAGTCTTGAAGGGTTATTTGAACAGTATCGTAGGACATTGTAAGTATTTTAGGAACTTGTTACCAGACTGACAAAAATGTGCTATCTTCTGTAAACTTCTAGTTTATGGCATGAATAGATTACTTTATTTGTAGTATAGGTTATGCAGTGCTTACCAGATTTTCAATGTGATCAGTGCTAAACAGAGAACACAATTGTCTACAGAGATCAGCGAGCAGGAAAAATCAACGAGAGACTTGTAATTACCTCGGAAATGATAGAAAATATACAATCAGTCAAGGCTTATTGTTGGGAGGACGCAATGGAAAATATGATTGAAAGTCTGCGACAGTAAGTATTTATATTTGTCCATCTTGCATGCATGGCATATGTGTTTCCTAATCCAGCAATGAGATAAAAGTTTAGTTTGTAAGACAATAATTGTCATTTTATCCTGGTTGTTATAAAAACTGTTGGGTCATGCTGATCCAAACAATTATTTTTAGCTGGTATGCTGTCTATTTCCATCTATGTTATAATGGCCTATCTGAATAAGAGCTTTGCAAAAATCATTTTACCCAGGAGTCATAGCTATTTCTTATATTTTTACCTGTAAATCAGCCATATAACAAACAGAAGTCATCTTTCCATGGCTCATTTAGATAATGTAGACTTCATTTGAATTTCATATCACCTAAAACTGAAATATACAGTTTTAAACTAAACTTTATCCATATGCAAATTTTTTATTCTTAGATTGAACAAAGCTAATGAAATAAATGAAAACATTTTAAACTTGAACTCTGCTTTCCGTTTCCTTCTCTCCTCCATTTTTCAGAGGCCAGCAGACTTTTTAAGAGATGTAGGCATGGGACTCTAGAGAACATTTTTTTTTAGTTTTCCTTTAAAGTGTTCTTTTTTTAACTGTATCATTTGGCAGGATTCTTATTTTTAAAAAAACATCAAATGTCAATGGAGCAGAAAATAATAATTTGTTCACATTCCTGTCTAATTCTACCTCCTGAGCTGAAAAATTTATTCAAATATTGGAAGTCTGTATAGGTGACTGGATAGGTGTTTTTTTTTTCCCCAGCCTTTCCATCAGAGGCTATATTACTTGCTGCTTAGAGTTCTTTTATGAGTCATTTCCATAAATATTATATGGTTACTGTATGTTTTCCTTAATAAATACCTTATTGTTTGTTATACAGAACTTATTGTAGGACTGGGTGTGCCATTATATTCTGTTTTTGAAAAAGAAAACTTGGAGACTTAATATCTAGCACACTGTGTACAAATTATAAATAATAATAACTGCAGTTAGAATTTAGTAGGAGCTCTACTTCTTTAGAAACGAGAAAGAATGGTAAAGTTAGAGCCAGCTCATATAAATCTTCTAAAGTGAAAGAAATTCAACCTAAGCTGAAGATCCTGTATTCCTTGAAAGTGTGATCTTGAGATACAATATATGAGAATAGGTACAGGAAGGAAAGGACTTAAGAATAGGAATAGAAAGGAAGAGTGTTGGCAGGGAGGCTCTAATTGATGTTTATCAAATATATTTTTATTAGCTTTGGGAACACTGTAAATATTAAATTCTTTTCTTTTTTAAAGAAAAAGTAATAGTCATTTCTCATTTTCATTCATTAAAATGTCAGTCTGCTGTTTTAATTTTGTGTTGTAAGAAAGTGTATTTAACTTCCTTATTTGACTTCTCCAACTTATGCATGAATTTATACCTTAACCGTTCCACCTGTTAGATGATTATTTCAATTCTAAACAAGAGTATCCTACTGATTTTTCATGTACTACTAGAAAAGTATGTAATTTCTGACAGGGAACTAATTATTTGGAATAATAATAATGATAGTCATAATTTATTAAATTTACATGCTGCCTGACTTCCAGTGACTTACTTCTGCCCATTAAAATCCAATCAAAGTCATTTAATTGTCCCAGGTTTAGCCCTAATTTGGAGGCAAAGAATTCCCCACCCCTATCTGCATGATGATCCAGATCTCAACACTGAATTTGTTTTGCTATCTTCTTGGTCAGATAATTAGGGTTTTTTTTCCTAAAACTCTTCATAGTCTACTTTAGTGTTGGACCTCTTATCCAATCTTACATCAATCAACTCCAAGGCTACTGAAATCTCTGGGGAAAGAGCTTTTCTTCTCAATACAACCTTGATGATGCGTACTCTTTGAATGATTAACTTTGTATTGCTACAGCATTCTACTGGAGTAAAGGGTGCTTTAAAGCAAAATCTACTGCTATCACTTTATTATGTCACTGTATAAAGACATATTTCTGTCTGGAGTAATGTTAATGAGGAGCTTTGTTATTTCCTGAACTGTGCAGATAAATCCTTGCATTTTGATGAGCCAGTGGGCAGACATTCTCTGTACTTTCCCTCCTCCAGTTAATGTGTCTTTCAAGACTCCTTTCTCCTTCTATAAGTAATACAAGGAGATAACTTACCAAAATGCTTGAATTAATTTATTTGGCAGCATTTAGTTTGATATCTGTAGGTCTAGAATCTTTTGAAAGCCACAATAGAGATAAAGTGTAATAAATTGTAAGAAAAGACACAAGAGAACAGGGAAGTTGCTTTCACTGTTGTTGCTTGTGTAAAGTGTAAGTTTATCATTCTTCCTTAGCACAGACATACCCATATTTACACAGAGAAAAGAATTATTCTGTCCCTACCCATAGATTCTTTGACTTATATGGTTTTCTGAAATCCCTAGCATTTTGACAGCAAAACAGAAGCTTTAACTAATATAATTTGTCATAACTTGCCACCTAGATCTAACTATGGTTGCAGTGTAATCTGGAGTTGTAGAGTTCCACCTTGCCTCAGGAGGTACAGCTCTTTTGTAGCAGTAAGTCCCATATTCCAAAGTTAAAATATTGCTTCACTCAGAGTATAGGACTGTGGACAGTTCTTTGAACCCTACATTCCTATTCAGCCCTAAAGCTTACTGGACAATCTTTTGTCAGTCATTATCACTCAGTCTAATTGTTATGAGGAAAACGGGTCAACTTAGGTATTGAGAACCATATGGGTCATCCTGAGCTGCTCAGAGGAAGGGTGAGATATACATTAAATAAAATACAAGTTGATTTAGGATTGGCCGCTGTACTTTCAACAGAGTTCTAATACACATTCCAAACTAATGCAACTTTCAAAACTTTATTATTCACATTCATAATTGTGTAAAGTTTTAGGATGATGCCATTCCCCAGGTGTAATTATTTTCAATTTTTGCCTGTCTTTGGACAGAAGTGAACTGAAGCTGACCCAAAAAGCTGCATACGTGAGATACTTCAATAGCTCAGCTTTCTTCTTCTCTGGTTTTTTTGTGGTGTTTTTGGCTGTCCTTCCATATGCACTGAGCCATGGAATTATTCTTAGAAAAATATTTACCACCATCTCATTCTGCATTGTTCTTCGAATGACAGTCACTAGACAGTTTCCTTGGGCTGTGCAGACATGGTATGATTCTCTTGGAGCAATAAACAAGATACAGGTACAGTATCGAAATCTCATTCCCTGCAAGATATAATTTACTCCTTTGTGGTATCTTATCTTGACAATTTATCATACAAAGTATGTTAGGGTATTGTTTTATTGACTTTCATTAAATGATATTTGGGAAACCAGTTTTAATTTATTTTTCTACTGTCGTTATGTGGAAAATGTGTATTATCTGAAGGCACTGCTTTCACTTCACAAATATTCTCCAGGCATTTGCTGTTGTGCTTAAACTGGATTCACTTTTGACCAAGCATTTAAAAGACTGAAGCTTGTATCTCAGCTGCATTGTTTAAGGATGAAGCAAAGTTAACAGTGCTGATTTGTAGATCTACCCTTTACTGAACAAAAACAGAAAATATAGTTGCAGTAGATATAATAATGCTGAATCTCAGTGATTTCAGCTGGAAAGTTAAAATACTCCTTTATTTACATTATTTTGTCCTAAATTATTTTTGTGTAAAATCTCCATCCTACATATTTGGCTATCCTGCTATACTTCAGTTGACCATTTTCTGTATGCATAATATGATTTCAGAATGAAATCATTTATTTCATGTACAAGTTGAAAGGCCATATGCATCTTCCTTTCTAAAGGAGAATCTACCTACATAGCTACTTAAATAGTTTGTTTATTTAGTAACTATATTTGCATGTCATCCATTCTTATAATCAATGATTTAACCCCCCCAAACCCATATAAAAACAAAATCAGATAAATCAGCCATGTACACCCCATCCACATATTATAAAGTCCTTCCTCCTGTGCTAGAAGGAAGAGAAAAGTTTTTATAAGTTTTCTGAACACAGGAGAGGCAAAGCAGATAGAAGCTCCACTGAGAGGGTGTTCCAGAGAATGGGGGTGGCAATAAAAAAAGCCCAAATCTGAGGCTTCATCAAATGACAGTCCTGAAGTTGGAGAGAGTTGATTCTATGGGATATGGTTAGATGAGTAGATGAATGCCAGAGGAGACAGTGTCTTAGAAAACTAGGACCAGAGTCATGTAGGTCCTTAAAGGTGACAAGTAGCACCTTGAATCATATTCAGAAGGCCCCAGGCAACCAATGGATCTTCCAAAGCTGAAGGTCACCTAAGTATATTGGGGCCCACCTATCATGACATTGTTTCACAGATGGGACCCAGAGCATGCCCTACCAGATATGGCAGGGTGGATATACACCAGGTCCTTTCTGTGAAACAATGTTATCTAGTGGGATCCAGCAAGCATGTCTTCTCTGTTGCAATGCCTGCTTTATGGAACAGCCTCATCCCTGAGATTTAGATGGCCCCAGCCCTGTTGGGCTTCTGGAAGGCCTTGAAGACCTAGCTCAGAAGCTGGGATCAGTATGCTAGTGGAAACC
This sequence comes from Python bivittatus, assembly GCF_059951505.1. Taxonomy (NCBI): domain Eukaryota; kingdom Metazoa; phylum Chordata; class Lepidosauria; order Squamata; family Pythonidae; genus Python; species Python bivittatus. The sequence goes on along the minus strand of NW_028277058.1, from coordinate 10,575,655 downwards.
AATATTTGTGGCCTGTTCTGTGTTTTGAGACAGTTTTGTGGAGAACCCTGGTTGTTAAATTCTGTTTTTTCATAACTTTATAATGTGGTATTTTATTTGTGTGTTTTGTTAACTGCCCAGAGTTATTTGATTAAGATGAGCAGCCATATCAATTTGTTAAGAAAATAAATACATTGCTGCCTGGGCTGCCTCATTCTGTGCCAGCTATAGCTTCTGAGTCTTCTTCAAAAGCAGCCTCAAGTAGAGCACATTGCAATAATCCAACCAGGAGGTGGCTATGGCAAGAATGACCATGAGCAGAGCCTCCAATCTAAGCATGGTAACAACTGGCACACACAATGTAACTTTGCAAACATTTAAGGTCATCTAGTGCAGGGTTTCTCAATCTTGGTGACTTTAAGATGTGTGGACTTCAACTCCCAGAATTCCAGCCACTCTGGGAGTTGAGTCCACACATCTTAAACTCACCAGGATTGAGAAACACTGATCTAGTGCACTCTGCATGGATTTTCAAGTCCTGCAAATAAACCTATGTGAAAATAATAACTTGTGAAAATATCTTTCTTTTTTCTTTTTAGTATACTAGCTGGAAAACTTACAAACCAGGACACATTTTTATAGCATAGCCATATCTTCTTAATGTATGCCTTTTAAATTTGTGATATAAATTTGCTATTAGGGAGATTTCATGCAACTGTATGAATTCATAGACCAGATAACCATAAGAATATTAGACCCAGTTGTGCTCAGGTTCACAGATATGTTTAAATTTCTGATAGACAATGTTAATAGAGGTGAGTTTGGCTAGTTCATATTTATGATTTAGGAAGTAATAAGAATCCTCTTATAATAAGGATGTCTCTTTTCAATATTAAAATATTTTGTTTGGCATTTTTCTACCTTATCATGTCATAGCTTTTAATATACATTTTCACTGATATGGACAGGTTATGTATTCATTTCCATCTTTTAATTAACATTATTTTTTGTGAGAACAAGAAAATAAAAAAGAAGCATTTAATGTCCAAAATTCAGTATACTGTGTTCCATTTCTCTTTAAAACTCTGACAATTAAATTTACAGGATTTTTTGCAAAAAGAAGAATACAAAACACTGGAATATAATTTAACAACCACAGGTCTTGAATTGGATAAAGTAACTGCTTTTTGGGATGAGGTAATACCATAATTTTGATTAATGTTGCATGACACTATACTACAGCCTAAGAAGGCTGGCTGTACTCACAGTGTAGCTTCACTCTTTTATATATGGCAACATTTAATGGCTTTGGCAATGGTAGAAAAATGGACAGGAGAAAAAGTAGGTAGCAGCAGTTGCAGCTACTTCATTCTTACTTGAAAGTAAATGGTTTGCATTCTGACAACACTAATAAGTAGCATTATTATTATTATTATTATTATTATTATTAATTAGTCTTGTATTATATATCCAATTAAATGTCTACACAATATATTGATCAATATTGATTTATGGAAAAGATTAATCAAATTTCCTTTGATTCACAATCTACATCAAATCATAGTTTTGAATCATGCTGGAAAGGGAAATTTGATCACGATCATAATTAAAAAGTATGCTATGAAATTGCTGAATTGCCAGTAATGTGTATGCAGAGGAGGAGAGTTCTATCTTAGAACAGAAACTATTGAGTTTACAGCATGGTTATGTACAAGGATATAAAGAAACCACATGGTTCATTCTCACTATAAACTAGGATCTAATTCAGACAAGCTATATACTTTGAAAATAATAATAATTACAACAAATGCAATAATCTTAATGGGGTAAAGAAATGGACAGAAGATATAATATTAGAAGAATTGATACATCTCTGAAAAATTCTAGGATGTCAGAATGTTGTACTTTTTCTCAGCCCAACTCACCTCCTGTTCCCCAACAACAACAGTATTGTTGTTGTGGGGAAAATAGAAAGCAGGAGCTTCCTAAACAATGTATGCCACATGTACAAAATAAAGATAAGATATAAACAAACAAAAAAACCCTATATTACTCATTGATAATTTACAATTTGGAGAGTTATTTTTTTCTCTTTCAGGGAAGCGGAGAGCTCTTTACAAAAACAAAACAGGAAAACGGTAATAATAAAATATCCACAGCAAGTGATGGCCTCTTCTTCAGTAATTTCACTCTTCATTTCACTCCTGTCCTTAAGGACATCAACTTCAAGATTGAAAAGGGAGAGTTGCTAGCTGTTGCTGGATCTACTGGAGCAGGCAAGGTAAAAAAATGTCTGATTGCTAAAATATAAACATGTTTATTCAGCAAATTATGTATACATGCTAAGTTAGGCTAGTATTGAAGTTAAGACACTTATTCCTATTTAATGCATTAAAAACTAGCACCTATGACAATCTTACTATTCTCAAGACCAGAGATAAATTGGAAGCTATCTATTTTTCATGCCTTTCTTCTTTTCCTTTACTTTATCTCACGTTTTCTTTTCTTTTTCCTTATAATTTGTATTTTTCATTTTCTTTTTCATTTCTGACTTTTAACTTTGTAATTTTAAAATTTCAATAAAATATTATTATGAAGTTAAGACACAAATATGATTCCGCTTATAGTAACATGAGCTTGCGTCTTGCAATGCAGAACCCATGCCATAATATCAATGTATTGTGCCATTCATTACCTCTGCAACTGGCAATTGATGTAGTTTAGGAGATCCCTGACATTTAAAATGTAAAAAAAAAAAAAAAAAATACAGCTGAAAGAAAACGAAAGTTGGGACATTTTTTTCAAAAACACTGAAGAGAATCTGAAACTTAAGAGATATCCAATCCATTGAAGCTAAGGAATGAGAATAGGTAGGCTTCTTCTATGTTTTGGGATACTATATACAACAACCTGGGCTCTGAATGTTATCCCAGCCAGGGATTCATTTATTTACATTTATTTATGATAAGTATAACGATAAGTATAATGTATCTTGACTCATTTATAAGTATAATGTATCTTGACTCTTACTGTTCTCAGTAGCTTGTCTACTAGGCTTGAGCCTCAACTGCTAAGTCTTTCTATCTGTTTCCATCTTAAGGATGTCAAAAGCAGTAGGGATGTTTTATTCTCTGTTAAGAACTTTTCATTTTGGAAATACAGGAATAACATACAGAAATCAGCCTCTGTCTATTCAAATAACTCATAGAGTTGCTAAAGCCAATTTTTGAATGGTGCTTGCATTTGCTCTTGACGTGTATTGCATTTCACTGTATTCTCAATTGCTGATACATGCTGATTGCTAGTAGATTATTATCTCCAATTAAAGTAGATTCATGGGATTTGATTTTGGAATATGTAATCCATAGCTTTTTCAAGTTAGTATTGAAATAAAATGCTACCTGAGATATATATCAAGAAACATAAGATCGGCACAGATTAATATGGTGTATTAAAAGTTAATTGCACTTTTCAAAATTGCACAGGTAGTTACTAGATGTATGAGTTTCTTACAGACAGTTTCAGTTTCTTTTGCCTTTTAAACTTGAAACATTGCAATTGAGACACTAATATCTAGACTGCTTTTCCTGGTTTTTAATAATTTTATATTTTGAGCTATATTATAATTAATATGTTAGCATGCATCTAAACATTTCTCCTGTGTTGCTTGGTATGTCCCATTAATCTGAAAATAGCAGAATAAGAAGAGTCAAGTTTAGTAGAATCTGATGCATATGTTGTACACACTTAATGAACAAATATTAATTATTGCTAACAATCTCAATGACAGACTTCTCTTCTAATGCTGATAATGGGAGAGTTGGAACCTTTAGAAGGTAAAATCAAACACAGTGGAAGAATTTCTTTTTGCCCTCAAGTGTCATGGATCATGCCTGGAACAATTAAAGAAAACATAATCTTTGGTGTTTCTTATGATGAATTCCGATATAAGAGTGTCATCAAAGCCTGTCAGTTAGAAGAGGTTAGTCTTCAGTCTTTATATTTTCTTCATGCTTACAGAAAATTACTGGGGTTGAAGACAAAAATGCATAAAATTAATTGTAGCATATTATAGGAAATACTATGTAAGATTTAAATAATTCAATGATTTCTATAATTCAGGATAGGTTTATATGAATCCCATGCATGTATCATTAATTTCATTGTTGTAGCTACACATCTTTCCTGCTGAAGAAAGGCATTCTTGTTTCATATACTGATCTTATGAATGGTGCAATGTGTGTCAAGGTCACAGACCAATCTACACTTAGAATGAATATTTCTAAATAACAATGGACCTACAGCTCATGTTGCAATTATTTTTAAAAATATTCCCGCATTATGAAAAATATGAAAAAGTGATATGAAAGTATAATCTGAAAGAAACAGTATTAAGAAATATTTTTTTCTGAGCTATTGCACACTTTTCTGCAAGGTAATAATAAGCATAACTGAAGAAGAAATAACTGGGTATATTTTGTAGCACACTAAAATATTATTGTTCCATGATGAATTTTATTGTCAGGCACTCTGTTCTGTGATCCAGCTACAAAAAGTAGTAAGTGAACTATGTCACAAAATCAAATGCATACCAGTTTGTGGCTGAACATAGTAATCAAGAAAGGGTTTTTAAAGACTTCAGTATATTACATCAGGGGTTCAAAGGCAGAGCCTAATTTAGACACACTACAATCCTAAATTAAACCTAATTAGCTCATTTAGAATGTTGTACAGCTTAGACATCTCATAGTTGTAATGTGAATCAATTCTTTTTCACATTAAGCTGTCTGATAGTCCACATAAAGCCATGCGTATAGAAAGTCAGATTAGCTTCTGTATATGTGTGTTTGGAACTGGAAATGCCTGTGTAAGGAAAGTGTACACTGTGATACCCAGCACTAACCCATCTCCGATGTTTTCCTGCTCATGTGTTACACCTGCAAGATAGCACTGTAGTATCTTAATTTGTTCTGTGAATATCCTGCTTTTGCATGTCATTCATATTATATCTTGCTAAGTGAACCGTCGTGTAATTCCTCCCCCATTCATGCCTTGGTTATTTGGCATCTTGAATTAAGAAGTTTGTCCATTAAACGATTGACTGGTGTGCAATCTGTTCCTGATGAATTTATCATCAAATTTCACTTGAGCAATTACAGGAGATGCGTCAGGTATTTTATCAAATGCAGTTATGCAGTTATGAAAGCAGAAACAAATAGTTTACATAACTTTCTAGGTCTGAGATATCAGGAGAAAGTGTTCATTCTGTAACATGGGATGAAAGCATATTTGGGAGGGTGGAGTATTTTATTTATTTGTTTTTGATTTTGTATGTAAGAAGTCTTGGTGTACTTTTCGGTATAAAAATACTTTCAACTAGAATCAGGAATGCTTCAAGGTGTGCTGTTTTCTTAGAAGCACTATCATTGTACCTTACTGTATTTGTGAAATAGGTTTTTATTTGAATAAGGGGTGGTTTCTCTTTGCCAACTCATCTTAAATTGTTCCTGGAACTAGAAAAAAGCAAGGAGAACCCAAATAAATACAGTTGTCTTGGGAATTCAGGTAGTGTAGATTCTAATGAGAATGTGATAAAGCAGTCTACCCCAATCTCCAAATGGGTTGAAATTCAGTTCATACATAGGCAAAAAGCAGAATGACAGCTACCCAACCAAGAAACATAACATAACATAACATAACATAACATAACATAACATAACATAACATAACATAACATCATAACATAACATAACATTTTTCCTAATTCACATTCAATGCAGTTGGCCTTACTTCCAAGTTACCACCCTATGGCTGAACTGTTAATTTACCCATTAAACCTAAAAAATACAGGCTGCTTTCGTATAAAGGGCTTTCATAATCAGGACATGTTTTTGTTCTAATACGTATATTTAATGAAAGCAAATAGTTGTGTTCACCAAGAATATGAATTCTTAAAAATACAAAAATTAGCAGTCAGCAAGGATAATACTCCTACTGGCCCAAATGAAGTTTGACAACAATTGCAAACATTTAAGCTTTGCACAGGAAAACAGTTTTGGATAACTTATAAACTTTCACATTTACAAGCAGTATACATTAAGTATTATTCCTGTGGATTGGAGATTTTGGATTTGCTGTTGTATATTTAATGAATAAAGCTTCTTGCAAAACAGACTAAGTTGTGTTTAAATTGCTTGTGAGAAAGTAATGCTGAATTTTTTTTTTTTTTTAGAAAATAACCAAAGCTGTAATTTCAGACCAAAAAAAGTGAAAGATTTAGAAAACACAGTATTATTTAGATTAGTTACGAGCCACAGTTTAAAGTTGTGGACATTAGATTTATGTAGTAGATGGCTATGTAGTCAAGTCCAGCAAAACATAGTGATATACATAGCATAAAAAGACTGAAAAATGAATAGCAATAAAGGCAGGCCAAAGAAAAAAAATGGGGAAAGTATATAACAGAAACATTAGGGTTTGGGATAATTTACTCAAACAATATTGTACATTTCCCTATGGCGGAAATCATAGAAAGAATTTTCCTATTCTGTATAGTTGCTACAGATATGAGGATTCTCTGTGACTTAAGACCTGGCAGATCTAGTTGAGATTTTTTTTGTCTTCAGTTCACACAACTTACTAAACAGCTTAACCATCACTTACTGGATTATTCCATTATGCTAAGCTATAATGTGGTTCATTTAGTTTTTCTTTCGCATAATATATTAGCTCTCACTGTTGCTTGAAAATGCAGCAAGCAAGCCTTTCATTCTCACTCTTTCTCATTATGTCTCCTTTTCTCTATCCAAAAGAAGCTTATCTGCTTCCATCACAAACAAGCTATTGGACTCAGACAAGACATTCTTTTCCTCTTAAGTGATCTAGAAATGTAGCTTCTTTTCTGTACTGTGTGTCCTTAAAATTTTCTCATGAACTTAATCTCTGCAAAATCCCTCTTTCCTTCTCTTTAGTTTCCTTTATCCATATCTTCCTATTTGTCCTATAGCCAATTTAGGGCACATGACCCTGAAGCCATAGATCTCTGTATTAACCTATCGACTGTTAATATCTTTAAACCTCTTGCCTTATTCCTTGGCCAGAATTTTCATTCTATCTCACTCTTTACCATTTTCATATTGAATAGATTGTTAAATTCCCTACAGCTTTGTCCTGCAATTTACTTTATGTTGCTAACTATTTATGATCTCTGTGTATTTTTTAGACTGTTTCACTGGTTACAGTATTTATTTATTAATCACATTTATACTCCATCCCAATTCTGAAGGATGTATCTGTTAGCTTCAAATATCATTTAATAAAATGTATTGATTGATTAGTAATTGTAGTTTGATTTTTGGATTTAATAAATGCATAAGCCTGTTTAATAACCTACAACATTTGATCCCAATGGAATTAGCACAGTGGGGGCCTCAACTTTATTTAAGAGTATGTTCCATTTATTTTATTAAGATTTATTTTTGATAAACATGAAAATACGAGTATGAGGCAAAAATCCATGTACAGAGGAACTGATATGTAAGTGTGAATACATTAATCCATTCAAAGGAGATGGATAAAGTAATAGTTACAGGTCTATTTGCTCTGATTTAATGTTACCTCTGGATTGTTGCCTCAAATATCAGTTGTAAGGTAACAATGGTGGGAAAGGGGCTATGTCTCCATCATGTGCCCACAAGCACCTTAAGGCTTCTGGTTGGTCATTGTGAGAAACAAAATTCTGAATTAAGATGTGTCTTTCCTGGTACAGGAGGGCTGTTATGTCTTTATTTGTGTCATCAGCATATATTTGTGTCATCAACAATATATAAATTATTTTTCAAAGTATACTATTACAGGCAAATATTTCAGATGACAAATAGTAATAATAAATGATTTAACTTAATAACATTGTCTTTTTTAGTATACCGAGTCTTAAACTGCCATTTGTTTCTTGATCTTTGGCAGTTTCTTTTCACATTCATCCTTAACATCTTTGATTTTGAGTCCAATGTTACTCTGGTTCTCTATCAGGGAGGTTCAGGACTTTATTCTTTTTTCTTCTTTGTTCTTTTAGCTTGAGTTAGAACTTGCACATGAGCAATTTGTGATCTAGTCAACAGTTACCACCAGCTATATCTTTGCTGTTATCACTGATCTCTTCTACCTCCTTGAACCAACAAAATAATAAAATTAATAATAATAATATAGGTAGTCCTTCAGGTTTGAAGAAGACACACTGTTGTGCAGTTCATCTGTGGGCACGGAGATGGCTCTGTAGTCCCAATCTGGAAGTGCAGAGTCTAGCACAATGGGCACATTTTCTGATGCCAGTTAGAAAAAAAGGATTCAGGAAATATCACAAATCAGTGGAAAGTTTGATTAAAAGGAAAACATTCAGCCTATGTCAGTCATATCCAGAGAAAGAAGTCCATGGCTTTTTTCAAACTGAAGTTCTGATTCATCAGCCTTTTGGGAAGCCTTGAAAGTGTCAAACAATGTGTTTAGGGGTGATTCAATAGCTATAATACATACACATATTGCCAAAAATATCTGCCAAGCATCACATGAAGCCTGCTTAATAAACTAAGCATTACGGGAGAAGAGAATTATTTTTTCTCTGGTTTAGAAACTGTTGAACTACAGGAAGGCAAAAGTAAAAAATAAGTTATTATTGTAATGAAAGGAAGTAATTAATAGGTCCCCAATGGTCCCATAAGTAGGACTGGAGTCATATCCTATTCAAAAAAGTTCAGGAGCCAAATACCATGTGGGGCACTCTTATCTGAATTTGGAATACAAATAATTTGTTAAAAGCTGATGCAAATATAAAGTGATGCAAATGTTGACAAAATGAAATAAATAGCAATTAATTGAATGTACTAATAATGTTCAGATTTACAATTGCTAACTAAATGGTGTTCTGTTCTTATGGCACATCTAAAGATGCCACTATCTGGTATGCTGGATCTTTAAGCAAAACAAATTTCATGCTGTCAGTTATTAGAAAAGAGTTTGAACATGAATTTTCACATAACAATTGCCTTATAATTGCCACTATTTCATTAGTAGCCATAGGTCATGCAGCCTAGTCCAGTATAACTGGAAACGTGCATAATAATTTAAAGTTGAGTTACTTCTTTTCATTTTGATCCCATATGCTTTTTGTTTGTTTGTGAAATTTTAGTGGGCTCTAGGAGTTTTACTCTAGGAGTTTTTTTATATATTAACATTGACCTCTTGGTCAATCATGGGAACAAAGTATTTCCAATAGAAGAGAATATATGTAGCTCAGGGTTGAACTGTGGAGTCCTTGGTGCTCTCTGAGCTTGGTTGTTTGCTTGCAGACGTTTCATTACCCAACTAGGTAACATCATCAGTGTGAGTGAACGTGGGGTTTGCTCTCTGTTTCTATACAGTAGCTTGCCCTTCCAGATAAACAAAATATTTATTTTCTTAGTCTAAAACAAGAGCATTGTTATGAAAACTTACTATTAATTATTGTTTTCTTGATTTAAGATATTGTATATTGAAAAGTAATGATGCTCTGAAAATCCAAAATTAACATCTTTATAAAATATTTCAATAGGACATTTCAAAGTTTCCAGAGAAAGATGACACGGTTTTAGGAGAAGGTGGAATAACTCTCAGTGGAGGTCAACGAGCCAGAATTTCTTTAGCTAGGTGAGTTGAAATAATGGTATGTTGTTTTTAATAAATAGCATGAAATTTTACTTGTTCTTGAAAGGATGCATTTTGTTGTACCATTTAATTTAATGGAGCTTACTTTCTGGTGAATGGATATATAAGATTAAAATCTAATATGATCTTATTCCTGTATTTTAAAGTTTCATAACTGCCAGTTCCTGCATTTTGCCTATCATTTCTTATTTAGTTAAATGAAAGAGAATTTGCTTTAGAAATTCTTTCAGACAAGAAGAACTGTGGAAGAATTTCTCTTTCCTTAGAAAAGTTCAGATACATTGTCCACTCTAATTCTCTGTCCACAAAATCAGTTAAGAATTTTGAAGGGCCATTGATGTCCAGCTGTACTATAAATATTTATTTGAACAGATGAATGCAATTACATAAGAATGTGATCTTTCTGCTCAGCAGGATTGCTTCCTTTTTAATTCAACTGAAAATAAAGTTGATGGATCTTTTTTAGTGCAGATCAAGTGTTTTTTTTTTTTTTAATTAGGCTATATGGTATGCTATCCTTTAATAAATGATGAAGGGGATAGCTGGAAGAATTTTACAATTTTTCAATTGGCATCTAATCTGTCTTGGTCTCTTTTCAAATCAATACACAGCTATCTTCAGTTATCACAAGCATTGAAGTCCATAGAAGCATAGAAGTTGTAACTGAAGCAATAAGCTCCAATCAAATCTTAATACTTTATATAGTCAGCTAAAGTACTCAGGTTGTAAATCTTCAGAACTAAATGGTAATGTGGTATATTATATAAACATTTGGGATAAAAATCATGGATTTGCTGGACATGTTTTATCATATACAACAATAATACAAGATTGTAATAAAATCAAAATAGTTAATCAAAACAGTGTTTACGTTTTAGTGTATATTTTAATGAAAGCTAACTTCATTCCTTTTTAATTTATTTAGAGCAGTGTATAAAGATGCGGATTTATATCTGTTGGATTCTCCTTTTGGTTATTTAGACATGTTAACAGAGAAAGAAATATTTGAAAGGTATGATATGTTTTTATGTATTTGGTTAATTACTAGAAGAAATGATATTGTACCAATGAGATAGCAATTTATGAATAGCAATGTTGGCATCCAGTAAAAACATCTAATAGAGAATTTCAGTTTCTACAATTTGTGCTTTTAAAATAATTTTAGAGCCTAAAAGTAAGAGCAAACAACTACTCCAATTCTAATAAATCCTTATACTAATTTCTACTTTATTATTCCTATCTGAACATTAATGTTTTTAGTTATTATATTAATATGTACATATTAGTCATTCCACTAAGCATGATAACATTTTCTGCTTGCTGAACTTTCTTTGTAATTTAGCATTATCAAGTATATTATGGAATTTAAATGAATACCATCCTTTACAAATGCTCATGTAACTGAGCCTGAAAAAGATAATTGAAGATCTATTAATCCTCTTCATAAACCTACTGGTATATTATGACTTATTTTGCTGATCACTTACAAACATAAGAGCCACACTCAATTAAAAACCCATTTGGAGTACTCTCCTATAAACTTAGGGATGGAATCTTGGGGAGCCAGAATAGAAAAGGAAATAGGACTACAGGGGGCTTATCCTGATGACCAGGTTGACCCATCTCCAGAACAGGCCAGCAATCATTTTCAGAGAGCAGGAATGGATGTCTTTATCCTGCTCTAAAAATGATGTCCTCAATTCCCAACCCCTGCAGCCAGTCCAGAAGGATATTGTGGTTGACAGTATTGAAAGCCACTGAGAAATCAAGGAGCTCAAGGATGGATGCACCACCTCCATCCTGGGAGAATTACAGTAATGTCTCAGACAGACACTCTTTCCCAATTCACATGAATATAAAAAAGAGAGGAGGGGAAGCACAAACAGATACGCAAGATTATGTTATTATAGCCAATCTAAATAAAAATCGTTTTTAGTCTTCCATGGAATGTATTTCTTGGTCTGCCTGCCTCAGAGGACTGACATCAAGCCACAGAATCTAGCATGTCAGGCAGGGATGATGTTGGGCAGCAGGGAGGGCAGTACTCCAGCAGCAATCCTGACTGTTTCCTAGAGCCCAACTTCAACCAGATAATCTCACATCTGCAAAGCCTCTGAGAGACTTCAAGGACTCACAGTTGACAGCAGCCCTGCCTCTCCTCTAAAGTCTCAGCTGATACAAAACTTAAAACTTGGGTGGGCACAATTCCAAGAGAGGAAAACCCCCTTCTGAGTCCAGCCAGGTCTTGGTTACACATGCAAGCTTATTAATTAAATTTTATTAAACACGTTCAAGGGCAAATCTGGAGCCCACAGCAACTGAGGATCCGATAACAAGGCACTGAGGGTGGAAACCAAGGACCAGACACAACCTAGTTGTTTGTCCCTATATGTATCTATATTTTGATACTTTAAAAAGCACTAGGAGAATTGTCCAGTAAAGGGCTGTGATAACCTGCAGTCAGGATTTGCAAGCTATACTTCACCCTAGATAGGATTTTATTAAGCCAATTTAAAGCCATGTCAAAGAACATAAGAAAGGAGTAACTTAATGATGCCCTTCATATATGCCTGGAGAGCCACTAGAGACTCTGATTAGAATCTCTAGTGGTTCTCCAGGCATATATGAAATCAATTCTTAATGGGAAATGCAAAACAGGATTGGAAATTGTAATAGTCAGATAGCCAGCATATGATCTGCCTAGAAGTATCATATTCTTTCCCAATCCCCTAATTTTATTCTCAACTAAATGAGTGTAGGATAGCTTTCTTAAATTGGAAAGCACTCAGATAATAAAGTCGCAGTCAATATGTAAAACCTAATTTTAAATTTGCATTTTTTTTTCTTTTTCTGAAGTTGTGTTTGCAAGCTTATTGTCAATAAAACTAGAATACTTGTCACTTCAAAGCTGGAACATTTAAAGATAGCAGACAAGATATTGATTCTCCATGAAGGAAGCTGTTATTTCTATGGAACTTTTTCTGAACTTCAGGGTCAGCGCCCCAACTTCAGTTCTGAGCTGATGGGATTTGATGCTTTTGACCACTACAGTGCAGAAAGAAGAAACTCCATTCTTACGGAAACACTGCGACGTCTCTCTATTGATAATGATGGCATAGGTTCACGAAATGATAAGAAAAAGACATCTTTTAAACAAACTTCAGATTTTACTGAAAAAAGGAAGAACTCTGTAATGAATGCACTAAATTCTAGCCGCAAGTTTTCTCTCATGCAAAAAACATCACTGCAGGTCAATGGTAAGGAAGAAGGTCTAGGAGAACCAGTAGAAAGAAAGTTGTCTTTAGTGCCAGACTCTGAACAAGGGGAGGCAATTCTGCCTCGCAGCAATGTATTAAATCAAGGACCTACATTCAGAGGGCAGAGAAGACAATCTGTACTTAACTTAATGACCAGAACCTCAATTCATCCAGGTCAAAGTATTTACAAAAAAGGCAGCATATCAGTCATCCATCAATCTTCTGAAATAGACATCTATGCAAGGCGCTTGTCTCGGGACAGTGTGGTAGAAATAACAGAAGAACTTAATGAAGATGATTTAAAGGTATGTATTTCAAATTATTGTAGCTAAATGGTTGTCAGTGGCCCTGTTATTGGACATACAGCTTGGTATTGCGAAATAATATTTCAAATTCAAAGTATCATTAGCTTTTATTTTAATATGCTAATACACATTAAAGAAACGTACAAAACGGCATACTTTAGGGGAAATTGCTTATGGAATTTCTAATTTTTAAGAGTAAGTGATCCTAGAATGGAATGGGACACACTGTTTTAACTACTAATAGCAATACTTCACACTCTCACACTCCCTTTTATAGAGCTGTGAATAGGAAAGAATAAGGAGGTAAACATTATAGAATTCTTAAGTATCTTATTGTCTAAAAGAAAGCTGGGAACCAGAATTTTAAGCATATCTCAGTAACAGAAGGTTTTCTCATGAAAACGAATGTTGAGGATTCCAGTAGGGTATAAACAACAAGTAATTATTTAAAACATTCTAACTGTGTTCTTGCTTATTTTACCAGGAATGTTTCTTTGATGATTCAGACACCATGAATACAGTCACTACATGGAATACGTACTTCAGATATATAACCATCCACAAAAAAATGATTGTTGTGTTAATTATGTGTGTTGTTATTTTTTTAATTGAGGTAAGAATATTGTAATCATAAATTCTACTATAAAACGAACTGCTTATATAACAATTGTGAAAGAAAGCAACAGCATTCTTCCTCCATTTCATACATGCTGCATAAGATGTACAAAAGGACAGGGCTATAATGAAAAAAACAATGGAAACTTCATGTACAGGTAGTCCTTGCTTAACAGCCCTAATTGAGACTGGAATTTCCATCACTAAGTGATGCATTCATTAGGTGAAACATCACGTGACTGCACCATTTAGTGATGGTAGTTCCAGTAGTTCTGATTGCAGTTGTTAGGCCAGGACTTTGTGATTGTTAGGTGAGGACCTCACACTTCTCCTGCCAAGCCATATTCGCCTCTGCTTCAGCTTCCCCCATCCACCAGTTTGCTCCCCCATCTCTGCCCTTTTGGCCACTCTGCACTCCACCACTGCCTACCCCTGTCCCCCAAACCAGCTGACCTTCACCATCTTCTTCTTCCTGCTGCTGATGAGGCACGTCTAGCCGAGGCAGCTGCTGGCCCTTTGCAAGGCCTTCATGGGCCTCCCTGAGGCCTCCTTGTATGGCCTTCCCTCATGTGACTGCAGAGGCGCTGCAACAGCTGTAACTTCAAAGACTGGCCGTAACTACCATTCATTCAGCACTGTTGTAACTTTGAACAGTCGCTGAACAAATGGTCATTAACAAGGACTACTTGTTTAACGAAAACTTACCAAATGTATTGATTCTTGTATTATTTATTATCTTGTAAATTTATTATTATTTATTTATTTTATTTATTTCTTTTAAAAGTTTTGTATGACCGGCCATCTTAAAACAACTCTGGGTGGCTCCCAGCAATAAAACTATAAAAATCATGAAAACATATAAAAACTAAAAACCTTACCTCTCGAGTATAAATTTCTACTATGTTAACATAGGCACCAGTATGTTTTGATAGTCTCACTTTTTAAATGAGTGATCTCCAAGCAAATGCATAGAGAAATGCATAACATAGTATGTAGCTGACTGCTTACAAAACACATTTACTGGAAAAAATTGCATATAAAAATATATACATTGGGAGAAGCAAATATGAAAACATATACAACTTTTGATTCTGGCTTTTCAAAAAACCCAGCAAACTAATATGGAAACAGGATGAAATAAGATTGGGGAAATGAGTGAACTTGAAATTGAGAGATGTGTCCAGTTAAAGGGGTACTTTAATTGTAATTTGGCAGTTCTCTTTTACAATTGGTCACTTTATAAACTAGAGTAACACTGGACCTAAAACCTTTGGCTGACTTTATGTATAAACGACGTCCATTTCTATTACTTTTAAAAACATTTTCTATATCAAGTGCACAATATTCCACATTTATTCTAGCAATGGAAGTTAGGTAATCAAGCTGGAAACCATAATAAAACCATATATTTTACTTTAACCGCTTAGCAGATGTGGCTACTTAAAATTAAACCTGAAGTAGAAATGAAAGCTGCTATATATTTTTAGGCTTCATATGTTTTTGGCTCAGCAGGTACAGTAAAAGCATCTAGATAGGTTTGGCCTTAGAATTCGAGGGCTTTAGATTAGAGGAGGGTATCTTGAAGAAGCCAAACTACTTCTATAATGCTGCCATGAAACCTTCATGGGTACAATCACCATAACTTGAGCTTGACTCAAGAATCTTTATTTGCTTATGGACTCACTGGAGAATGTTAGTCTAATCATCTTGTTTCACAGGATTGTTGCAAAATAAAGTGGGAAGAGACAAAGGTAGTAAATATCTCTGGAAGAAAATCAAAGCAAGTAATATTAGTGGCAGTAGTACTGATAATAACAATAACAACAGCTATAATGAATTAACTATCCATTTCCTATTTTTAGGTGGCTGCTTCCCTGTTTGGGGTATGGTATATTAATCGGTGAGTATGTATTGCACAATATTAATTGAAGATTTATATACTGTATGCTACATAACTGTAACATTTTAATAGTGATAGGTTTTAACATTTAGTTAAGTAATTATGGCATGTCTGGTTAGATGGCAGCACTTGATTGATGTTGATCTCAACAAGCTAAGATCTCAACAGGGTCTACTTACTTGGTATACTAGAAAATGCCAAGAACAGGCTATGCAGGGAAGTTGAAAAAGACATACCACAAGAAGATAATGGGAAACCATTTCCATATTGTCAAGACAACTACACACATGTCCCATGGAGTCATCAGGAGTTAAGCTCCGGTTGAAGGAGTTTTTATCTTTAGCCATAATGTTAAATGCATGAATGCAATTAATGTGTAGCTTTTTCTGTCACATCAATAATGCTTTTGGGAAAGTTGAACAGACCAAGGATATTGGAAGAAAACACTTTCTCTCTCTCTCTCCCTGCCATAAAATGAGAAAACTGCTATATGTATTTCAAGACTCTCCATTAACACCAGTTGGACTCCCTCTAATTTATTCCTGTATTTCAAATTTTCCTTTGGCTGCTACTTACATTTAAAGCACATATATTAACAGTAACACTTTTAGTCCAGCCCTTGCTTGGCCATACAAGGATAATTCACTGTTATGTGCTACAGCCCAATTCTGCACTTTAAAAAATTCTTTTCAGTCCAATGTGTTTATTCTCAAATATGACCTGCAGATGTCTGCTAAGAAATACTGTATTTTTCCGACTATAAGACGATACTTTTTTCTAAAATCCTTACCCTAAAAACTGAAGGGCGTCTTATTCAAGGAAGTCAGCCGAGAATCGCGCGGTTGCAAAACTGCCCATACTTTGTTTCTGCAGAGAGGCTTCCTCCTATTGCTAGCCTCCAATCACGAGTGAAATAGCTTGTCTCCCAAACAGACTTCCTCCAATCACGAGCCTGATGTAACTGACATCAGCTGATGCTGAACAAACCAATTGGAGGAAGGCTGTTTGCAGAGACAAGCAGTTTCACTCGTGCTTGAATGTAATCAGTTAAGCAAAAGAGCCTGGAAATAGAGCTGCAGAGATGGTTTGGACCTCCTCCCACGGAGTGTATCAGGTAAATGTTAACTAATTACTAAATAGAAATGTGTTCTGCACTATCTTTAAAATATTGATTTCTTAATTTTGGGTTGGAAAAGTGGGGGTCGTCTTGTACATGGGGGCGTCTTATTGTCGGAAAAATACAGTATGCTCTTTGAATTCAACGAGACTTAATCCTATGTAAATGTGTATAGGATATGCTCATATGCTTTCTCCTGTTGTCTTCTTTAGGCAGGGATGTTTTTTATAAAGATGGTAGTATAATAATATATGAGGAATAATAATAATAACTATTTTGATGCCTTACAAAGTTGAAATAATAAGCCTCATTTCAAATACCTAATCATAACAAATTGTAAACATTTTTATCAAAACTGCATTCTCAGAAACGATGAAGTTGTGATTTCAATGCTAGCATCACATATCATGTTTTTTAAAAATGAAACAATATGTGACTATAAACTTATGAGTGACTGTAAACTTATAATCATATGCATTTGTGTGTGTTTTATAGCTCTGCTGTTTCACCTCACCCAAATGCAACCGTGTCAACGAAAAACGGTTCCTCTGATGGATTGGAGAACGCTGCAATTATTGTTACTGAGACTAGCAGCTTTTATATCTTCTACATTTATGTGGGGGTGGCAGATACCTTGCTAGCCATGGGCATCTTTAGAGGCATACCCTTGGTACATACTCTTATAACAATTTCTAAAACTCTCCACCACAAGATGCTTCATGCAGTACTTCAGGCACCTATGTCTTCCTTCAACAAACTGAAAGCAGGTGATTAGAACCAGCTCAATTTGCAATAGTTTTATATGTTTAGGTACTGTGGAATTTTGACAAAAGAGACATTTGTGATTTATTTCATCATTCCATCATTCATTGATCCATTAATCCATTCATTCGTTCAGAATTTGTAAAAGCTCTCAAAACAAGTTACAATAATCGATTTTAAAAAACCAAAGGTATTGGAGACAGATATTCAGCAACAGTCTTTGATAAAGACAGAGAGGAAGTACTTTGGATATTTAAGAATAGGAAAGATCAACTCTTAATTACAGTCCATTACCAGCTTTCACACATGTTTGCATAAGTGTGGTAAATTTAAAATGCAACAGAAATATAATAAAATAAAATATTGCATTTATAGCAAAGTCATGGGTTCCTTTAGGGGTCCCCAATGGATTCTACAAGCCTGGACCCAAAAATGGTTTACTTTGTGGGTGATACCAAGGTGCTTGTAAACTAAAAGGAAAGCAACATAGCAAGAAAGTTACAGTAGATAGAGGTGAAATAATTCCCAGGTGAAGAACCATATATAAGGAGCAGTGTAAGACCTGTCAAATTATTTCAGCTGCTCCTGATCCATAGGGGCAAGTATGTTCATGATAGGGTCTATTCCTATGTAACATCTATGTAACACCAGTGCTAGTAGACTTCACAGATCACCCTGGCATTTTTACACACCTTTCCTGTTGTCTGATAAGAGCTCTGCCACAATGTATAATGTGGCAACATTCTGTGTGGTGATATGCAAGATCAGGAAGAAGCTGGTTCCTAAAAAATATTAGCAATAATTGTTTTTCTCCTCAGATTGCAGTGGTGTTTCTCCCCCCCTCCCCCCTGTACTGATTAATTGCTTTTTATATTTTTTCCCCTTGTATGTACTTGTTTTATGTACCAGTACTTCCTGCTTTATGCAGTATCTAGTATATTTTGCATGAAATAACTTTATAATGGAGTTAGTTTTATCTGTACTGTATTCATTGTATTTTTATATAGGCTTCATTTGCCTATTATGTATCCTTATAATTTTTAGGACCTACTGGAGTGGTCCTGACTATACTTTGGCTGGTTTTGTATTGTCTGCCCTCTTCATTCTGTTATTTTCTTGACTTTAATACTCTGTTGCACCACGCTGGTCTTTGGCTGTAATAAAATTCATGTTTCCCTCTAGTAGAGCAAATGAAAGGACATTAGTTCAGGTCAATAAAGAAAGTTCTCCAGTATTTTGGCAGAAACAAGGTCTCCAAATATTAGGCTGACTGGATGCCAGTCATTAGGGAGGATGGAGGGGATGTAATATTTATGAAGTAATTATGAAAGGTTGTTATTTTTTAAAAAGACCCTTCCTTCTCTTCTTTGAAAGTGCTGCTTTTGACTGATAGAACAGTTATTACTACAAAAGCTGCTGTGGGTTTTGACTGGGACACCACAAAAGTCTTCTGGATATTCCTTCTAGGGCACTACGTGAAAAAAATGTGTGCCAGGCAGCAGCACATTTAAAGGATAGGAAAAAGCATATGAAGACAAATCCCAATTGCCACTTCATTTTGAATTTGCAATTACAATGTATCCACAGTCACAAATTTATCCAACAAGATTTCTAGCCCTGATTTTCAATTTTCAGAAGCATTTCACCACCCAAATAATCCAAGACATGTGAAAATCAAGTTTTTGTTTTACCCGTTAGTCTGAGTAACAGGCTACAGATCTAAAATATTTTGATTTGAGATTAATTATGTTCATATTCTAAGAACATAGCTAAGAATAATGTAAATGTAATGGGGAACAAAATATATTTTGGTAGTATGCTCACAAATCCTTTGTCTGTAAGGGTCATCCCTGAAGGAGAGAATCGAAATAGCCAGCAATCTTATTCTTTCAGTTTAATTAGCTTATGTGAGGTTTGAATACTTAATTATCTAATAAATATAAGTTCCACTATATATGAAATTTTCCTGCGGATTATTCCCAATCTTTGCAAGTTCACTAAAAAGACAAAGTAAGTAAGCAGAACTTAACTCCACCGCGCAGCATAATATTCACAACAAGTGAGATTCAATAAAAATGGAAGCAAAATTTTCTGAATTCTATTATAGCTGTGCTAGGTGAGGAAGAGACAACTGGTAAATCTGATGCTTGCTAAAACTCATCCATGATGTTTATAACCTGCCCCAAGCTTGAACAACTCTGGGCAGCATATAGTAACAAAATAAAGTTTAAAAATATATAACATTATAACTGAAAATATGTGAATTGTTACCCCATGTTTGAAAAGTCTAAATGTATATATTAGGCACATGTCCTCTCAGCACTCTGAATTAGTGTATAAACCAGTCTATATAAAAATCTTCCTACAGCTAATCTGAATATAAACTAATCCATGATTAATCAGTGTTATATGCTTAGATATACTGCTAATAAGCTCAGGAATGTTACAGTAGAACTTTAACATGTGAATTACTCAACAAGGCCATTTATTCAGTCTAACCAATATTAATAAAATATTCAGTTGGTAAAATAACTTACTCCTTTTTTCCCCCTTCAACATATAGGTGGAATACTTAACAGGTTTTCAAAGGATATAGCAATACTGGATGACTTATTGCCACTTACAATATTTGACTTCATTCAGGTTTGTAAAATAAAAACAAATAGTGCAAAAATTCAGAGCTGTTTTCTAGAAGACCAAAACAGAAGATATGAATTTCTGGTAACACAAGAAACAGCAGTAATCATGATTCTTCAGTTACAGTAGGATTATCCTGAGATTTTTGTCCCTAAAAATACCTTTCAGTAAAACACTGAACAGTAGCACCTTAGACCAGTGTTGTCCAAACTTGGCCACTTTAAGATGAGTGGACTTCAACTCCCAGAATTCTCCAGCCAGCCATGCTGGCTGGGGAATTCTGGGAGTTGAAGTCCACTCATCTTAAAGTGGCCACGTTTGGACAACACTGCCTTAGACAAAAGTGAGAGACAACTACTATCTTCATTCCACGGCTTTTAGAGAGATCTGGTTCTCCATAGGATAGAGAATTGGGTGAAATTTGGTCTGATGTAATAGAATGTGCACCTCTGCGGGGGCGAGGGGAAACATGTGCCATAATACAAATAACATGATTTACATGTTTATGCACATAGTGGAACAAAAGTCTGTAAGAGCAGAATTTGGATCATGATTTCACCATGCATGTCATTTTTCCATCATTGTGCCTTGCTGGAGATGCTACTGTTCAGCAGGTTTCTTATTTATACTGAGGGACACATTTGGCTGAATAAAATAATCTAATATTAAGAATTAATATTTCAATAAAATTCAATTATTATTTTTAAATTTCATCTTCCTGTTACTAGCCAAGCTTTGGTTATAACCAATTCTTTGTTGGTCAGAAGTCATAATTTAGCAACAATTCATGTCATCTCATAAACTGGCCAGGAAATACCATTTTGCAAACCAATGTTTAAACTGTTTAAACTTAAATTTTAATTTAAATTCTAAATTTAAATTAAAAATTAAAGGTTTAAACTGTTTGACAGCAGCTCATCCTCTGTTTCTTCTCAAATCATATAAATCTTTTGCCCTTTTACTAAAATAAATAATTTGAAATAAATTCATGATTCTTTCAATTTGGTATATATGAAAGCAATCTCTCTCAGTTCAATAACTCCAGGAATTCTGTAGGTGATCTTGAAAGTCATAAAACATGGTGACTAGGCTATCAAAATCTTGTGCCAACAAGATTGCAAATTGTGTAATTTTGCAGGGTAGAAATATATCGTTAGGAGCTATGCCAAGATAACATATTTCAGAATGTAAGAACTCTCAGATACAGTGACCAATTTAGATTTCAAGGGAATGGACACTGAAAACAATCTCAAATTGCTAAATACCTGTGGTAGCCCTTCTGTGATGGAATGGAATTATGAAGGCCAGACTCAGGGAGAAAAACGTTTTCTTTCATCTCCTGAGGCGAGAGGGAGAGATAAGAGGATGAGACTGGCACCTCCCTGAGAAATTCACAATATTGTGGCTGGCATTACTTGGGAACTGGGGTTTGAGTCTGGGAAGATTGATGTCAGGCCTAGCCCAAGGAACTCCAAAAGACATGTAAATTCAGTTCAGCAATTAGCTACAACCTCTAGCAAGAATCTTCCCAGACTGAAACCCCAGTTCCCAGGTAATGCCAGCCACAACATTGTGAATTCCTCAGGGAGGTGCCAGTCTCATCCTCTTGTCTCTCCCTCTCGCCTCAGGAGATGAAAGAAAACGTTTTTCTCCCTGAGTCTGGCCTTCATAATTCCATTCCATCACATCTTCAGATATTTTGGAGTACAATTACTGATCTCACTGGGGAGACTAGAATTGTGACCCAAAACATCTGAATGGCACCATACCATATGGAAGAAGGATAATCATATGGTAGCAACCTTATGGAAATTACCTGCTCATAACTTATAAAATTGTTGTGGAAAGTTTACTATATCAGTAGTATTTTTCTTTCAACCTGCAGTTAATGCTCATTGTGATTGGTGCTATAGTAGTAGTCTCTGTTATACAACCCTACATCTTCCTGGCATCTGTGCCTGTGATAGGAGCCTTCATTATGTTAAGAGCATACTTCCTGCACACATCTCAGCAGCTGAAACAACTGGAATCTGAAGGTATGATCTAATACACACACAAATAAAATGAAAAAAGATTTTCTCTGTTGCTTTTCATCCAAGTCCTATTTTAAGATCCCATTCTCTCTGAATTATGTTCTATGCAAATATTCAATGCTTGTCCAGATGCTGATAATAAAGATAATTAAGAATGTTCAACTTTGGGGATGAAAAAAAGACAGCCATAGACATAACTGTAGCACAACAGAGAAAAATAGATTTGGCATATCTATCTGTCTGGCTGTGTGTAGAAAGTTTATATTAGTAAAGGATTATTTTCTCACTTAGAACACTTAGCAATTCTCCAGTTTACTTACTTCAAAGTCCAAAACTGCCTGTAGACGATTTAATTTAAATTTCTTGTGAGTGTATGTTGCTACTGATAGAAATGGGAAAAGTTTATTTTCATACAATTTTCATTAGTATTTCTTACACTGAGATACTGATCAAAAGGTATTTTGTGGCTTCAACAAGATCATCTTACCATTTTGAAGTGGATTTTCACAAATTTAATTTAAGTCTGTGGTATTCTTTTAAAATCACCGTCTCAGTGAACTGCTAGACACTGAAATATCTTGTTTTTGTAAATCACTTGGAATCATGAATAAGGATAGTTTTGCATATGGAGCTGATATTTATTTGTTAAAATGTATATATTCATTAAAATGTATATATTATTTTCTTTTCCTCGAAAAATATCAGAAGCAACTTACAATGCAATACTCTCAAATACATAATAATACAATGATTATTTGTATTATTATATATTTGATAAAATGATTAATAAAAAACTATATTATCAAGTAGTATCAAAACAATAGATGGCTGGTGCGGGTCTTCCGGGCTGTGTGGCCGTGTTCTGGAAGTTTTGTTTCCTACACATCAGCCATCGTATTCCGGCCATGAAAGCCTTCGACAATACATAAAACAATAGATATTTGCCTGATGACTACATTCTGTGACATGATTGCAACTAGAAAAGAAAATAAGAATATATGTAATGGAAATACAAGTATTGGTTATGTATGAATATTTATGCAATTCATTTTTTAAAAAAGAATAAAGATATATTCTTTTTATTTTCATATTTACATTCCTTATAGCTAGAAGTCCGATTTTCACACATCTTGTTACAAGCTTAAAGGGACTCTGGACACTGAGAGCTTTTGGACGGCAACCATATTTCGAAACATTATTCCATAAAGCTCTAAATCTGCACACAGCAAACTGGTTCCTGTATCTATCTACATTACGCTGGTTCCAGATGAGGATAGAAATGATTTTTGTCATCTTCTTTGTCATTGTGACTTTTGTTTCTGTTGCTACTACAGGTATGTAGCTTTGCTTTTATATTAAAAAAGAGAAAGGAGAGCAAGACATGTTACATATATAAACATATATAGATTTAAATAAATCTATACATGTTTATATATGTACATTGCACACTGATAGTGGTTTAATCATTGTGCTTTAATCAGGAACAACAGAGCTGAATGTATTTATTTTACCTTTTTATATAGCAAAATTATGGCCACCTATATTACATATATAAACCTGGGTGGCTACCAACAGTGCACAAAAAACAATATAATGAAATATTTATCAGGAAAATACCCAAACAAAATCAAAACAATCATGATACAATAACTGAGGGAGCATATATAACAAACGCAACTCTTAATGGGCTCATCTGACATCCCAGCCCAGCGCCTGAGGGAAGACCTAGGTCTTCAGGGACTTCCAGAAGGCCAAGAGGACCAGGGTCTGCCACAACTTGGGGTGGGGATGGGGCTGTTCTGAAAGGTAGGAACTGTGACAAAGGAGGTACTTGATTTTTTTCTGACCATATGTGTCTGAAGTTCTTACTGCTAATTTGCCAGTACAGAAGAGTGATTGCTCTGAATTTAAGTGTTGCCCTTAATGACCTGACACCAGATACTTGAGGTATCGCTTCTCTTTCCTTCTGGGAAGATTTACCTATGCATGAATGTGTGCATGTATGCATATGTGTTTTATATGTATGTATAATTATAAGCTATCACAGCATACACTATATTATATGCTAGAATTTTATACATGTCTTTTACGTACAGGTAGCGGAGAAGGAAAAGTTGGTATTATTCTTACATTAGCCATGAACATTATGGGAACATTGCAATGGGCTGTAAACACAAGCATCGATGTGGACAGTCTGGTAAGAACCTCAAACACTTCTTTGAAAGTAAACATTTTATTTGTTGTTAATTTCACTTATAGAATATCTTACATTATAGAATATGCGTTTGATATTAATTTTATAATTATAGGTAAGTATGTATCGATATATGATTTGTAAACCAAATTGTTTTTTTTTTCCCCTTCAAATTTGCTTCCCCAACATTGCATGTATGTTTCTAGCACATCTTCAGTCTCTTGTACCTCAGAAGTTTCTTTTTACAGGCATCAATGTGCAAAACTGCACAGCTGCAGTTTAGAGCAGTGCTGGAAATGATTAGCTTACATGTCAGGGAACTGTTTCAAATTGGAAAGTTTCAAGATGTATTTATTTATTGAGTATACCGCCATAAGTACATAATAGACTCCTAGCAGTTAATGATACACAGAATATAAAATCATTGCTGTTTTTAACTGTTGTGAGCTGCTCAGAGATGGGCAGCTGTACAAATTGAATAAATAAATAAATAATAAAACACACAATAAATTAAAACTCCCAAACCAAAATTTCAGGAAACAAAAAAATCACTTGTATTTCTGGAATGATCTTCATCCTTAGAAGGGTAATATAGCTGAATCTTGAAGGCCTGCCTATAGAGGAGTACAGAAATGGCCTTGAAGAAGGAATGCAAGAACAGTTACATAAACACGAACGTAGTCCTGAAAGGGAATAGGGAGCATGAAAGATTGTCCTGCCTTGATTCTCTTGGGGATAAGAGGGCAAGAGAGAAATTTCAATATTCTGTTATTATACTCTGCAACTATAAAGTACAGTTTGAATATTTCTCCTGGAGTCACCTTACCTGGCCTATCTTAAAGGGATGATGCTGCCAAAGCAATTCTCTAGTCAGGGTTACTCTGAGTCTCTTTCTCATACTTGTTCTCTGCCTTGAACTAAGAAATCTTTTCTGTAATAGTCCTCCCTCCTCTGGATTCTCCTGATCTGCTAGACCTTCCATCACACAAGAAAATCTCCTTCCCATCTTCCCTGAAAGCCCCCCTGAACAATTCTGGCTTTACCACTTTTGGAAAACCATTAGAGAAATGCTAACCTCACTTTAGAAGGAGATGTTCCATAGAATAGAGGTCATCACATAAAAACACTGGTTGCATTTCCCAAAAAAATCTCTAAACCCTTCACCTCACAAAACTGAGGGACTATTAAAAAATTCAAGAGCATACTGGATCAGTCAATTCCACTTGGAAGAGGCATTCCTGAAGACCTCAGAGAGCCAAACCATGTAACAAATTAAAACCAGCACTTTAAATGTACCTGGAAGCCAATGCAGAATCTGCAACACAGGAATTAAGTCGGAGGGACTTAAAGACATGGCTCTGCCATCTGGCCTGGGGCAGGGAGGGAAGAAATCAGAATTGGGGTTGGCTGGCCCCTTAGTGGTATGCTGTGGCCCCAGCGGCCTCTTGGATTTCTTAGCTTTTTTATTTTTATTTTTTAATGTTTGGTTTTATAACTTTTAACTGTATTCATGTTTTTTAGTATGTTGTAAGCCACCCAGAGTCCCCCATTGTGGGGAGATGGGCGGGGACAAATTAAATAAATAAAATAAAATAAATAAATTATATACCTATAGTAACTCTTGCCTGCCAACAAACTAACCACTGCATTGGTGTACAGAAAAATGGCTTTTTCACTGGAAGAAAGTAATAAATATTTCTGCAGACCTCCATTGCAGCCATCATTATCAATACTGAAGACACAATTAGTACTGTGCAATTATTATCTATTATCACTACTCTGCTATTGCCATCCATTACATTTAATCGTTCTGAATGTACAATCCATTCTCCTATATTTGCATAGCTTCTAAGAGAAAAAGACACATTGTTTTGGACTTCTACCTCACTTCTCTGGGGTATGAGAACTTCAAAGGGAAGCTGCTAATATTTGTCCAAATTTCTTTAGAGTGTGATTATTGGATACCAGTGTTCTTATGATATGTAGTTTTATTTACACATACTTACAGATTGAATGTGTGAGCTGGAATTTAGAGTCTAACCCACACCAGATCTTAGAGATATCATGGAAACCATGAGGTCTTTCATAAAACTCACTGGTGTTTCCTTCCAGTCTTTCAGAATTGGCAATTTCTTCTTACTCACAGATATACCCTTCCATTGTTTAGTGAATGAATCACCTGTGTGGGCAGAGAAAGTTCTACTTACAGAAACTTTAGTGATAGGAATTACAGAGGCACAAGGAATTCTCAGTGATCATCTTGACTAATTTTTAATTCCTTAATCTGTTTTGCTTCTTTGAGCACCTTTTCAGTGAGATGCCTTGTTTCAATCTCCTGGAGAACTTGAGTGGGTAGAGATGTTCAAATCCCCCAATGCAGCCTCACTATTTCCAGTAATACAGGAGGCTTACAGGCCTCTGGAGTTAATTGTTAAAGAAATTGAAATAATTTTTTTTTCAGGAATGAAATAATGTCCAGATCTGATCATTAGTGCATCCATGTTGCTCATTAAAATGTGTTTTGGATGAACATCAATACAAATAAATGTATAAACAACTCAGGAATTCAAAAACATATTTTGAATTCCTGAGTTGTACAAATATTTGGCTGAACCTGAAATATAATACTGCACCTTGTAGTACTATTGGCACATAATAATAATAATAATAACAACAATAATAATATGATGATGATGATGATGATGATGATGATGATGATCTGGAGTTGGATAAATGTTTGCATGTAATTGAAAAAATATATTTTTTACATTGTTTTTAATAACTGTGCTTTATAGCTGATTATTACTCCAAACAATACATTATTTCTCATATAAAAACTTCTCATTCCAAAAGCACCATTTATATTTTGAACTTAGCCAACTTTTGTCAAGCCAATTCAATTGCCTTTTTATTTTCTCCATCAACATTTAGGGATAGCTTTGTGCCCATATTCTATTTTCTGGATATTGCTGTTCTTGTCTGCTTTAGTGCAATCGCTTATGCAGAGAAAGATAATTAAGCCACAATTTATTTGTAATTATTTATTAGATTTTTAAACTGCCACATTCATGCAACTCTAAGCAATTTACAAAGAAAAAAATACATAATGCAATAATAAAAATAATCATGACAATATTAAATTATCTTAGAACTGAAGCACATAAACAATTATACAATGCTATCTAAAGTAATTTAAAAAGCTCTTTCAGAAGAGCTCCATTTTTACTTGTTTCCAAAAGGCGGAGAACTAGAGCAAAACAAATCTCTGATAGTAAATTATTCCACAAGAGTGTCATAGATGAAGCATATCTTCTCCTACCCTTGGGCACTCTGATCTCTCAAGTTGGGTATTACCAACAGGTTTTCCCAACTTGACTGTATCAGATAGGTTGATCCAGACTGAAAGACGTGGTCTTGCAGGTGCCTTGTGACAAGCCACATAGGGCTTTAGAAGATAAACCAGTACTCTGGATCACACCTGGAAACCTATTGGCAGCCAATTCAAAGCTGGCCACACAGGTGTAATGTATTCATGGTAGCAGGTGAGCTGCTGCATTTTATACCTAGGAAGTTTCTAAGCAGTCTTTAAAAGCAGCCCCATATAGAGAGCATTGTAGTAATCCAGCTAGGTGGTGATGATTGTGTGAGTTTCTCTTTTTATTCAACTTTATTGTTTAGAAGTAGTTGTCTCAGTCCATTTCAATTTCCCAGGATGGCATGGGCACATCTCCAAAGTAAATGCACAAAATTGAGTATAATATGTTTTCATATATATAAAATCATATTTTGAGGCTAAAATGAGGAATACATGAAGAATGTTCTTGGTTTTTATTCTGAAACTTCTGACTGAAGAACCTGATCCAAGCTTAGCAAATTCCCTTACCCATTTTAGAAGAGGGCACATATTAAATTGAGTGCAGATTGACTCAGACTTGAGGTTGAACCATTTAAATAAATAAGAATTAAGTTAGTTATTTAAGCTCCAGTGATTTCAGTAGGCCCATTCTACATCTTGGATCTAAATCTATATCCAACCCACTGTTTTCAGATTGCATTGCATGAGAAACAGACTGGCAGACAAATAATGAGCTAACCACAAAATCTTCCTCTATTTCCCCAACATTAACAGATTCTTTCTCATAAAATTTGCTTTCCCATGGAGAACTGCTCACATTGTTGTCTTAGAATTTAAAAGGTCAGCATAATAACTATGTTTAAGAATGTGTTGTTAGTTTAGCTACTGAATTAAATACAGTACAAATATGCCATCTGTGTATTTTAACCCTGTTATCAGTGAATAAAAGATGATGAACATTTTTCCATATGTGGTGGAAATGTTCCAAATCTCAACAATTCTGAAAAATTGTTCACAGTAGAATGTAACAAAATTTGAAAGCTGTAATTCCATTGTAATCTGAGATATTTTTATTAAATTTCACTATATGTTCCTTCCAAATATATTGAATTGGCATTGTATATACTAATCACGACAAGGATTCTCTATGGTTTTTATTGGAAAAGTTATTTGATTCCACCTTTGGAAGAATGACTAAATTATGGGAATATGCCCTGTATCCAAAATAACTTCATAAAAAGCAAATTTGATGTTGAATTTAATTCTAATCGATTACAATTTTAGATACAGACTTGTGCTATATCCAGATTTGGATTTCTGGTGTATAGTGTTTATGCTTTAATTTGATATATTACTTTCAATACTAATGCATTATTTATAGTTTTTGCTAATGGTTTATACTGTGTTAACCAAATTTTCAGCTTAAAGCTCTATAGGGACATTCAGGTTTGTTTAGAAAACAGATACAATACATTTTATAATACTATAAGTCTCTAATGATATACTGTAATATAGTAGTCTTTATGGTACTAGATTTATTGTATATCTAGCTATATTTCATTCCCTGTATTTTATCTTTTTACCTTTTTATAGGTTGTGTATTCTTCTTTAGTAACATTTTTCCAAAAACAATTAGTTTAAAAAATAATTTTAAAAAGAGCTGTTTTATTTTATTTTTTGCTTTGAAATGCCATTTTCTGTGGATAAAATTTCTAGTAATTTTATTCACAGAAAAATCCAGATCTTTCTTTCAGTAATGATTCTTCCACGTAATGGTATAGGTTCTGTACTCCTTGATTACCTGTAAGGAAGTACAGGCATATACCAGTGTATACTATTTGCATCAGTTCTGGGAACACTTCTAAATATTGTAGCAATCACTGGAATTATTTTAATCAAATGTAAAAGAACACTTACACCTTAAATGTTCTTACGTTATGCATGCATTCCATATTATATGATGGAAAATACATTTTATTTGGTCCTCAGCTGATTACTTTCACAATAACACTACAGACACTTCTTCAAAGAATTTTTTGCTAATTTGAAAGGAGCGCCAGATTTCTGTGTTTTGGCATTTTAGCAATCTTGGAGGGCTGATACTTGAGAGCTAAAGTGCTAAAGAACTCCTTTAGAGCTGCAGCATAAGTGGAAGCATTGAAGAGCTAAGTGGAGAGCAGCAGTTGGAGGAAGAGATGCTGTGGCTGCATTTCCCCATTGTAGGGAACTCTTTTTGCCAGCCCTAAGCTTCAGGTCCTATATGGAATTGCTAGTGTTGACACTTGGAAGCTCTCTCTTCATAGCTCAGGCTAAAAGACGGGGGAGAAATTGAGAGCTTTTATCAGTTTCTCTCCCCAGCACTAAATTTGCCAACGTGCAAAATGCCAAGCTATTGGTTGGTTGCAGCTGGACAGTGACTTTCATTCTTCACACTCAGCATCTCCAAGCCAGAAGATGAAGATCATCACTGAGTTTAGGGAGCAAAATGCTGGCAGTGTTAGGGTAGCATAAGTGGGTTGCAAAAATCAGGATCACCACTAAATGACAGCAAAGAAATACAGAGTTATAACAGTTTGTTTACATCTAGTGGCCATCCATGCATTGGCACCCCAGATTTGGTACTCTAAACAGTGTGGAAGTGCTCTTATTTTTGGTGACCAAGAATTCCTAAGGATTGGGGGGTGTCATGAAAGAAGGAACTGGCTTGGGAAGAAAGAAATGTCAGAGAGTCCAAATAATCTGTACTCACAGTTTGAATAACAAAATAAAAATAAGTTTATTAGCATCAGATGTTCTCATCCATACTTTCTTTTTCTGTGATATCAGTCTGTATTTGTTTGACCAACAGATATGTTAAGGAAGATATGTTAAGGAAGATATGTTTAAGATGAATTTGCTCTGATTTTCAGATGCGGTCTGTGAGTAGAGTATTTAAATTCATTGATTTGCCAACAGAAGAATCCAAAACTTTACCAGCATCAAAACATAAGGAGCTTTCTCATGCTGTCATAATTGAGAATAAGCATGTAAAGGAAGAAAACCTCTGGCCATCTGGTGGGCAAATGACAGTGAAGGATCTTACTGCTAAATATATAGATGGAGGATTGGCAGTATTAGAAAATATTTCCTTTTCAATAAGTTCGGGACAAAGGGTGAGAATATTTTCATTTAAACCTCTTCCAACCCAAAAACTATGAAACAAAAGATCCAACAAAAAGTGGCAATAACTATTAAGATCCCATAATCCCTGGTCAGAAGTACATAAGGCAGTTTATGGGGGTTGTTGCTAATAATAGATAGATGTAATTTGTAGAATGTCATAAAGTTTGATATTACCATAAGCCTAGCTGTTATCTGAGTATACAGACCTACTGGTTTGAGCTAATGCTTATCATAATCCAAAATATCTGGGGGATGCTACTTTGGAGAAGAAAAGACTGTTGTATGTTATTTTGAGAAAAAATGCTAGAAGATTAAACTTAGATATGCTCGGAGCAATATACAGTGGTACCTCGGGTCACGAACTTAATTCGTTCCGAGACTCTGGTCGCGACCCGAATCAAATTTTCCCATAAGGTTCAATGTAAATACAGTTAATCTGTTCTGAACCATATGTATTTTTTTTAAAACCACAAAAATATGAAACAAAGTACAGTACAGTACAGTATGAAGAGAGAGAACACTAACCTTGCTCGAGGCAACTTCTGGCGTGGAGGACAGGAAGGCGGGTGGGGAGGCTGTTATTGTTTGGAGGGAGAGTCCCTCTCCAAAAGGACATCGGGGAGATCTCCTTCAGGGGTTTCCTCTCTTCTTTGCCTCTTAGCTGCAGGCTGAGTTTTGGCGAAAAATCTGTCTAATGTCACTTGTTTTTTCCTGCGCTGCATAACCCTCCAGAAGAGCCCTGTTTTCTTCCGCCTTCATGAATTCCGTGAATTCTTTCTTGTAGGCTTCTGCAGCAGCCTTGTCAGAACTGGAAGCCTCACCATGTCTTGTCACACTGTGGATGCCACTTCTCTTGCGGAATTTATCAAACCAGCCTCTGCTGGCTTTAAATTCTTCACTTGCTGCGCTTGTAGAAGGGGTTTTTTTGCAGTAAATCACCGTGCAATTTCCTGGCTTTTTCACAAATCATAGTTTCACTAATGCTATCACCTGCCAGCTGTTTCTCATTCAGCCACACTAACAAAAGTTTTTCCACCTCTTCCAGCACTTGTGTCCTCTGCTTGGTTAATGTCGTTACTCCTTTTGCCACATCAGCTCCTTTGATGGCATCTTTATTCTTCAAAATAGTCGAGATTGTCGACTTCGCCATCTTGTACTCCGAGCCCAGATCAGTCACATGAATACCACGCTCATGCTTTTCTACAATTTCCTTCTTCAATTCAATGGTTATTTTCTTCAAAACCTTATTCTTACCATTCTTGCTCTGCACTTTCTTTTTACCACCATGCTTGCTCTACACTTTCTTTGGAGCCATGCTAAAAAGCACACCAAAAAGCTTCACAGCCAGTGTCTGTCTGCGACCGCGATCTCGCCTACAGGAAGCCATGACCACATGTCACGGCAGGGAAAATGGCCGTGGATCCTGTTCGTCACCCGATGCGGAGTTCATGAATAGAAGCAAAATTTTGCGAATGGTGCTGGTTGCGAACCGAATTGTTTGTGAACAGAAGCGTTTGTGACCCGAGGTACCACTGTATTCAGAATAAGTTACTAGGCTATACAAACAATATCCTCATGAGTAAAGCTTAAGAACTAAAAAGATTTCCATTTAAATAACAAAATAAAGATGGCATTGACATGGTTTTGAAACAGAATATCGCTAATATATTACTGGCATTTCTACAACTGATTTTCTGGCAGAGGCATCCATGTGTGTATTGGTGTATGTGTGTGTGTCTAAAAATCAAGATTGTTGCTATGACTGTGACACTTGTAAAAAAAGGGGAAGGGGTTTGATCACACAGTTGCAGCCACCATCTTGAAGTTTTTTAACCCCCATCCCCTTCCCCATGGATGTCCATAGTTTCCAGTTTTTGTCTGAATATGGTTTTTGCAAATCAAGGTTAATCTTCTTTAAGGTGATAGAGAAAATATCAAAAGACTAAGTCTACTATTGATAAGTTGGGGGAAGAATTATGTGAATTGCATATATCAACAGAAATAGCATTGCCTGCTTCTGTTGTTATTTTAGTGGTTTTCAAATATATTTTAATACAAAAGCATTCTCTCTTGAGCTTCCTTTTTGTTGATTTCTGAAGAGTATATCTTCAATTTGTGAATACCAGTTCCTTCAATAATTCATGTTTATCAACACTGCAGGTGGGCCTTTTAGGAAGAACTGGCTCAGGAAAAAGTACTTTGCTGTTTGCTTTTTTAAGACTCTTGAATACAGAAGGAGATATCAAGATTGATGGTGTCTCCTGGAACACAGTCCCCGTACAGCAGTGGAGAAAAGCATTTGGAGTAATACCCCAGGTAAATCTGTCCTGGTTTGTGAAATTAGATTTGCTGTAAATAACTTTACCTAGCAATTTATTTCATTCATATAAAACTTTCAGATGCATTTCAAGTTTTTCATTAAGTTAGAAATTAGACAAACCAAGGAAAGAACATAAGTTATACACTTGTGAATCTTTTCCCTCATTGTTTTGGTTCAGTCATACATGTCTGAGTTTGAGCAAATCACAGTTCACTGTGGCTTCAGAGTGGACAAACTCTAATTGTACACATTTTGTTCACAAAGAAGAACATGAAATGCAGTTCAAATTAAATCTATTTGTAAGGCAAATATGTATGCAAATTATAATTTGCCCAATTCAGAAATCATGACACACTAGAAAAGTAGTGGATAAGCTGAAGTATGTGACTGGAGAAGGAAGCACACAAGAATGTCACTCTTTCATGGAAGCATAGTTTGCATGTTTCCTCTGAATCAGATGAAAATTCAGAATGATACTTTAGTAAAAAGGCAAAGATACATAATATAAGATTGAATATAATCCATTAATAATTTCATAAACTACATTTAGCAACACTCTCTCCATCTCTGGGCAGTTGCTTTGAAGGATCTTCTCATTCCCTTCCGGCAAGTCAGTCTTTCATAATCTCTCTCCCTCTCCCTCTCCCTCTCCCTCTCCCTCTCCCTCTCCCTCTCCCTCTCCCTCTCCCTCTCCCTCTCATTCTCATTCTCATTCTTGGTGGTTTATTTTCTGATCCTCTATTGGATTTTGGATTAGGAAGTGGTTGATTTTTCATCAGTTGGTCCATTCCTAGATCTCATGAGATTAACTGCTTTTAAGAAATCCCTCAGGACTCATTGAAGAAATGGGATGTACATAGTAGGCTTTTCTCTGTAATAGTAGGCATATAGTCTACTATTATATATAGTCTAATGTATTTCCAATGGTCAGGCATAATAGGAGTTGTAATCCAAAAACAATGGAAATTATAGCTTCCATTCTCTTACCCAAAACAGAATGGGAACTGGGATTATTTGTGTCTAGTTATTTTAATTTTCCTATACCACAACTACACTGCAGTCTATTTTGTTGTATGTGTTGCCAATCAAGTTAGACATTACCATTCAGTTTCAACAGGTATGCTGTTTTAGTTTAGTGATTATTTTCCAATTCTGCCTGACCTTTAGTTTCCTTAACTAGTGAATCTTTCCCAATTCTGCATATCATTAAGTAATTAAAGTTACTAAATGACAGGCAGAATTGATGTCTGTTAGGATGTATTCCTTTAATAACATATCCTGTTCCACATTAACTGTTGTTTTCTTATTGCTTATTCAATATTCTTAAAAAGGAAGAGATATTTCTAATGTTTTCTTAAAAGTTTGAATTGGCCTTTATCCTTCCTTGTGTGAATAATTAAAGTAATGCTTTCTTCATGTCTTGAAGGGATTAAAACAGATATTCCACTTCAGGGGTGAAAAAATATATTTCCACGTACAAGCTATGTTTCATAATTTTCTCCTTGTGAATACAGACATAGGGAAATAAAGAATTAGTCTCAATGAAATCCAGATAATTTAAAGCGGTCCTGATTAACTCATCCTAATATTAAAGGCCATGGCCAAAAACAAAAAAGTGAGTGGACAAAGAAAAATGAATTATTTATTTTAATTTAGATTTATTTAATTAAATACTGTTAATATAGTTAACTGCATTCAATTAGAACAGTAATATTAATATTACATTCTATGTTTCTATATTTTTTCTTTCTCTCCTACAGAAATTTACGAAGTATAACCGAAGTGCTAGACCTAGACCAGTCACAGGCTTTGATAACTGCTTGCAGTTTTAGGAACTGCAGTGATTGATAGACAGACAGACAGGCAGACAGACAGACAGATCCATCACTATAGCTGGATCCAAATTAATCTGTTAGCAACTGAATGAAATAGGAAGGGAAACTTTGGCTGTTCATATGCTGAACTCCACTTTATATCAAATCAGCAAGCATAGAAGTCCAGGAGAGGGGGGAATGATGTCACACACATTATGACATCATTGCACAAATAATATGATTGTGTCATGACATGCCTGATGTCATTTTGATGTATCATGGCTTCTAATCTATTGTTATGCCAGCAAGGATGACTGATCTGAATTGCTCACCTGCAGCTCTAAAGATTTGCCATCTGGGACAAAACAGTACAAAATATTGTAATTCAAATATTAGTGGATAATTAGCTTGATATAACTTACACGATGACATTAATTTTGCAGCTGATTAATTATGGCTATACTACACTTATTTTTTTTCCCCTAAAGGTTGACATGCAATTATGCTTGGTACAGGGATGTAAAAATATAGCATTTTAACTTTGATAAACTTAATGTACCTCAAAAGTTACAAAGCCTTGGGTTAGGCCAATAAAACAATAAAACATGGATCTTCTTCCAGGTTCTGAGTTAGTATGGTTCTGTGGGCCTTTCTGTCTATTTTGTCTTTGCTGGTGAGAAGAGTTTGGCTGTTGTTCCCTCTGGATGATGCTATCTTTTGGGTTATATTATTTTATAGCTCTTACATATGTCAAGCCTCCCAGTGACATTTGGAGTTGGGAAGCCTAGACATTTATTAATAAACAAACAAACTTTAAATCAAATAGGCAATGCAAGCAAAGGAGACAAAATCATAACAGCAATGATAGAGGGCACATCCTGCTGAGATTTTAGTGGTCAAGAGGTTGAACTATTAACCGCAATCAGGGACAGGGCTAGATATAATGATTTACAGAATGTAAGAGATATAGGCTGTAACAAAAAACTTGAAGTGTAAACAGGAAGAATTTTAAGCAACGTATGCTTGTGTTGAGATAATGATCAATGTTAGTTGAGCTCCATCTGAGAGACTTAATCTCTGCCGTAATTGGAGAAAGACCCAGTAATGCTGAGATACATTGAAATAGAAGCAAATATGTGTAGCTCAGGGTTGAACTGTGGAGTCCTTGGGGTTCTCTGAGCTTGGTTGTTTTCTTGCAGATGTTTCGTTACCTGGCTAGGTAACATCTTCAGTGCTAGAATGGAATGGGGTTTGCTCTCTGTTTATATACTGTGGCATGCCCTGCCAGTGTGGGTGTGGGTGTGGGTTTTGTTTTGTTTTATTTTTTCCCTCTGGTAGTTCCTTGATTAGGGTATTGTTTACTGCTTGATTGTATGTCTGATGTTAATCTCTGCTTATCTGGGTGATGATTGCTGGTGAGATGTCCTGGTCTTTTGTTTTCCTTTCTATTGTCTCTTTTGAATAGTGTGTAGATGTTGTTTATGTGCCTGTTGATGGCTGCCTTGTCTGAATACCAAGCTTCCAGGAATTCCCTTGCATTTTTGCATTTAGCTTGGTCTAAGATGCTGACAGTTTCCCAGCTGAAACTATGGTTAAGTCTGTCCATGTGTTGTGAGATTAAGGAGTTTTCATCATGTCTTCTGATTGCTAGTTGGTGTTCATGGATGAGCTCTGCTAGCCTTCTGCCTGTCTGTCCTACATAGTGGTTGTTACAATCCTTACGCTGTATGTTGTAGATGACTCCTGTTTTTTCTTCTTGGGCTACTAGGTCTTTTGGTTTGATTAAGGTGTTTTGGAGGGCTTTAGTTGGTTTGTGTGCTATGGAGATGCCATGTGGTTGTAATAGTCTGTTGGTGGTTTCTGAGATGTTTCTGATGTATGGCAGTGTTATCCTTTTCATAGCTTGTGTTGGTTGTATTGTAGTAGGTTGAGTGGTCAGGTACCTTTTGATAAAGTTGTGTGGATATCCATTTTGTTGGAAGATGTTGTATAGGTGGTTTGTTTCCTTCTCCTGCTGTTCTGGGTTGCTGCAATGCGTTTGTGCTTGTTTAAGTAATGTTCTTACACAACTCCTCTTGTGGGTGGTTGGGTTGTTACTTTGGTAATGGAGTACTTGATTAGTGTGGGTTGTCTTCTGATAGACTTGGGTTTCTAATTTACTGTGGTTTCCTCTGCTGATGAGGATATCCAGGAAGGGTAGCATGTTGTTGTTTTCTTCCTCTGGTGAATTTTATTCCTTTGAAGATGTTGTTGATGATCTCACGTGTTTTCTCTAGTTGTTCCTTTTTTATTATAACAAAGGTGTCATCTATCACCCAGATAAGCAGAGATTAACACCAAGATTACCACTAGACATACAATCAAGCAGTAAACAATACCCTAATCAAGGAACTACCAGAGGGAAAAAATAAAACAAAACAAAACCCACACCCACACCAACACTGGCAGGGCATGCCACAGTATATAAACAGAGAGCAAACCCCATTCCATTCTAGCACTGAAGATGTTACCTAGCCAGGTAACGAAACATTTGCAAGAAAACAACCAAGCTCAGAGAACCCCAAGGACTCCATACATTGGAATAGCAATGAAAAAGCAGGGAGATAAATTCAAGGGAAGAGGAACAAGAAGGAAGAAAATATGAAGGTAGACTTGGCCTTTTCTAAAGCCCAAGATAGTCTTGAGTAAAACAAGGGAAATGAGAAGAGGGTTTTCTTCTTAAAACTATTGTAGCAAGAATAACATGTAATAAATGTAACAAAATATAACACATAAGATAAATGTAAAAAAATATGGAAATATAAAATTTTCAAAACAAAAGTTAGTAATAGATTTTACCAGATTAAGAAACTAAATGGAAGAATTATCTTCTGAATTCAGAATAGTGAAGGAATATTTACAAGGCCTCCTTTTGCAAACTGAGCAGTGCTATTAGGAAAGTCAGCTGTTTTAGGGCATCAGAATACATCATGTCAGGCATGCTAGATAGCTATTGGTCAGAGATATTGTAGAAGTTATGAAGATATTGCTTTCTTTTGTGAAAACTGGTTTGTTCAGTTAAATTTCTTGGCCATCACAGGATTCCCAACTATTTAATTGATTAACACAGAGCCAGCCAAGTGTAAACATAACTATGCCAGACATAGTTTCTCTATTGTATTAGTACCACCACACCCACTAATCTCAAGAAACTAATCCCACAGAGAACACAGCTAGTTCCATTAAGTTTAAGAAACCTGCAGAAGCATAAGAGACGTAAGAAAACAAAGATCTTAATGGACAGGCCCTGCCTCAGGGAAGTTATTTTTCTCTAGCCAAGAGTAGATTTTCAAATAATGCTCTACACAGACTTGATAAAGAAAAACACGTGTTCCTTTGTCTCAAGAATTTATCTTGCGCCACCAATGCTGTAGTTCTTAGGATATATTCCCAGGATCCATAGGATTATTTGGATTTCCTGTGGAAGTGAAAGACTTTCCTACCATCATCTCATGAAACTCTTGGTTCTTGGTGTTGAATAGGTATATGATATTGGTTGAGGAGAGGCAATGGGCCTTCAACCATTCTCTTTATCTTGAGGAGAATTTAGAAAGTTGTTCTGGAGTACCACATTAACCTAAGACTGCAATTCTGTGCATCTATGCTTGAAAAATAAGGTTCATTAAAGTAAGTCAGCATGCATAGATTGATTTGCAAGTGTGCTATTGCAAATGAGTGCTTTGAATATGTACACAGTATGCTTGATTAAAGATCATCCTCAAATGGCAAATGTTGATATGACAAATAAAAACATGCCTCCCTCCTTAGTAAAATCTACCATTTTATTTATGTATTATTTATATTTAGTATATAATTATTTACATGCTGTTTTTCATCCCCCCAGCCCTCCCCCCCCCCCCGCAGTATCCAAAAGAACAACTAAAATGCAGTAAAAATCACTTAGCAAAAGAACAGAATAAAACAGCCTCAGCTTAAGCGACAGGGCTGACGAAAGACCAAAGCAAAAGCTCAGCAAAATAAAATGATCATAGCGGCTCACCTGAAGTTTGAGAGGAGGGAGACCTGTTGGACACCTCTTGGGGAATTTAATGCCATAATCTGGTGTCACAGTAGAGAAGGCCCTACCTCTGTGCTGAAAGTAGTAGGTCAGTGCCTCTACTCTCTATGCTGAGCAGAGTTGGGATGCTGATCTGATTCTAAGTTATGGTTGCTAATCATTTATTGTCTCAGGCACAGGAAAAGCCACTAAATTTGTGGAAACCCAACCCATATTAAGCATAACAGAATTAGAAAGATAGTAGTTTATTCTATCCACATATTCTAGCTGCTATTTTTTTGCTGTAGAGGAAAGGATTAGTTCACAGGCTTTTCTGTATACAGTGTTTATTTAACATGCCAAATGGAGGAAAAGCAATTAAAAAAACATATTCTGTGAAAGAAATGACTGCCAAGTACCTTTGATGACACAGAACGTGTCACAGTTGTTTCACCTTCTTGGAAGAGTTATGAAAGAACAGAATAAATCATTTTCTATCAGTTGGATACAGGTTATTCTAAAAATTTAAGAAAATAAGCAAGTATTGAATGTGCATTGTGTAATTCCCATCCACTTCTAATTGCTGGAATTAGGCAGGGAAAAGAAGAAGCTAAGGTTTCAGCTTTCATTACAGCCACCAGGAACAATCTTAGTAATTTCAGCAGGGAAGATCAAACTTAAGAAATCAAAGTAAATCCTTACCATACCACAAAATGACCCAGTAGTAAATGTCAACTGGATTGTTAATTATTTATTGCTTATAATAATTAAGGAAGTAATTTATTATGATCATACACCACCAAGATTAAATAGGTAGGGTCTCCTTCACGTTGAGCCTTTTGTGACTTGATGGGCACACCCATGTATTTGTCTTGGCATAGTGGCTTGCTATTGGCATCTTCTGTGCTTTCTTTTTCTTCTCAGTCTATCTCCTTTCCTGAAGGTAGTTATGAATCCTGACTCAGATTAACTTCCAAGCCTAGAGAAGATCAGCCAGGTCCTGCAGTAGAAGTTAGTATAATAAAGTTAATACAGAATTAAAACTACAGAGGACTGAAACATCTTAATTTATATCATCTTATTTTTTTTGCTGTAGAGGAAAGGATTAGTTCACAGGCTTTTCTGTATACAGTGTTTATTTAACATGCCAAATGGAGGAAAAGCAATTAAAAAAACATATTCTGTGAAGGAAATGACTGCCAAGTACCTTTGATAACACAGAACGTGTCGCAATTGTTTCACCTTCTTGGAAGAGTTGTGAAAGATCAGAATAAATCATTTTCCATCAGTTGGATACAGGTTATTCTAAAAATTTAAGAAAATAAGCAAGTATTGAATGTGAAATCACTGAATTCAGTGAGACTTATTAAATACGTATCATACTGTTTATCTATAATACTTATCCAGGGAAACAAATCCCTGTTAGCACTTCTTTGAAAATTATCACTGCTTCAAGTATCTGATTTGTTAATTTAAAGAAAATAGCTTGTGTTAAATTTGTTATTTTTAGCTTGTGACATTGTTTTCAACAATATTTTGTTTCATTTTTTTCTGCTTCCACAGAAAGTGTTCATATTTTCTGGATCTTTTAGAAAAAACTTGGATCCTTATGGACAATGGAGTGATGAAGAACTATGGAATGTTACTGAAGAGGTAGGAATGGCCACCTTTGTTCTTTAAGTCTTCAGCAAGATCCTTATAATGTACAGATGAGTGACACATCCATATTAGACACATGGGACATAATTTTTATGTAAATAAGCAAACATATAAATAAGAAAAGGTACTCTGCACAAGAACTTTGTTACCCATATCTGAAGGTTTATAGAATAAACTTAAGAATGTGCAGTGCCTTAATAAAAGCACTGCCTAGATAATTAGGAAAACCACAAAATCATTTTATTGGTTTGCTTGAAAGTTTATAACATTAGAATCTCTAGCAAACCCATTGCCTTGTTGAGTCTATTTACTTTGGCTTGTTCTACTTTTGCATTGTCTTTATATCCTACATTTGTTTATTTGTTTGTTTATTTATTTGGTTTGAAGCTAGATT
The DNA here is from genome assembly GCF_059951505.1 of Python bivittatus. Lineage (NCBI taxonomy): Eukaryota > Metazoa > Chordata > Lepidosauria > Squamata > Pythonidae > Python > Python bivittatus. The sequence goes on along the minus strand of NW_028277058.1, from coordinate 10,534,417 downwards.
TGGAAATGTGGCAAAGAGCTGGGTCAATGTAGAATCCTCTGATAGTGAAGATAAGTTCAGGAATGAGTAAAGTCAAAGCATGAGAGAAAGTCAAAACTAGAATTCTGACTCTGCTATCACCATTAAGGTATACCTCCTGCACAATCAAAAACTGGAGAAAAAAAAAAGAAAATGTACAAGGGGGATAGTTAGAGGAAGATTTTATTTCAAAATCTGAATTTTAATACAGGAATACCCAAATTACACCAAATGAAAAGCATTTATTTTTGTCCTCATCAAGTACTATTCAGTGGAAACTGAAAAAGGAGGATTTTAAAACCTTTAAGCATTCCTAGGTATCATATAATTATATTAGATTTTGGTAACTTATTGCTTCCATGACCAGTATAATGTTAGACAAAATATATTCAAAATGGCATTTTCTTGCATTTTTCTAATATATTTATTTTATTTTGTAGTATTTATCTTCTAATATGTTTATATCATTCTCCAGTTGAATTCACATGGAGTTGTACATTTGAGTGTACTGTATGTAATAAGCTATGAAACATTAAAAAAAAGAGGGCTAACATGCTAAATTTTTGAAAGGCATCCAATTTCATAAAGAATAGAGAGTATTTAAAAGACACTTAAAACGTTTGGAAAATAAGACCCAAAAAAAAAGAATTATACACAGCTTCCATAATTAGGGCATCACATCAGAGAACTTTTCTCTCTTGACCACTTAATGTCCCAGGATAATAGTTCACAAATAGCTCTTTGTCAAAGAATTTAGTGTTCAGACAAGTAGATGTAGATAGGTGGCCCTTCCAATATAAAGGCTTCACACATTTTTTAAAGCCTTCAGCATTTTCCATTTGGGCTGGAAATAGAGTGGAAGTCAGTAGGTACCATAGCACAAACATAGTTGGCAATCTGAACTGATTATCATTTCCTAATCATCTTCAAAAGAGTGGAACAGGTGCAATAATGTTGCAAGAGTATCCAGGCCTGACGTTATATTCGTCATGAAAACAGATTACTCATGTGGAATTTTTGTCCCTTCTATGACTGAAATGGAATGGTAATAAATATAACAATTTTCAGGGTGTGTCCTAAACAGAATTTAATGTTCTGCCTCAGTCTGTCAATAACATCCTGACAAAGGAGATTAACACTGAATAATCTGAAAATGCAATTAAGTTATATCTTTATTTGATATAAAGAATAATAAACCCACAATAAATTAGGTGCCAATGATATAAATTATGTCATGCAGACACCATTATTTTGCAATATTGTTTTGTTATCTTTCTCTATCACTTTCCTTGGTTCAGGGTCTATACATGCCATTCTTAGTTATGCACTATTCCCCAGTCTCAATTTGCAGACTCCTTACAATGTTCACCTGGGCTTTTCAAAAGCATTCAATATTTGCACAGCGCTTTTCAGTCAAAGCATCCGGTTGAATGTATGCTGTTCAGGTGTTGTACTTAATGCTATTTTGAAATATTTTTACATGGATGGAAGAAAATGTGAATCATTGCAGACAAATACAGCAGTAAGGAAAATCTCAAACATTGACAGCAACCTGTTTACTGAAGCATTTCTTAAAACCTGTTTTGCCAGATAGTTTTTAAATATACATCTTATCAAATTGGGGGGAAAAAACATCAGGTTTGGGAATTGCATATTGCTTATAGAGCTTGTGTATCTTACAAGTTTGGCTAATTAGGACTTGAATACTCTACCCTGTTTTGTAAGACTCAAAATTATGTTCATTTATTCATTAGAACAGTGTTGTCCAAACTTGGCCACTTTAAGATGAGTGGACTTCAACTCCTAGAATTCCCCATGCTGGCTGGGGAATTCTGGGAGTTGAAGTCCACTCATCTTAAAGTGGCCAAGTTTGGACAACACTGCATTAGAAAGTATATCTTATTTTTCTGGTACAAATGTGCCACTCTTGCTACCAGGAATGGTGTTTAGGCTCCTCCCATTGCCACTCCCTCTTGCCTCTGTTCTGACTGTCTGCTGAATGGTGCTGTCCAGATTCTGAATGTGAGGCACATGATAAGCAAACTGATGGGTTGATTCTCCTGGCTTTGTTGCCCTCTGAGTTCTGCACATCACCAGCTGGTGGGGAAACCATCTGCCAATTATTGTACTGGGCAAGAATGGAGCAGTTCTGGCTGTAGGATTCTGTTCGTCATCTTTAAGCTTCATATTCCTTTCCCCTTATAACTCATTCTACCATAAGCCAAGCTGATAACATTATTTTTTTGTTAGTTTTAGAAAAGGGATCTGAATCAAACAGCACTTTATTTAGAATTTATCTTCCCTTCCCTTCCTTTCTTTATGTAGGCATTAAATGCTGATTTCCAAATTCTTCCATGCTCTGCTGGGGAGGCATTCATGGTGGGGAGGGGTGTTCCCGTTTGTCCATTGTTTTCTTATTCCAATCTTGTGCTAAATCAGTAAGGTCTGAAGAGTTAAGCACTTGCTGAGCTGCCAATTCAGATAGATCACAAACCCAGCTCTTCTATGGTCAGCACTTTAATGAGACAATAACAGAACGGCCACAGAGGGTTGTGTGTGTGTGTGTGTGTGTGTGTGTGTGTGTTCCTGCATCAACCTGAAATGGTCAATAAACACTGCTGTGATCCATTGGCTACTGATCCCAGCAACTTCTTCACTTTCAGTGTAATGGGTAGTGAAGCACAATAGATTTTACACATCTTGCAGCTGTTAGATGTTGTTTTAATGGGAAAACACTACTTTCAGAACAGCTAAGGACTACATAAGTGTGCCTCAGCCAGAGTTTGGAGATGAAACAAAAGCATCTCAAGGAGAGCCAGCAGAAAAAAGACATTGTTGGGGCATATTTGTACTGATCTGGCAGGAAGGGCATGCTCCAGGTGCCATCAGCTAGGGAATGTCAGCTGGCAGGGCCAGAAGGAGCCTTTTCTGCTGTGGCACCTGCCTTTTGGAACTTCATTCCCCCTGAGGTTAGGTTAGGCCTGTCCTAAAATGAGATAGTGAGATAGGCGACTATATAAATAGAATAAATACATACATACATACATACATACATACATACATACATACAAACCGGGGTTAGGTGCAAGTAGAGAAAGATCCTAAGGTTAGTATTGCTGGCTCTGACAACATCAGAAACAGACACACTTGTAGTATAGTGCAGTAGTTAAGATATTGGAAATGGATCAGACACTGATTCAGTCCTTATTCAATTGGTCAGCTTACTGGTGACTTTGAAGTAGTCATTCTGTCTCAACCCAATCTATTTTATGGAGTTGTGGTTAAGGATGCAATTGAGGGATTCCTTTCATGTGTCTCAGAAGGATTGGGGTTAGGAGGACCTTGACTGGGCTTGGAAGCTAAGCAGAACCAGGCTTAGTTGGTACTTCAATAGGAAATCTCTAGGGTACACCAGGGCTATAGACTGGGAATTAAAGATGAATCCCATAAGAAGGAAGTGGCAAAGCATTTCTGCATTGTTGCCAAAAAAAACCTACAAGGACATAATTATCAAGTAATCACATGTAGTATGATTGTAAGGAAACTTTACTCATCCTCCCAGATTTATGAGTTTTTGAATTCTCCAAGGACAGGTGGCATGTAAATGCAAAAAGTAGAATAAATCAGTGTAAACTGAGTAAAGGCACCCCTGGCTACCGCTGCCACTTAAAGCCCACAGATGCAAAGCTAAATCTATAAGCACCATTAAACTGGAAACCTTATTCTTCAGGTTGAGTGGTATCCATCCACAGAAGGTTGAATTCCTATTCCACAGTCCATCTGTTTTTTTATCCGAAGATCCACTGTCTGACCAGGATTAAGTCTCAATTTATTGACCATCATCCCATGCATCACTGTCAGCAGATACTGATCCAACCAAATATCAACAGTTTGCCCGACAGTAGATAAAAAGAAACAGAACTGCACATCACCCCTATGACGACAGCTCACTCTAATTCCTGATTAATTTCCCCTGTGGTTTCCTGCAGAGGTTGAATAACATGGGAGACAAGGTCAGACCCTGAGCATTGTACATAAGGCTCAACCTTTGTCTACCAGCATCACTTTCTGAAAGTAGAAGAACTGAAACCGCTCTAAAGTAGAATGTCCCAGTCTATTCCCATCTGGCAGTCCCACAAATAACATAGTCCAGAACACTGAATGCTGCTGAGATTTAGAATAACCAATAGGGGGAGAATACCCTATCTACAGTAGGTCCTGGTGTAGGTAATTTATCAGGGCTATCAGAGGTGTTTCTGTCCTAAAACCAAGCATGAAAAAAGATTGGAATTAGATCAGGAATGCACAACTATATTGGCTTGAAGGCTGCAAGGCTTTGTGGGGCATACTGATATGTTCACTTTTCCTTATTTAACTGTATGTTTTAATTTTAATGTTATTTTAGGGAAGTGAACGTAAAATCACACACACAAACGAAAGATACAATTGTTTTCTCCATCAATAGAGGGTGCAATATTTTATATTGCAATGGCTCCCTCTGGTGTTAAGAAAAACAATAGGGTTTTTTTGGTTTTTTTTTTAAACAAATGAGTAGGATTTTTTTGTTTTAAGGGCATTGGGGTTGGTTTGAGACCAATGTGGCGGATAATAAAGGGCAGGAATGGTACCTTTTAAGGGGCACAATTCACCTATTACCCCATCTCGAAATTATGTTTTTAAAAAAGACACCAAAAATTCCAGTCCCATCCTCTCTGGAGTATTCTGTGAGTGTTGCAGAAAGGATACTGGCAGGTTCCTTTTTTGCATCATTTGCCTCAATGATCCTTATTTAGCCTTATCAAGAGCATCTGGAACTGAAATGCCACCATAGATTCAAGCATCATCCCAAGAATAGCCAGCTGGAGAGCTGTCAGAAATATATAATTCAACAAGAGTTGAGGACACGTATATTTGGCCTTAAGCAGCTTGCCCATATCAGATGAGATTGGTGAAAAGATAACCAGGAAAACAGATACCATAGGTATGTCATTAATATATGCTATAACCAAGAAACCCACGTACATTTGAATGGGTATATGGAACAAAGGAAAGGAAGCCATTTTCCAGTATTTAACATCAAATTACAGTTGAAGTTAAAACTCAAGATTACCAGAGTTTCTGTGGAAACCAACCCAAACAGGATTCTGAAACGTTAAAAAAAGGTCACACCTGAACATCATTTTTTTAAAACTCCAGTTAGGACAGATTTTCTTTATTTTGTTTGTGGGCTTTATATCCCCTTTTTCTCTTTCCGAATCCCCCAGTTTTTAACGGCTGGCTCTCAGCCTGTTCTTCATATGGCCTCTTCTGTGCACATTCAGCTGGTGCACTGAAGAACTTTGTATTGTCTGAGGACTGCCAAAGGAATCCCAACATCCACCATTCCCTTACCATTAGATAGCAGGAGCATCTGCAAGGGAGTCAAAAAAAGTCAAGAAGGTGGCTGGAACTGTGCAATCAATACCCCACTCTTTGTAAAATGTGCATTGGGTGGTCATGGCCACCATTTTGACTTTTTTGAACCCACATAGACACTACTTGCTGGCAACCAAAATGGGGCAGGGAAAAATGGACACACCTGTCCCTTGAAATATTTGGGTACTCTCCGCATGAACAAAGAATATTTTGAAGCATTCCTTCTCTCACTGGTAACATTCCCCACAAAGGCTTGTTAACTCAACTTTGTAAGCCCTTTCCTCCAAACTCCCCTTTATAAATGTCCCTTTCTCTATTGCCATTCTTTCAGTTAAGACTCACTTTTTTCAGTACTAAAATTTTATTAGCACGGAAACAGAAGTTGAGAGCAATACTTGGCTCCTTAAGATATAAAAGTGGGTGGGTGGAGTGTTGCAAAACAGATTTTAGCAGGAAATGATAGAATGGTAGTAATTGCAGTTTTAAGTCTAGCTATATAACTGCATCTATTATTGTCATAAGTTGCTTGGACTAAAGATATGCATTTAACATGTATTCCTTGTCAGATACAGGTACAAATCCCTTATGTCTCTTAAAAACATGGTAAAACTGCAAGGGCGGTGACTGAGCAGAAGAGGGAAATGACTCCATGAGGAGAGATGCAAAGAAGCCAATCAGAAAGAGGGAGAAATTGTAAAAGCACCAGCAGCAAAAATGTCCTAGCTGTGAGAGTACTTCTGTTTCAAGCCACTGTTATTTTTTTTTTATTATTAGTGTTAGACAGGCAGTAGAATGAAGCAGTAGTATTAAACAGAATTAACTCAGGATACTAAGTCCGGATATATAGCTAAACTCCATAGTGTAAAGCACAAACTAACTAGTTAGTATAGTTGGCACCAGAAGTACAATCAAGTCAGAATTAAGATAACAAATCATAGCTTTGTATTGATTTCCAAAATGCTAAATGAGTTCCATATGCCCCCAAGGGTTTGAGGTCAATATCCTGTACTAGCTTTATCTCACGTGGCATATGAAGCATTACATCGCTCTATGAATAATGCTGCAAGGCTTTAATGGCTAAAACAAAACAAACCCATTTGCATGATACATAATGTTTCTTTATTTCCCCTCACTTCTTCCAATTGTTATGCTTTCAGGTTGGACTGAAGTCCGTAATAGAGCAATTTCCAGGCCAGCTTGATTTTGTTCTTATTGATGGTGGCTGTGTCCTCAGCCATGGACATAAGCAGTTGATGTGTCTTGCCAGATCAATTCTCAGTAAAGCTAAAATTCTTCTTCTTGATGAACCAAGTGCTCATCTTGATCCAATGTAAGCACTGCAAAAATACTGTACTTGTATATATTTGCTATAATGATGTAATTCTGATTTGCCTGCATTCGGATTTTTACACTACAAAATATACTTAATTTATCAAAATGTGTGTCTATGCTTTTCCCTTTTTATAGTCAAATGCAAAAATTGCTTTCAACAGTTTGGATACCATTTTGCAATTCCTTCCTCTAGCACTGATTTCATTATTTATATACAGTATAATGCTTGCTAAGTCAAATGACTTAGAGAATAAATATAAAATATGTGGCAGTCCTTTGCAAAGATAATCACGCTTTTGACATTATCCAAAACTGCATATTAAATAAAGTAGACCAATAGAACAAAGTTTATTATAGTCTGAATGCCTGCCTACAGAGCATGCAGTACTTGGACTTAATACTGTATTGTCATGATTTGAAAAGGAAGTCTGAGTGGCACTGGATTGAAGCTGTTTGCCTAAAGGCATTGTGACAGATGGGTGATGTAGGGATTCAGTTTTATAAATTTAGCACACATATGGCATGGAAGACAAAGTATTCCCCCCTGTGATCAACATGAAGTCTTCAAAAGAGGAGGATCTGAAAATGCATCATAGCCAAAACAGCATCTAAGACCCAGGCAGTGAACAGTTTTTGTCATTGTATTCTATAGACCCATAAGTTACCTCTACCTTAAAGAGAAGTACTATATTTTGTTATGTATTAAATTTTCACTTCTTTCTGGCTGAATTGGTCTCTTGCTATCAGGCTGGAGGAGTTTTCATTTATTATGTAATATCAAGTTGGTGCTGATCTTAACGATCACACAGATAGACTGCCTTCAGGATAATCTGTCCCCAGCTTGGTTCTTCAGATATTCCAACAGTGCACCTATCACCACTCTAATTAAGTCTGTCCACCTTGCTGCGGGTAGTCATGGGATCACTGCGTCCTTAACGTTTAGATAACAGGCAGAAGTTGAACAGGTATCTTCTTAAAGCTAAAAAAGCACAACTTTGACTTATTTAGGCCCAGAACATACAGAACTAATCTTTAGTACTCTTCAAGCTTTACAACAGCGTAATAATTTCCAACAAATAAAGGACAGTATGAAATATTCTCTTGTTATAAAAACACTACAGATGTATGGTGGTTTAAGCTAGTTTACTACTGCAGCTTCTCCACTGATCTCTGGGAAATATCAGCTTGGTAATGATACTGATAATTGTTTGATACTTGTAATCTTGTGCTTATAACTGTAGTCCTTGAGATTGTTTTAGGAGAAAAAATAACTATTAAACCAATTCAACCAAATGTCAGTTTTTCCTGGCTGTAGCAAATACTAACTTTTTCTAACTTTCTCTGGTTAAGGCAAGAAATATAATAAGTATAGCAGTGTAAAAATAAGTACACACTTAACTGCCATTTGTATTGCCATGCAAGTAACCATAGTAACTGGTTAGGCCTAACTTTAATTGTATGTGTCATTATGATATTGCGTCTGAACTTTAGCCACCTAGAACAATATAATAAAAGTGGGCAAACATTGTAAAATTGTGTTAAAAATCTTGGCACTACACCACATTTTTATATTGCATTCGTTCACATATTAAAAATTGTTTCTCTTTCAGGACCTTCCAAGTCATCAAAAAGACACTCAAGCAAGCATTTGCAAATTGTACAGTGATATTGTCAGAACATAGATTGGAAGCTCTACTAGAATGCCAGCGATATTTGGTGAGTGTCTTTTGAAAAAAGTAAATCCTAAGAGATATCAAAGAATTTAGTGCATCCAATAGATTTTTACTTCATTTTATTTTTACAGCTGACCACTACCTCTGCAGTGTCAGAAGTTACATTGTGTAGTCCTCTCAGTCTCTAAAGTGGCTTACCATGCTTTGTAAGGATATATAGCTGCAACTTTGAGAAGCTCACTCTTGTTTGGATTCCAACTAATAACGGGCAGTAAGATAGCAGTCCACAACATGGCACCCTCTAGATATTTTGGACTAGAATCTCCAGAATTACTAGTCAGTGTGGATCCAAAACATCTGGAAAATGCCTTGTGGTGAAGGTTGCTGAGTGGCAGAGCTGGGCCTCTACAATGAATGGTTGGAGGCCTTAAATTTCCTCTCTCAGAAGCCCTCTGGGTCTCTACACCCTGGGCTCAATTTCCTGCCTTGTTATAGCTGCTTAACAGGAACTACTGCCACTACCACTCTTCCAGAAACATACCTTTACTTGGCATCCTCCTCCCTAACCCTGGTGTGTAAGATAGGTAGGAATCCCATGGCCTGTTCTTGCTGACAAATAAAAAAAAAAAGGCAATAAAAGTAAAGTACATTTTATATCTACCTCCTGGCTCTGTAACATGAGACATGTGATTAGGAAATCAATCTCCCCTTGCTTGGGAAATAGATCAGTCTTATCACATATATACAAAATTAATTTACTTTAAGAAAAACAAAATAAAAGAGAAAAATAAAGCGCTCTTTTGAACTTTAAGTTCAGTACTCATAGGCAAACTGAGGAATGGTAAAGGAGCTAAAGATAGAGAGCTGTGAACATCCCAGCTAGCATTGCAACAGAATCTCCAATGGGACGATGCAGGAAGAAGAAACAAAGCTCTGAGCTAACCATAAGATTAGTCTGTTCCCTAAGGGTTACAATCACTGAATTTGCATAGAGGAAATATACATCAGAAACAATAGAAATCAGGGACACCCATCCCAAAATAAAAGCAATCTAACAGAGTATTTCTAGCTCAGATTTGTTACCCAATCCTTAGAGATAAGTGGGTCTCTGCTGTAAATGTTTTCTGACTCCTTCCCTGGATTTTCCAGATTCTAATACATTCCAACTTTTGATCAGAGGCTTAGGAGCAATGTAACTTAGCTCCTTTTGCTAGCCCCAGTACGCTGCTTCTCCCCTAGATGTTTAAAAGATCAAAGCTGGTCCTTTACAGGAGGGAAGAACTGGGAGGGAATCTCCTTTTCCTATGTGCCAAAGTAAGCATCTTTCCTCCGGAGTAACCTGCTTCGGACAGAGGGGTGTATATTAGGAAAGACAGTCAGCCAGCAATCTGGAGTATTGTGGAAGCTGGTTGGCTTCACAACAATTGTATTAATAGGTTTACAGGCATTAGAAGGGCACTGTAATAGGGTAAAAATATATGGCTGATTGGGTCTTTGAGAGCCCCTCCTTTGACTATCAGTGTTGACAAGCCCATTGGCCAAGTCAACTTCACCTTCCTCTTGTTCTTCAAATCAAATCAAATAAAAGTTTATTGATTAGCTCTAAGCCCTTATCAAAATAACAATTAAGCAGTAAATCATTAATAAAACTCTTTACAAAAGTAATGTAGCAAACAGATTAAATAAAACATGAATAAAAATAGAGTAATAAATATAAGTAGGTATACATGTAAGTGAAAATACAAATCATACTTCCATATCAACCCGGCAATTCACTCCAATTGACCTCACATATGTAGATCTCAAATGCATTGCTTTGCTTAAAAACAAGGCTGTGTTATATGTTATTTTTGGGTTTTGACCACACATAAAATATGTTGTTCTAATATGTGAATCCCAATGGGTCATTCGTTTAACATATGGACCAAGATGTAAGTCTCTGTTCTTCCATTTTGAGGGGGAAAGACAGGGTGAAGGTAAAGCTGGCAGAAGCCAATTGAACACAAGTACATTCTAGACAAAATCTGAAGAAATCTTGAATTCAAGGGAGAAGAACAAACTGGAAAATGTGACAGAGTACCAATAGGAAACTGAGCAGTATTCTGTTTCCTGCTCCTTCTAAAGTTTGCCAGGCAAACTAAATAGTCATTCTTTCAAAACAATATTTTTTTAAACAACCATTTCTAAATCTGGGCGTGCTAGGAACTGAAATTCTGGAACACAGAGTGAAACAGCTGACAATTTTGAATGCCACTGTTTGCTGGCTTGAAATTGATGATCTTCAAAATGCTTTTGTTTTTATAAAAAGTAATGCATAGAAAGAAACACCAAGTTTTGTATTAAAGCACTAATTGTCCTGAACACAACTTTCTTTAAAAAAAACAAAAGTTATAGTTCTACTGCACAATTATGCTAGCAAGAACATGTTATATGTAAGTCAGAAACAGCACAAATTGTTTCATGAACTTGTTTCATGCATACCTTTATTCACAGCAAAAGCATTATAAATCAAACAAGTTGAATTTGCTTGCTGAATGCTTTGATTATATAGATATTCCAAGTTTTTATTTCTATTACTCCATTATTCTTCTTCATTTATTGCACTGACAAATATGTAAGGGTATTTTTGACAGCAAAGGGGAAGAATTGCCTATCATTTCATAACTAATATTCAGCAATGATACCAAGTCAGGGCCTTCAACAGCCTACCCCAGATGAGGTTCTCAGCTGCCCACCTGTCAGGTGGCAGAGTCGCTCTTTGAAGGTGATGTCAACAGAAAAACTTGCAGAAATTTTCTTCATGAGTAGCAGTGAGAAACCCAGACAGCTAACAAAGCCTTCCTGTTTGTATTTTCTCCCCCTTCCCTTGAAGCAAGTTGGCACTAGCTGCAGTAAAAACAAACCTAGTTTTCTTAGTATGCAGTTCTGCTATGTACACAACCCACAATTTATGAGAGATTCAATGTTTTGGGGAAAACGGGAAACAGTATATGATGGACCAGTAGGTCCTTCTGAAGATTGGATCTACTAAATATTAATATCCTTCAGCTTATGGACAAGGTAGTTAACATGCTCAAATAAAATAAAGTTGCAACCATATGGCCTCTGGACCATTGAACAAATACTGTAATAAATAAATTCTAAGCTTAGAGAGAGAGAGCTTCCTTCTTTGAGGAGATTCAATTTTAGATCCTTTGTAGCCACCATAAGAGGCAGAGCAGCTATCAGTTCTCCTATCACTGGGATAGATTAAGAGAGAATTGGTTGATGTTGTATTATGAATGCTTTTAAATGTGATTTAAAGCCATTTCAGGCTGTAATCTGGAAAAAAAACAGTCCAGCCATGAACAATGAGGGGACTCCTCCTCCAGAAAAATATCTGGTAGGACAATGAATGCTATTTTTCTTCCCTTCTGCTTTGCTGGTTTGTAGTCTGCAAAGCATAGGTCTCAGAGATTTAGGCACTTGAGGATTCCATCAAAGTAGGCAAGATCGTTCTGTCTATATTTCTTTCTTTAAAAACATTTTATTAATTTTTTTAATTACAAAAAAAGGAAAAAATACATAAAAATGCTTTAACATAAAAGCGAAAAAATACAACAAAAAGTTAATATATCATTGTAATAGTACACAGTTCCAATTCTATATATGCTTATCTAATACAAATATTATTCAAGTAGATATATATTTCTAATAGAGTTATATGACTATCCTGTTTTTTTTTTAAACCCAGTGTATTTTGTATAAATGACTCCCATATTTCATTACACTTGTCCATACAAAGTCTACGCCTATAGGCAATCCGCTCATAGGTGGCAAGTGCAATCAGGTCTTCAATCCATTGACTAAATGGGGCCATACATTTATCCAGTGTTGCAATATCAATGTTTTGGCCATACTAAGGGCACAGAGAATCCATTTAAGTTGTGTTCTGTCTATATGCCTTTCAAAAACGAATCCTCTTGCATATGCTGTAACAAAGTGGGGTCTTGTATTCAAAAGTTCATGACATAATAAAATCTGGTAATCATTCAAGTGCCATAAAACTCTTTGCTTACAAGGTATAAGATGATAATGATAATGAAGAAGAATAAGAATAAGAACTGATTTTTATTCCACCATACTGTCCAGAAGGCAACAGACTAAATAGAAGAAATGCTGTGTCTGGCTCTTGGGAATAATCTGAAGATAGTTGTTAATAGAGTCATAGAAATATCAGATTAAAAACCCACTGACTTTAATGTTGATTATTTGCTAGTAATTGGGTACAGAATTGTAGCCCAAGGTGCCTATTTATGGCAGTTATTAATTGGTCCTGTGCAATATCTAAATTTAAGTTTTCTAGAGATATGAAATCATATCTTGCACAAAGGGAAGAATACAAATACAGTAAATGATTCACTGATCATTGTCATTCTGTAAGGTGGCAGTTGATTCTTGAAAATATCAATTCATAAATAAAATTTATTCTCTCATTCTGATTTATTAGGTAATAGAAGAGAATAAGGTCAGGCAATATGAATCAATCCAGAAGCTCCTGAGTGAAAAGAATTCTTTCCGGCAAGCAATCAGCTATTCCGATCGAGCCAAACTCTTCCCAATATATCGTAGGAACTCAAGCAAGCGAAGGTCAAGGCCTAAAATCAGTGCCTTGCAAGAAGAAACAGAAGAAGAAGTTCAGGAAACTCGGCTGTGAAGATTCCTTGAGATGCTGTTGCATACAATTTCCCGAGAGAAATACTAGAACAAATGAGCATAGAAAGAAAACCACTAAAAATGCAGAAACAAGAACAGATTAAGAATTTAAATTACTTAATGAATGTGTAGTCTATCTGCATAAAGAGCTCACTGCAAAGGTCAAATTAGGTATCAAGGATATGTACATTAGACCCAACCCCACAGAAATTCTTCAGAAAATGTCTTCTTTTTACAGACTTGGGATGATCAGGATGGATAATTAGGTTTTTAAGCTTTAAACCGGATTTTTAAATATTACAACTACGTTAGGGTCCTTTTTACAGTATGTGAATATGATACAAAACAAGCATAGTTCACGCTCATCATCTCTTAAAAAAAAGAAGTCCATAAGCAGCCCAGATTCTAAGGACCTGGTTTTCTATATAAGAGAACAAACCAGGGACAAAAGTATATGCCTTTTGAGTTCATGGCAGAAGAAGTCATGAACTGTATTTATTATTGTGCAAATTATAGATATGTAGACTGTCAGCCAAACTGAACATTTACTTTCTGTGTTAAGAAAAATACAGGAACTGCCAGCCCTTAGTTCTGACAAGTGTGGGCATTTAAGTCTTCAAGAACATAGTTTTAACTAGAGATTTTTAAATTGTTCTTACCTATGCAGGAAAAGGACAAGAGAAAGATGTGATTGAAATGTACATGGTTTTTGTAGTACAAATGCATGGGAGCTGCTTGATCAAAAAACTGGGATTATGCTCACTCATGCAACAGAAATTATGTTTAGTTTCCAATAAATTATCTGTTATTATAGCCAGGAAAGTATGAATTAAAAAGTAGGAAGGTGGAATTAATGAACTGGGTCCTTTGTCTTAGCCTGAAATAATTCAACCTTGCTGGCATTTTGTTCATTCTGTTTGTCAGGTTAATCTCTTCCTATATGAGGAGAAAGACACCCAGCATGAAAAGAAGAACATTTTTTTAATGTTGAGCTCTGGCTTATTAGAAAGGTTCAAAAGCCAAGAAGCGTCATTATTTGTCAGGGGCTGCATTTCAGCGATTGCAGACAAGGGCAGAACCTTAGAATATGCAAACCTCATAAGTAGAAAACATCAGGGTGCGGCAGCAAGATATTGAAGGAGAGAGAACTATGTCGCATCCCATGTGCTGTGTACCCCTTACGCTAGACTGCTCCTGTAAGATACAGTGGTGGATGTGCCATAAACATTGTAAAAGAAAGGGTTAACTGCTGGTCTGCTTGTTCTCTATTCATGGACCAGGAGAAGTTAACATTTCATTGTTTTTATAGGCAGCAAAATGTAGGGAGGGGCAGCCCTAGTAAATTATAACGAAGAGAACTACTTAACACAGACATCTTTTAGAAGGTAAAGAATGATCATAAGGATTTGGGTATTTCAGACAACTTCTTTATTTGTTCTAGCAAACTTGTTAAATGCAATATTTCTTTGAGACTGGGCATTGTTTTTATTTTTTAGAATTTGTAGTTTCCAGTGGAAAAAAGAAAAAAAAAGCCTTTTGTGATAACCATCTTTTATACTATTCTATTTTATAGTTAACTGAAATTTCTCTGGCATATTTATTTAATACCTTTATTAAAAGTTACTGTGACACTCCTTTATCCTGACAGTTCTATATTTTGGAAATAAAACGTATAACATAAAGACTGTATTTGAATGCAAAAGACTGCCGTATATCTGAAAAAATATTTGTATTTTCAATTTTTTGTACAATTTAGAGAAAAGTCTGTAATGATGTTCCCAGGTACTAACTGCTGCATTACGTATTTTGCTTATTTTTGTTGTCTTAATTTTTTAATGTGCAGTAATGATATTGGTCCTGATCTAGAGCGTGAGACAGTGCAATGCAGCATCTTGAGACTGGTTTTCCGCTTATTTCTACTGTGAGTTTAGCTCTAGTCCTGATTTGGTAGCTGGGGGTCAGATCAGATGAGCAGTGTCACATTGGGCAAGGAGGTTCCTGAGGTTCCTGGTGCTATTCTGTATAGGTCTTTGTAGGTAATCACCAGTCTTTGAATTGGGTCCAAAGCCTACAACTGAAATGACTTCAGAATTGGTGTTTCTCTGCTGATCTGTTTTGTAGCATGCTGGTCATCGTATTCTGTTCAATCTGCAGCTTCTGAGTCATCTTCTGAGGCAGCCCTATGTAGAATGCATTACAGTACCAAGTGGACGTCGGGGTATGATTAACTGTTGCCAGAGCATTCTAGTCCAAAAACATCTATAACTGGCACATCAGCCAGAGCTGGACAAAGGCTCCCCTGACCAGGGCTTCCATCTGCTTCTTTGGAAGAACCTTAAATCCAGGAGGGTTCCCAGGTCATAGATCATCACTTTCAAAGAAGCACAACTCCATCCAGAGTAACTACTGGGGCTGATGTTGGTGGCTCATCCAGATGTTTATAGACAAACAGTAGCTCCATCTGAGCTTGTGTCTCTCCATTCTGTCCCTAACATCCAGTCCAGTTCAGCCATCCCTGCCACTAAAGCAAGATAAAATACTAGGCATTACGTTATAGGATCTGTTGGCACAACAGCCAGCAATTACCACCAACTTCATGAGTTTAAAATTGAATTAGTTAAATTTTATGAAAAGTTTTGGAGTATATAAGTTATAAGCAAAGGACTGAAATAAGGCTGTATACTCTCCTCTTATTTATTCAACCTATATGGTATATATATATTAAGGGAAGCTGGATTTTAAGATGATGAGCATGGTTTTAAAATTGGAGGAAGAAACACCAATAACCTGCACTATGCTGATGACACTACTATGATAACTGAAAACCAAAGTACTATATCTGCAAGCTCTCATAATAAAATTGAAGGAGCACAGTGAAAAAATGGGACTGAAATTAAATATAAAGAAGAACAAACTTATAATAACAGGTCCAAGAACCAGCCTTGGAAGTGACAGTGAAGATATCAAAGTGGTAAGACAGTTTCTGCCTTCTAGGATCAGCAATCAACAGTAAAGGAACAAGCAGTCAAGAAATATGCTGCAGACTAGCACTTGGTGGGACATTCATGAGGGCCTTGGTAAAGATATTCAGATGCCATGATGTGTCTATATCTACAAAGATCAGAATTATGCAAGCTATGGTATTTCCTGTGGCACTCTATGGAAGTGAAAGTCGGACTTCAAGGAAGCAGGATCGGAAGAGTATTGACGCTTTTGAACTTTGGTGTTGGAGAAGTCTCTTGAGAATACTGTGGACAGCCAAGAAAACAAACAAATGGATCATTGACCAAATCAACCTAGAGTTCTTACTCAAGGCACAATGACCAGGCTCAAATTATCCTACTTCGGACACATTATACAAAGACCTAGCTCTTTAAGGAAGATTCTAATGCTGGGAAAGGTGGAAGGAAAGAGAAGAAGATGAGGAGTAGCAGCAAGGTGAATGGACTTAGTTACACTAGTGACAAGTGCACCATTGGAAGACCTGAAAGACCAGATTATCATAAGAAAAATCTATATGGTCACTAAGAGTTGACACCAACTTGATGGCTCATAAACAATCAAAATATAAGTTATGGTATGAAGCCACAAGGAATAGACTGTAGAATTCTGACAGGATAGTAACAATTATTTTTATGTTTAGCTTGTGGACTTCCCAGAAATATCTGAGCAGCTATTCTTAAAAAAAAAAAAAAAAGGTCCCAATAAATAGATGAGCTGCCATATATCTAAGTATTTGAGTCCCACCCATTCAGTGTATCAATTTTAAACAACTAGTTGGGTACCAAGACCAGGGTATAGACATTGGACTCTACACCACATTTTATGTTCTATTTGCTGGGAATATGCTTATGGTGCATAGGTGAATTGGCAGATCACATATACTGGGGCTTTAAATGAAGACTGCACAAAATTTATTTTTACTGATCTGTGACCATATATCTGTATAAAAATATTAGATAGCATTTGTAATAGGCTTAACCATCTGCTGCTGTAGTTACAAGCAGGTGATATAAAAGGGCTAAGTGAAGACTGCACTTTTAAAAAATATTGATTGCCATGGTTCACTGACACTATTGTGCATCATATGTTAATAAATTGAAAGCTTTGTATACAACCTCTGCTATATGGTCATAATAATAATTAAATGAGAGGTTGTTCAAGTGAACAGAGCTAAATCAAATTCTTGAATAGTCGGTCTACTAACATCCAATGTATGAACACTGAAATTATATAAACTATAAAGATTATTTCAATAGAGATTATTTCAATAGGAATAACCTTTTGCTTTCTTGTCACTAGATGGCACTGGAGAATTGAGATATTTTTATTTGTTCTTCCAGATACAGTACTTATCATGGCAACGGTTGTATATCTTGTTTAGGATCCATGTTTTTAGGGAAACATGGTTGCACAGTTTATTTGTCTATGGAAAAATACTTTTCACTGTAATTTCATATATTTACTCTAAGGACTGACAGAACTGAGTTTAAAAAATTCTGGATGACCACTAGAATTAGGGTTTCCTGTATCTGTTTTGGTAGCCCAGATGTGGTCACTCTCTTAATACCTGTGCATTTGATATGGCAAAGGAGCCTTGCAACACAAAAGCTTATAAAGATTCAATCTAGAAAATGGTTCCATTGTTTCATACTCCACAATCTAAATAATGTATGATTTATGTTTATTTGCATAAACATTCCTAGAACAAAAGAGAAGCAAGACATCCTAATATGCTTATGCAAAAGTTGGAAGTCTTACTATTTATGATGCCTACAGTACTGAAAAGAAAGACTTGAGGGGTGATGCTGTTGAACTATTGGCTGCGGCTGCTAGGAGATGTCATTCAGAATGTCTGGAGCATCACCATGGGAGGCAAGCTCTGATACAGAAAGCAGCTCTCAGAGAAATTTTGGTTACCAGGAACCCATACCTGTCACTGTTGGGAGAAATCAATCAGCCAAGCAGAAGGCAAAGGGAGCAGTTATCTGGAGTGAAAGTAGCCAATGCAGGTCCAGCCTGAACCAAACACCATGTAGAACAAATCCCATGTGTGTTTTCAGAAGGATAATTACATCTTAAAGGCCAGCTTAAGTAATCCATCTAAAGCCTGTCTTTCTTTGGCACTGAATATTCGGTCGCTTATGATATTTTCAGGTGCTGAGAAGATGCTAAGTAACCTTGCCAGCAAATTTAATAAGGCACGAGAGGATCTCCTGTTGTATTCTTTCATTACTCTGGATTGCTGTACCAAAATGCAACTCTTGAATTCCAGTTTCACTAAGACACGTTCCAAAATTAATTCACAACTGGAGCATGCAGTTCTTTAATGTCATGCATCTTTACCCAGAGAGGAAAATGTGTATCAATTGGTAAAAGTTCTGTAAAAAAAAATATCAGCTATACAATCACAAGGATTTTTACAGGTTTTATTCAGGCATTTGTCTATTGATGATGCAATGGGGATAAAAAAATTGACCTGAAAGCTGTAGGAAACTGCATATCCACAGGATTTTATTCAAATTTTGGAGAAACATAATTTCTTCATTCATGGAACCAATCAAAGGAAAGAGGAGTCAAACTGTGCATCTGTTCAGCCAGCAGAGTGATAAAAATATTGCATAATATGAAGTAATACACTGTAAAAACAAAAAGAAAAAAAGTCCATACATATACAAGTCTTCATGATGCAAAGCATTGCAGCAAGTGATAAAATCAATATTATGACAGGTAAAGAACAAGAAAATTAGCATGCTCATATTTGCACTGTTCCAAGCCATGCTATAATAGAAATGCCGTAGATGTAAAATCACAATGACACTAAGCATCTTCTCTTGAAGGAAAGATTTTCTTTAGACAAAACATATGAGATCACATTTAGTCTACAGGTAGTCCTCATTTAGCTACCACAATTGGGACTGGCAACTCGGATGTTAAGCGAAGTGGTTGCTAAGTGAAACCGTGACTGTGCTTATAATCTTTCTTCAGCTTTCCTTTGTGTTACAGACTTTTGAAGGTTGTAAATGGGAGGATTGGTCATAAAGTTACTTTTTCATCACTGTCATAACTATGAACAGTCACTAAACAAGGTAGTTGCTAAATGAGGATGACCTGTATTCGGTTTGAAAGATCAGTAACACTGAAGTTTAGGTGGAGCAGAGAGAGAAAAGTTTTTTAGAAAGATTGCTATAAAGACAGCTGTAAGCAAATGGTAAGAGATTTCACTATAGGTGAATTGCTCTGAAGCATATTGTACGTACAAAGGTGTCCACAGAGTATAGTTTAAAAAAAGTCAAGATGGCAGCCATGACATTGTGATTGAAGCCCCACCTGTTTTTTATATGCAACACATAAAAATTGGGCAAAGCTTCAATCACACCATCATGGCTGCCATGTTCCCTTTTTTTAACCATACCCTGCAGACATTCCTGCACACGATTGAATAAAGTGCCATACAGATATTCTTGGGATGTGCGTGCATGTGTGTGTGTGAAACACACACATTTGCAAGCATTGGGAAATGGGGGAAAAAACACTGAGAGCGAAGCTAAACTATGACAGTTATTTTCAGCAACAATACCAATATCAGCAATGAAACAAATGCACAATTAATGTTGAATTTTGTTCTATGAAAAATAATCCCAAATGCACAATGAGACGTGAGGAATGGCTTCTTTCTTTCAAGGGTGAAAAATTTATTCGAAAAAATTTAAAACAGCAAAGGAAAGGGTATAATTAAAACGGGAACAGCAACCCTAAGCCGCACCCACCTGTGAATAAGCAGCCTTCTGGGAAGGAATGCCCGCCACCAATCACAAAGCAGCGTGCAGCTCTACTGCTTTCACAGGAAGGATAGAGGCGGAATATGCCGGACCTCACATAGGTTTCCATGCATGAGGCAGAGGGACAGCATGATGTCAGCCTACTCTGGAAACACCCCAACTCCTTTTACTCAGTGATGCTCATTTCTGTGCCGTTTGAGGAAAAGAACTGCATGGCACATTTTTAAAAATCAAATACATCACTTGCTATCAAACTGTTTGGGAAAAACAAAAGTCAACTAGTCCCTTGTGTTCTCGGGAATTTAGATTGCTGGAGTGTAGAGATTTCTGAACAACAGTAGCTTCTGGGACTAGAGATACAACGTATTGATTCTGTTCACACCAGTGATTTCTTTTGAAAACACAGTGAGCTTTCAAACGCTTGAGCTCCACATTCTGACAGAGCCTGTATGAGAGGCAAGCTAATTTTAAAAACATTCAGCCTAGAATGGAGAACGGAGACCATATCAAGACTCTATTCAGTTAAACCCAGGATAAACAGGTGGTGCCTTCCAGATGTTTGGACCATTCCCATCAGCCACAGCTGTCAGGGCCAATTGCCTGGGATTGTGGAAGATGTGCTGTTATCTGAAGAGTATCAGGTTCCTTACCTTCTGGGGATGACTGCAACACTGCCTTTTTATTTTCAGAGACCCATGGCAGCATCCTATGTAATGATTACCTGCAATTTGGTTCAGACTTCTGATGTCTTTCCTACAACATTGTCTGAAACTGCATTTCTGAATTTAGGTGATTTACTGGATGTCAACAGAAGCACATTGCTTTGAATTGTGACAGCCTGGCACTTTTAAGCTAGTAGGGGCTGTTGCCAAGTGGCAGCAATTTAATGGCTACTTAGTCTCCCAGGCATACTAGTATATACACTTATTTGCAACCATAGGTTTTAGCAAAATTTGTATAAAATTACTAGTATACCCAGGCCTATATAATAGTGCTGAGTAGCAGAACTTGCAAAAACTGCTTGTTATTTCCCGTCAGTGATACCATAAACTTACTTAAGAAAATGACTGGATTGAATTTCAGGCTGGCACACAGAGAAAACTGCTCTTTTTCACAGGAATTTAAATGAAGGGTGGATGCATTAGGACTGATTACTGATTTTGGCTGTATGGCACCAGCCATTTCCATGCCATTAATATAGATCGCCTTTTAATTAATTTTTCATTTCATCTATTTTCTTGCTATATTTTCCACACAAGTGTATTATTTCATGCTGTTTTCGTATAAGGAACCTACTAAATGGCTTAATTCTTCAAAAATCAGACTGTGTGAAGTTGTACCCAAAAGCAACTTTCAACTCACCTCACCAAACCAAATTGTATTGATTTAATGATGAATGCTTGTAGAAATAAAATGTTTTTTTGTTAGAAATTATCTTAAATATCTAACCCTGGAACACCAACGTTTAGAAAGCAGCGAAACACCTATGGGTCACTCAGAAGAAGCTAGTCCAGGTAGTTGCCAAAATTGTTTATGTTTCCCCAAAGCAATGGATCAGCACTTGGGGGAGAACAATTTCATTCATTCAGCATGGTAACAATTCTGCTACACTTCTATCTTTTCAATGATAGAATTATTCTTGTGCCAATTATCCCAAGAATGTATTTGACTATCAAGTAGGGAATGCATGCATGAAAATATGTGTTTGTGGAGGGTGGAAAGCTCAGTGTTTATTGAAAGTCAAGGCTGATAGCAGCTTGAGCATCTTTCCCCACTAGTCCAGGCCTCACTCACCAGCACGCAGCCCCTAACCAACCACACCCTAAAGCCTTTGGGGCATAAGGTGGTTTCAATCTGTTTTAAAATAAGAAAGCAGTGGCATGCAAGAACTAAAATTAGTGTCAAATTCCAGCTTTAGCACATGGAGACAGAAAAAAGCTGACAACACACACACACATAAGACAGAAACAGAGGTATTGCAGAAACTGTAGTACAAAAGGTTTTATTGGCATGACAGGTGAAATTCCAGATTATTTAACTTAACTGCTTGACTTTTACAAAGTCTCTCGCAAGATACTGGGTTGAATAGGTTTACAGCATTGTCAGTCAGTACCTAGCAATTCCTCAGGTGACCAAGAACCCTTTTCTTAAGGCATTTGTGTCTGTCATAAAGATATCCCAGGAAGAAGGAACAGTAGGGTCCACCATGAATACTGAAAAGTTCACTCTTCTCTATGGGAAAAGAATGCAGAATAGGAGACAGAAGCAATTTCCCCCAGGGTAAAATGTCAATTTCAGACAGCATATAAGAAAGAGGTAAATTCTTCTTTTCCCAAGTTATTGCTGCACCTTTCACTCCTGGGTATCTAGTGTGTGTAGCTGTATTGCTGACAAAGAAAATTTTCAGGATAAAATGCCATAAATGCCTAGCAGGTCAATACTGAGGAGACAGGAGAAACTTCTATACCAATTATAGTAAATTATATAATTGAGATGCGTTTAGGAGGGGACTTCCCTCTAAATCCCCTTCCCTACCCCCAATTATCAGATAAATAACCAGAGATTGCTTGTTCGGATGGCTTTGGAATTCTTGCTTTTAACAAAAAGGATGCAAAATCAAAACAACATAAATAAATGAAACTACCCAATTATACAGGTAACTGGAATATTTAATGCAGTTCATCACTAAAAGTAACTGGACGATAGTCCCAATTCTTCCCATTATTGCCACATTCCATTCACTTTTCAGAAAGTGAACATTTTTGTTTTGTTTTTTGCCTTGACATGTATATTAATTTTAAGCCAGTACTGTACAGAATTGTGCAACCCAATGTATGAAATTTAACACAGAAAATTCAGTATATAACTAGATAAAACTTTATTGTCCTAATCCAGTGATCCTGTTCTGTAGGCAACTGGGATGTTACATACATAGAGTATACTTTATTCATGAGAAAAACCTTGCAGGTTCTCATGATACACAGGGAAGGAAAAAAAAAAGGCTTAGCTTTTCATGCAGAGAAATCCACACTGGATCTACTGCATGGAAATCTCATACAGACTAGCAAAATGGACCTGCATTTTAATCTTGCAATATGTAAAGTGATGCACATTTACAACTGGCTACACTAACAATGGAATATTGATAGACAGCCTTTTGTTTCAAATCAGTTATCTGCATCTGCATTCAGTGGAAACTACACATCTCCACTGAAGCATTACATATAGTACTAGTTTTATATATATATATATATTTATATATACAGGTATCTCTGGATCAAGTCCAATATATTTATTTATATTTTTATTACATACACCCATACCCACACACACTTTCTGTGGTGATCTCCTGATTATAACTAAACAGAAAAACATTTTTAGATTAAAAAAGTATTTATGAAGCTATCACCACTCACTTCTAAAGATCAATCCGTATAATACAGTATAATATTTTCATTATAAACGGCTTGTTCACATAAAAGTAAAACTGTGGTCCCATAGATATATTAGAACTGAGAAAGACATGTAAAAATTATTTACACTTGTAAATGGATTTTGTTTTCCAAGATAACTAATTAAGGAAAGATGGAAAAGGAAATGGACAGACGGATATCTTTATTTGCATTTTTCAATTTGATTTTTTTTTGTGCATGCTACAAATTTCTTCTTTCCAATCACAGATTGCCTCTGTTTGCCTTGTATTGCTGCTGCTGCTGCGTTTAGTGTTCTGAGAAGACTGGCTGACTTTATTTCTGGGCACAGGAAGAAATGATTTCACTCTTGAAACGCCGCTCTTGAAAGACCCCGTTTTTGATTTACGGTCACTGCATTCCATAGATTGACTGCTGCTGAGAGGACAGATCCCAGGATTCTCATCCTGTGAACAGAGTAATGTTTTATAGTGTAACATGCATTTGCCCAAACATTAGCAAAGAAAGCACATCAGTCCGTGATTGAGCAGCCTGAGTTTACACAAAGTTGTCACTTGTGGCAGATGTTCTGAATGACTGAAATGTGAGGTGATAGCAACGATGGTAAGGGCTGCTATGTGGCAGACATTCAGGGTCTCCTGTTGTGCAAAGCATCAGAAATGTGTACTTGGGTTAGGGTTAGGGTTAGGGTTACCTACTGTACTTGGAAGCAAATACCGTTTATCTAGCAGAACGTATAAGCAAGTGTACTTAGAACTTCAACCTTCAGGATAGGCCAGTGGGCAAAGAAAAATGGTTAATATATCAAATTTAATAGTACAGGAAAATGGAGAACTTAAGACGAAATCAAGAGAACAACTGACTGCAGGGGGATTGACTTTTTAATGGTTTTCATGCACACAATTAAGGGAGAGATTTAATATGGATAAAAAGCTACCAGGTATAGAAGAACATGTAATGGGGAAGAATATGGTTAAAAGGACTGAAATTCACATTGTCTTATAACTTAAGAGAGAATTTTTATAGAATGATGTACCGTTAGTGTATGTCACCAGATAAATTATCTAAGATGTATAAAGGTACTCCTAATTGATAATGCAAAGAATTTTAAAATCAACATTCAGATGAAACCAGAATGTTTAATTTTAACAACCAGGACTTATGGGTAGTCAATTAGAAAAGACTCATGGACGACTGGCTTTATATATGGTAACAGCAGTGAGGTTATTATATGCACAAAGATGGAAACATAAATATCCACAATGGAGGAGTGGATCATGAAGATGGTAGAACTTGCAGAAATGGCTAAATTGACTTGTTTGATTAGGGAGGGAACAATGACTACTTTTATAAAAGACTGGAAACCTTTATGGACTTTTTGCTGAAAATGGTAAAAATGAACTGGTGATTTTTGGATTTATCAATTAAAAAGGGCTGTATATGGTGAGAAGGAAACTATGTTACGTAATTTTGAAGGGTGGGGAATGGTACCAAGTAAGTCTATAACTGCTGTAAAGAAGACTGGAAGTAGCTTCTTTAAGTATCTTTTTTTTTAAAAAAAAAATCTTTGCTTTCTATTGTTTTCAACACTTTTTTCTTTATCTTTTTTTCTTTCTTACTTTTCTTCTATAATTTTTAATGTTTATCTTTTAACTTTTTTTAAAAAACTCTTTAATGAAAGATATATATACTGTATATATTTCAGGATAGGATATAATCTTTGTTGAATCATATAATGTAGCATCCAGAAAAAGCCCACCATCCAAAAAAGAGAAAGAAAAAAGAAATCTCTCCTGCAGTTGATATATAGTTTTTGGTAGCCAACGTAACCAGAAGCCACTTCTCTGAATATTCCTAACCTCCATTTAAGACTTTGGTTTGAATTTTGGATTTTGTGGTTGTCTAAAATGTGAGGGAAGTGACAATAGGGAACCGATAGGTTAGTGCATGTGGGCAAGACTTTCATGGCAGCTCAGATCATGTTTCTTCCTCTCCCATTCCATAACTCACAGTTCACCTTAATGTCTTTTTATCATAATGATTGTTATGTTACTGTTACTACCAGTGGTAGCAATACTATGGAAGAAAAAAGTATAGGAAAACATGAATGGCAGCAGTGAGTCAAGTTGAACTATATATTATATTCTAACTTACATGATTTGATGGGAGTTGTAGTCCAGCAACATCTAGGAGGCATGAGTTCTTTAAACCTGTGCTTTAAAGAATTGCAATACATTTTGCTTGGTTCTATATGAAATGATTAGAAAATGAACAGGATTTCTGCTGATTGATTTCTGGCAGTGCTGATTCCCTTTTCCACCATATCTGGAAGTTTAGAAATGAGGATACTATTCCTATTTCTATTTTTGAAAGGATGTCTCCTCTTCCCCTCTTTTGCCAACTTGTGAGTACAGAATATGTTTTGAAAAGCAAGATGGAAGACATATCTAAGTACAGCCATCTGCTTTTTGTATTTCTGATTCTTTCCCCTGCAGCTTTCTAATTTGGATACAGGAACCTGCTAATAAATGCATGACCTTCACAAGGAAAAGCAGAAAGCTGCTAAATGCTACTGAGATTTCTTTGCAAGAGAGCCCAATTTTGGACATGATTTTATTTATTTTTAAACAAGTAGTTATTGTAAAGATATGTTTAGAGAGAAGGCAAGACATGGTTCACCAGTTTTCTCACATTACGTTACTGTTGTTTTAGAACTAATTTTTATCTGCAGTAGTCAGAAGCACTCACTACTTAAATATAACCAAAATTTAAATAGTTGTCATCTCATTACATTAATGAGAAATTACATTCATCTCGTGTTTGGGCAAAAAAAAATTCAGGTATTGATTGCATTGGGAGCATGTCTTTTCCCCAAACTGAACACAAATATTCTATTTTCTTAAGTTAAGCACCAGTGACTAGAATATTGTGGCTATTCCTGTGGGATTTTATTTGTATGTAAAGGATTCTGTTGTCAAGCTCTAATTTCTTCAGTTTAAAGGGGGAGAGAGAGAGGTTAAAAAAAATGACAGCAGGCAATTCTGTCAAAAATTCTAGAAAATCACTCTCCAGCCAGATGCTACAGGTTTCCTTGACCTGCACATTCCTTCTGAACTCAATTCTAGCTTAAGGAGCAGGTGCAACTGTGACCAGTAGGACCTTTGCATAACTCCCACCAGTTATGACCACCATTGCATCAGAAGTCCCCACTTGCAGTCATTCATGCTTTGGTCACCGCTCAGACCAATGCGCTGTACAGAGGGATGCCCTTGAAGATTACTGAGAAGCTATAATCGATGCAGTAGTCACGGGTGCTTCACATTTTATCTGGAGCTGTACTAAAGACCATTTGGCTTCTGGGTGTAATTCAAAGTGCTGGTTGTCACCTTTAAAGTCCAACATGGCTAAGGACCCAAGCAAGACTTCCTGTCCCAGCGATCTCTGCCTGTCCAAAGTATATGCTGCTTAGTTTCCCAATGGCTCTGAGCAGCTCACAAATGATACAAAAGTGAAATAGAATTAAAAGGAATCCATCCCCCATCCTGATAACAATCAACTTCCTAGCCACTGACACACTGATTTGTAGGAAGGGATTTCCTACTTTTCCATTGGTACACTTCTCCTTTGGAATGCTAAGATAATGTCACCACTCAGCCTGCTGGGGTACAGAAAAGTCCCCTGACCTGGCTATTTCAGAAGCCCTTCAGGAACTGACTCGAGAGATGGAGTCTCCCAGCACAGTAAGCAACAGACTATGTTGTTCGGGAATGATATGCCTCTACATGGTGAGATGGGAATGATACCACTGGGTTCTTGCATGATAGAAATATTACTCTACTGTTTTCATCCTTTCATTGCACGGGAACGTATGCTGCTTAGACTTATTTGCAACTGAATCAGCTTACAAGCTAAGTAAGTAAGTAAACAAATCAAGAGCATAAACTTGCAGAATTCAACCACCAGCTCAGCCATTGCTGAAAATTCCTGCAGATTGCCTGCATTTCTAATTGCAACCCTTCTTTCCTCCATTTCCCCTGGGTCCTGCTGTTTGCCCAGGAATGGGAATATCACAAGGGCCTCAGCCTTTCTAAGGTTCTGTTTTTGCAAATGCTTCTAAGCTGGATGCTCTTCTTATCTCCTTTTGCCCTCTTCTTCCAGAGAGAAGGAAAGGTGGGGGGGGGGGCAGTGCGGGAGGAGAGAAGCCCTTCAGCAACTCAGCATCGTCTAGCAGCCTTCCTCCTTGGTTCTATTTCAGGCAGTCGCTTTCTTTACGTTGTCTTGGTTTCCATGGCAATTGCAGCCATCTGGAGAGCTCACTGCATGACAGCCTGTATTTCAATGGCCAAAGCTCAATGCTCTCCTCAAAATGCTGAACTGTTCCACTGTTCCCCCACCCCCTAGAAGGTGTTCTTTTTAAAATTCCTTTTCTTGTCTCCTTGCTGGAAAACATCTAAGGCATGAGGCCAATTTCATCTCATTATTCCATCATTTTGTTATAGATATAAGATAGTGAGTGGTTCTGGGATGGAGACAGCTTGGCCTCAATGATCAAAATTTGGATAATCTCCTATTACATTATTGCAATAAAGTGCTATAGCAGGGGTCTGCCTTTAAAACAGCTTGAAAACAGCAGTTAATCCAGA